>NC_140178.1:30757121-31012121 GCF_963971535.1 Notolepis coatsorum
ATCTGATTAAGGGAATGAAGGGGCAGAGAACAAGAAAGGGGGGGGGTAGGAAAAAAGACGAGATACAGCGAAGGAGAGGAGAAACAGGAGACAGGAGAGGGAGGGGAATGTTAAAGGTGGTTTGTCGAAGCGGAGGTGACTGTGAACAGAGAAGGAGGAGAGCTATAGTGTTTGTCTAGGTCAGTGTTTCTTAAACTAAGGTCCGCAGACCAGTGTCAGTCTCACTGGATGCTGCTCTCCCTTTAGGTAAAACAGAATCCATTTTATTTTCTACCACAAGGAAACAGAAAACACAGGAAGGTTTCAAGATACAGTTAGGTAGCTCAGTGGTCACCAGTACCAAATCAGTGCACGGTGTATCTAGGGTGTACTTTAGAAAACACACTCTCAGGGGAAACTCAAAATACCTGGACAGGAAAGCTCTTAGAGCACTTGCAGGGGCACTGGTTCAGTGTCATTTTGACTATGCTTGCTTGTCATGGTATGACACTGATGACAGTGCCCCCAGCAACTTGAGAAATAGACTTCAAACTGCCCAGAACAAGCTAGTTAGGATAGTCCTGCAGCTCCCCACTCGTACTCACTTGGACCAGCCCCACTTCAACAGCCTGGGGTGGCTCAGGGTGGACAAAAGAGTATCAATGATAAAGCTATGCCTAGTATATAGAATTTATAAAGGGGAGGTGCCAAGCTACCTTCAAAATTACTTTCAATTAGGGCTGTCATTTTATCGCGTTAATTAGATAAATTAATTACACAGCTAATTATCGCATTATGAAAATTAACTCAAAATGAATTACAAAAAAAAATATATATATATACATATATATTTTTTTTATCTCATTCATTCCATAAGAATGTAGAATACACATTTACAGACTTTTTTATGGTCCAATTGCATGTTCTTGGTATCTGATTCTAGGGACATCTATGGATCTCAGGGAATGTATTCCCAGTGTCAGAAATACTGTGTCTGTTACTAGGCTTGAGTAAATTGTAATGAACCAAATGAGAATATCAATAATTTTTTTTTTATCTTTGACTGTGAATAACACTATGCTCAAATTGACCAGACCTGAAAAATCTAAGCAAATTAATAGATGGAAGATGATTAAACAGAAGGTTTTGTAGATACAGTACTGAATTGTGCCATCTGGACAGATGCAATTTGAAATATGATTATAGAATATAGAATATCAGGCATAAAATGGTTATGCGATTAAAATGTGATTAATTAGATTAATTAATTTGATTAATTTTTTTAATCGCCTGACAGCACTACTTTCGATATGTAAAAAACAACCATAGCCATGAAACCAGAGGTAGAGACACAAACATAGTTCCATTTAGATTTAAACTCATTTCGTACGGCCAGCAGACCTTCCTTTACTCAGCTGCAGTGTGGAACAGCCTGCCCAGCAGCATTAAACAGGCCCCCGGGTTAACTGGCTTCAAAAAGCATGTACGATCATGGCTATCGGCATAGGAAAGAGAGGGTAGCATATTTATTTATTTATTATTCTTTTATCTTCAACTGTAAATGCATATTGTATCTTAATGTTTTATGATGTTGTTAAGTTGTTTTATGTTGATGTATGTCCTGTTTTTTAATACCAGGGACCATGATGGAAATAAGTGCTTGCATTTTATCATGTTTTTATCCCTTGGATGATGTCTCTAATCCACAATAAAATCAATCAATCAATCAATCACTCAGGGGGTCCCTGGCCTGGTTAGCCGACATTGATATAATCGGCGATATACCTTTGACGTATCGGATGAACGTGAATTGTTTTCAACACAAGAGGTCCCTGAACACGTAGCAATATCATCAATATCAATATCATCAATATCATCATCAGATTTAAAACAGGGAGCACTGGTCTGGGGTGTACAGTAAGGCCACCCACCTTGTTTCAACATACATCCACCTCTCAGCCCAACTACCGCTGACACACACAGGCAGGTGGGGTAACAACATATGGCCCCCCGCATCCCCGCAGCAGCACGCCCAGTCGCCCACCTGCTAAACCAACACTGCCGCTGGAGAGGAGGGGCTCTTTGAGGAGATGAAAGCTCGCGAGAGCCAGTCATCAGAGAGAGGGCCTGTAAGAGCTGTGAGGAGCTACAGAGGACCCAGAGGAGAGATTTCTTCTTTTTAGTTGTTACCCAGGGACAGTGCACATTAATCAACATCTTCAGTTTCCACATCAATATAATTGTGCCGGAATTAGCTAATGAGCCAGTTTCCATCTGTAGACCCCGCCTAACATGCATGTCTTTATGGTGTGGGAGGAAACCAGAGTAGACCTGGAGGAAACCCACGCGAACACGGGGAGAACATGCAGACTCCACACACAGAAAGGCCCCCTGCTGGGGTTCGAACCCAGGAGCTTCTTGCTGTGAGGCAGCAGTGCTGACCACTCTGCCACCGTGCCGCCCATGCAGGGAGAGAATACTTCACTAATTTCCCCCGAGAAAAGTTGTGACTCACACCAACGTCATGACTCACATGTAAAAACGGCTTAATGAATGTGTGTGTGTGTGTGTGTGTGTGTGCTCGTGCATGTGCACATGTGTCCGAAAGAAGAGAAACAATGAAATGATTGGATATAATGATAGTCATCTCGCAATGTTTCTTATCTCCTTATTATCACACGTCTCTATATCCGTTGCTACTCTCCGCGCGGAGACTGGTGTTTTATTTTCAGGTCATATAATTAACTCTTTGAGGAGGCAATCTAGGCTTTGTGAGGCACGAACGATCTTGAGTGGTTTGCCGTCCTCTACAGTTTTCAGGCAGCAGGTCGTAGATACGATAACCTTGTGTCTAGAATGTGGTCGACTCTTTGCAAATAAAGAAACGCATGTCATTAGATTACCGACCGTAGTGTGTAGAGGTCTAGAAGCACTCGACTAACCACCGCAGGGACCTGGGGGTTCAATTCCTGGCAGCAGCACCTACATCTTGGTCAGTCATCTCTATGAACACAATAATGTCAGTGTTGGCAGGTGGGAAGCCGATAAGGGTGTGAGTCCTGGTTGTTGTGACAGCGACTTCTACTGGTCTGTCGGGGCGCCTGTTCAGCAGTTCAGCATGTTACGCTCTCCCAGTGAAACTCAGGTGAAAATAAGTGGCTGGTGACTCCACACGATGAGGCAGGTGGTAGTCTACACCCTCCCCTGACCAACAGTTGGGCAGCGCAACAACCAGGAGGGAATTGGCATAACGACGGCGATGGGAAAAAGTAAAAAAGAAAAAAAAACATGCCAGAAATCTACGCAAAGTGACTAGATTTGCTGCGTTTTTGACACATAGAAGAAGCATGTCCCTAATGGATCTAAATGGATTTGATCTCACTCATTTTTGTCCAATGACCCCAAACAGTTCAGTAAAGGCAACGGATGGGATAGGTAATCAGTACTATCGACCGATACTTAAAAGTGTAGAAATTTGAGCCGGTATCAGCAGCAGTGACAAAGTGGTATCGGTCCATCTCTATTTCGGAGTTTGTCGGTTTCAGGAGGACACTGTGAGGTAAAATGAGGTAACGCTGAGCTCCTCTGAGACCATCAGTGATTTAGGGATAGTGATTTGCCACCGTCTTGTCCTGGTTTGGGAAAATCCATCCATCTGCTCCTAAAACCCCTCATAGCTCTCTGTGACACCACATAAAGACTGATAGACCACCAGGATTGTGACATTTACCCTTTACCGACCCTCTGTCTTGCTCTCTCTCTGTCTCTCTCTCTCTCTCTCTCTCTCTCTCTCTCTCTCTCTCTCTCTCTCTCTCTCTCTCTCTCTCTCTCTCTCTCTCTCTCTCACTCACTCACTTACAATCTCTCATTCTCTCTCTCTCTCTCTCTCACACGCTCTCTGTCTCTCTTCCACCCTCGCTCTTATGTAGGACATGGCGTGTATATAGATAGATATTTTCGGTGTCTCGGTCCCCAGGAAATTTCACTGGGAAACTTGCAGAGAACAGATCGCCCCACTTTCACTCCGCTAAACTGGAACGGACGATTTTTGCTCACTCCCTCTCTCTGACATCCACTCACAAAGACACCCTGATGACACACATCAATTGGCACAGATACCTGTATACAGGTATGTGTGTGCAAACAAATGTACCCCCACCCCCCCCCCCCCCACACACACACACACATACTATTACCATGATCCCACATGAAGCCACGTATGCAAATCTATAGGGGCTATTAACGTGACTGTGACCCTCTGGGTGCCACAGTGAGTGGGCTAATTGAGCGCTAATGTAATCATCCTCCAGCCCCTGAGGTCTTCAGGCTGCTGCTATACGTCACAGAACGCGTCAATCAAAGCGTAATGATGACCCAGGAGAGCCCGGTCCTGAGGAGTAGGGCCGCCCCCAGATCATGGCCCGTGGCCCAAATGTGACCCGCCTCCACGGCGCTCTTCTTCTTGACACTCCAAGCAGTTCAATTGTGTGGGAGGATATTCTATTTGGTCTGTTTTGATGCAAATCTAACTAAACTAAAATCTAAACTCCCGGACCCGGCGACCCTTTGCCGAATGTCTTCCCCCTGTCTATCTCCCATTCTTCCTCTCTCTCTCTCTACCAGACTGCCCGGTAGTATATAAAAAAAAAAAAAAAAAAAATATAAATCTACCAAAAACATATTAAAAAAAAGAAAATAAATAAATAAATACAGGCACTGTGATCACTCTGATAAAGGGTACATTTATATAGCGATTTTATCCAAAGCGCTTTACAATTTGTTCCTCACATCTTACCCATTCACTCACACATTCACACACCGACGGCAGAGGCGACCATGCAAGGTGCCGACCTGCTCACCGGGAGCAGTTAGGGGTTAAGTGTCTTGATCAAGAACACATCGACGCGCTGCCCGGGAGGAGCGGGAATCGAACCGGGAACCTCCAGATTACCAGACGACTGCTCTACCTCCTGCCTCTGATCACAAAACCAACAGGAACTAGAAGGGTGCGCTCGGTAGATCTCCACCAGACGGCATGCCTATATTCTGGAGTCAATGGAGGGATGTCTCCATTGTTTAGAATGCAAATCTTTCCGCCATGTTGGAAAATACAATGGTTGTTATTTGTAAAACAATATATCTATTTACATTTACATTTACATTTACATTTAGTCATTTAGCTGACGCTTTTATACAAGATACAAGATACTTTAATGCCACACAACTATGGTTGGTTGTAATCGTTTGCGGTACAGCATGTTATTTAAGCACTGGGACATCAACATGAACATCAAACGCCCCCCCTCCCACCTCCCAATCCCCAATAATAAATACATACAGGACAGTCACATATAACAGTCAGTTAGTGTCAGTTAAATTCAGTTCATGTTCACTTCAGTTCGGATGCCTGCCCGTCTGTGCAAGGGGGGGCGGGCCAGGGTGTTTAGTGTTCGGACTGCTGTGGGGGAAAAGCTGTTTGTGAAGCGTGTGTGTCTGATTAGAATGGACCTGTAGCGACCTGAGTGCATGCGCTGGAATAAGTGGTGTGCTGGGTGGGAGGGATCGTTGACTATTTTACCAGAGTGGGTGACTGTGCGTGAGGTGTAGAGGGAGTCCAGAGAGGGGAGGGGGCAGCCAATTATTTTGGAGGCTGTCTTGGTGATGCGTTGTTGGAGTTTGTGTTTGGTGTGTTTGTCAGTGGAACCGTACCAGACTGTGATGGATGAGGTGAGGATGCTTTGAATTATGGCGGTGTAGAATTGGACCAGCAGGCGTTGTTGGACTCTGTACTTCCTCAGTTGCCTGAGGAAGTACAGGCGCTGCTGGGCCTTTTTGATGATGGCAGTGGTGTTAATGTCCCATTTGAGTTTATTGCTGATGTGGGCGCCGAGGAACTTGAATGAATCAGTTAGGGTTATGGGTTGGTCTGAGATGGTTATTGGGAGTATCTGAAATCTATGGCAATTTTTCCATGGTTTTGGAGGTGTTGAGCAGGAGGTTGTTGGTTGAGCACCACCTCACTGCTCTGTCCACCTCCTGCCGGTAAATGGACTCGTCATTGTTGGAGATGAGGCCCAGGATGGTGATGTCGTCGGCGTACTTGAAGGCCTTGACTGAACTGTCCAGGGGGGTGAACTGGTTGGTGTAGAGGGAGAAGAGCCAAGGGGAAAGGATGCAGCCCTGGGTAGCCCCAGTGCTGAGGGTCAGAGGGCGGGATGATTTATTGTTTACCTTGACTGTTTGGGTTCTATTGCTGAGGAAATTGAGGATCCAGTGGTTGATAGTTGGGTTGATGTCAATGTCCTGTAGCTTATGGAACAAAGCTATTTACAAGTTCTGTACGACAAGTCATCAGGAAGGGCACAACTCTATCAGCTGAGTAACAATGTTCATCAAAGTGTTGAGTGCTACAGTGTATGTTAGTATATTAGGACAAGTGCATGACAATAAGGTTAGTTAGGGTTTGATTATTTATTTCATTTCAGATAATGGTTGAAGAAGTGCGTCTTTAGTCGACGGCGAAAGATTGGACGGGTTTCGGCTGTCCTAACTGTGGTGGGCAGTTCGTTCCACCATTGTGGGGCAAGGACTGAGAAAAGGCGGCTTCTCCTTGATGACCCTCCCGGAGCTCGGATAGGAGTGGGTCTGAGACGGCCAGAAGATGCAGAGCGTAGGGGTCTTGAGGGTGTGTAGTTAGAGACCATTGACCGGAGGTAGGCGGGAGCGGTTCCCTTTGCTGCACGGTATTTAGTCTAATTAGATTGTTTCTATTGTTTATTATTTATCTTTTTTAAATCTTGGGAACCGGCATGATGATATTGATATTGATATTGATGATATTGTGTTCAGGCCGGGACCTCTTGTGTTGAATGTAATTCACGTTAAGCCAATACATCAAAGGTATACATTCAATAACATCAATGTTGGCTGACCAGGCCAGGGACCCCCTAATCAGCAAGTCAGGGAGTCTGCGGACCTTAGTTTAAGAAACACTGACCTAGACAAACACTAGTTCTCTCCACTTTCTCTGTTCACAGTCACCTCCGCTTCAACAAACCACCTCTAACTGCCTGAGATTGACCAACACACCTCTCTCTTACCGTCACACTGCACAATCACTACCAGACATATCTACAGTATCTACACACACTAACCCCCTCTTGCGCTCTCTAACTCTCTCTCTCTACACACAGCCTTCAACTTGTACACACATACAGTATGCACACACACAGCTGTCTCGTAAGTATACAGTACGTCGTTATCCAGATATCTATTCATTCATATTATGTACGTCAGTGCTCCACTTAGTTTAGTCTATAAATACTTTGTTAGCTCACCATTCTTTAGAGATCTAGGGCCATTGTTGTAACCTACTCTCTCCGTGTTGCAACATGTCATTCTATCAGTCGACTCTATCCCCTTTTTTTAATCAAATCTTTTTTATTTTCATTTTTCAAACAAGAAACAACACAACTCACAACACAATAATAACAATAATACATAAAAGACATCCAAGAACATAAACTAACACAACAATGATTAGACAATAAATTAGACAGATTATATATTTGCATACACAACCAGTCAAAATAAGTTGTCACAAGTAAAAGGATAATAAAATAAAATATTTACTATAAAAAAAGGCTTACCGAGCCCCCTCCACCTCCAGGCCCGGCAACCGCAAGCCACAACCCCGGAGGACCCACAGCCTGGCCCCCCCGCGAGCCAAAGCCCCACGCCTCTTTAGTGCCTCGACCCGCAGAGACCCCGATCCTTAATCAAAGACTCTGTTGTCCACCTCCATGGATAACATCTGGTCAAATTATTCCACATCACTGCCTCCTCCTCCTGAACATCACATGGTCGGCACAAAATAGCACACAAGTAGTTCAGCAAACCTGGGAGATGCAGGAGCCACACATTTCATCTCTCTCTCTCTCTCTCTCTCTCTCTCTCTCTCTCTCTCTCTCTCTCTCTCTCTCTCTCTTGCTCTCTCTCTCTCTCTCTCTCTCTCTCTCTCTCTCTATCTCTCTCTCTCTCTCGCTCTCTCTCTCTCTCTCTCTCTCTCTCTCACACACACACAGCAAACAAACACGCCTACAATATTTAACAAATGCCATCCATTAGGCTATCCGGCGGCACGGTGGCATAGTGGTAACACTGTCGCCTCACAGCAAGAAGGTCCAGGGTTCGATTCCCGCCTGCCAGGTATCCGCGATGCCAGGTACCCAGGTGGGTGATCTCCCGGGCCTTTCTGTGTGGAGTTTGCATGTTCTCCCCGTGCTCGCAAGGGTCCCCCCCCGCCCCCCTGATAAGAGAAACCCAATGGAAAAACATGCACAACAACAGATCGCTAACGCTGTTGTGTCCGTGACGAAGACGGGCAGGAGCACTTGGATGGTCCCCGGGCGTGGCCCACGCCACAGCCCTTGTCTGCTCCCAGCTGCCCTTGGGGGGAAGGACGACGGGATGGGTTAAGCGCAGAGGAGTATCGCATCGGCGATCCTAAAAAGACAATGCATGCGTGTGTTCCGGTGTGTGTGTTAAAAACTAACCACTGTGTGTTAATTTTGTCAGCTATTTAAAATGTTTGTTTTAGTCTTAGGCATGTGTCAAATGCTCTTTTTCGTTTTCATCATATTTAGTCACCTTCATTTATTTTTAGTTTAGTCAGATTTAGTCAACTACAGGTCTGAGCATTTTAGTCTTCGTTTAGTCTCAATTTAGTCTTTTTTGTTTAGTCTCGCGACTCAGTTACAGCCTCATAAGTTGGTGTGAGTTTTTTCAACAACAAAAAAAGCAAACGTTAGTGCTAGCTGGTTAGACTTATGTAAGCTGGCTCTACTCTGGCGTAGACGCCTCGAGAGCGCTGTTGTCATGCGGACTGATCCCGATTTGTCAATTTTCCGCGGAGGGACTTACTTTTCTTTTCTCTTTTTGACGGTGAGCGCTACCCCTTTAATCGATGGGAGTATCACTCCGCAAGTCGTCACAGGGACTATATAACACCTCTCGGAACAGCGCGCTCGTCTTATGCTGACATCTCCAGAGCCAGCGGTCTTCAAACACAAATCTCCCCAGGAAATCTAGCCCTAGCGTGCAGCCCGAGACGACGGTGTAAGGCTTTGTGTCCACTGGGGACGTTTTTCTCAAGGCGGACCGCTTTGAAAAGCAAAAATATGCATGCCCAGAGCGTTTCCAGAGCATCTCGCGGCTCCGCCACTTGCTCGATGTTGATTGGTCGGTCGAAAAAGTTACCTTGATGAGCGGCGCTCCTCTCCAAAAGTTGAACTCGTTTCAACTTTAGGCGCTGGGAGCGCTCCGCCCAAAAACGCTAGCCGCCGAGAGCGCTAAAACGCGAGGCGCGGCACTGGGAAAAGGAGCACGCCTGTCACGTCTGTAGCATAGAAATGAATGACAGAAAGGAGCTGATAACTCATAAAATGTCCCCGGTCGACACAGGCCCTAAGTAGGGTTTATAGGCGGCAGACCAGAGATTTTTGTAATATTTTCCACTACAAAAGCGTGTTTCTAAAGTACCGATGTGGAGTGAAAAAATACCCAGGCTACAGGCTTTGTCTGTGTTCCACGCTGGCCCTCACGCTTGTGCCCGAGGGACAATTGACGTATTTATTTAGCGAATGCAATGTTTTCAAATAGCCACATTGCTGTATTTAGTTTATTCATTACTGGGTCATATTCTATATATAATATATTTAATTTTATTAACCCAGAACCGACGATAGCCAGAGATGAATGCCGGCCGGCGGCATCCTTTCATTATCTCAGCTAGCTCCCCGGCTAGCTGCGGCTAACATCAAGCTAGCCCAAGACCCAGATTCAGCCCACTGCTGCTGCCCAGGGAAGATGCTTGTAGAGAGGCAGAGGGCATAGAGGAAAACAAGACTCGAGGAAGAGAACGGGGTAAGTTTGAATACAAATTTTAACACACACATTAAATTTGTTTATGAACAATTTGTAATATGTAAAAAATATATATATCTTTTTTTATATATTTAGTTTCATTCATTCATTCATAACTTTTGAACAATAGATGCTATTTCTAATCTGTCAGCTGTTCTATATTGCCAATAAGATTGTCTATATTCCATACACTCTAATCTTTTTATCTTCACGTTCAAGTTCAACAACTTCAAGTTCAACTACATATGAAGAATAATAACAGTAATAATGATGATAATCATACACCTATTTTATATCATTGGAAAGCCCTAGTTGTTAGCTTCAAAATGGTACCAAATATGAGGTACTTTGACATACCCAGTAACTAATAATCTATCACAAACCGATGTACGTTCAAGTCCATGAATTTTCTAACTGGGCCAGTGGTCTCAGGAGGGTTGTGTTCTATTGTGGTGGATCAACATAATGTAGCGATCCGTCATGCAGTAATGTAGGGAAGAAAGAGGAGAGTTTCCTTTTCTGTATGGTGCTTTATTTCCAGCTCAATATGGGGTTTTACAAGTTGATACTTCCCTTTTCATACACAACACTACGATAGCTTCACAACAACAATGTAACATCCGGTCTGTCCTCCCATATCTCCCGGGGGGAAACAACACCCAACTAGAGCGACACACAAAACCCCAGAAGATTACAATAATTCACCCACGGAATGATGTGTTGGGGATAAGGGTTCCGCACGGACAATTATGTGTGTTACTTTCCTGTCTGCAAACTAATTCCTGTTAGCTAGCAAGTAGCAAGTTGAAGTTGAATAAACGTTTAGCAAGATTTTATTTTGTAGTTTTTAGTCAACGACATCCATGAATAATTTCGTCACGTTAGTGTCACATGATCTCCATTAACGCCACGTCTCGTTTTCGTCAGGGGAAAAAGCTTCGTTGACGACCATATTAGTCATAATATTCGTTGACTAAATTAACACTGAGCAGTACACAGAAGCCATGCACGGTTCGGTACGTACCTCGGTTTTGGGGCCGCGGTTCGGTACGAGTTCGGTAAAACAGGAAAAAAATATGTATAATAATTATTATATATGTATAATAATTATTATAATTATTATTATTAAATATAATTAAATTATACTTAGTTCCACCTAGGCTTGCTGCGGTAGTCAGTGATACGGGTGTGATTCTGTGTTCAGGCATCCACTGAGTAAATTAATTGTGTGTGTGTTATTTGAAAATTATGGACATTTTCAATAATGTCCCTGCTGTGTTACAAACATATATTTTGGGAAGGGGTGAATTTGGAGTTTTGAGTAAAATTGTGCATGCAAAAAAAGTTCTGCGTGTGCGTTCAATTAGTGGATAACATACCGTTGCATTTGTTCGGTACACAGCGCTAGCATAAAGTTCACTTTCTGGTTCTTTGTCACTGGCACCAATTAAGTGACAGTCGGTTGTCAAGCAGTTGTGGCAAAGCTAAATTAAGTGCTTATTCCATGTAATTTACGCCCCCACATATAAACAGCTGGCCTTTCTTTCTCCCGAGAGAGTATTCCCCCACAAGCAAACACAGGCGACGTGCTGTCCCTGCTTCACAACGAGGTAAATAGAATCCAGGCAGCTAATATTGACGCTGCCATTGTGGTTGTGGGCGATTTCAATAGCGCCAATCTGAGAAAAGTATTGCCAGACTTCTACCAGCATGTGACTTGTAACACCAGAGGCGGTAATATTCTAGACCATTGTTACTCGCAATTCAAGTGTGGTTACAAGGCTCATTCTGCCAGTGGCTTCGGCAAGTCGGACCATGCCGCCATCTTCCTCACGCCGGAGTATCAACAAAGACTCAAATGCGCGCCGGTAGTCTCGCGAGAGGTGCAGAAATGGTCTGTCGAATCAGAGGGCACACTCCAAGCTGCACTTGAATGTACAGACTGGGGTGTGTTCCGCGATAACACAGATAACATTAATGACAACACGGAGACAGTGCTGGACTTTGTTCGTACTTTGGTGGAAGAAACAATCCCCACTACCACAATTAGAGTTTACCCAAACCAAAAACCCTGGGTAGACAAATCCGTCCGTGAAGCTCTGAAAGCGCGCACCTCAGCATACAACGCCGGGCTTGTGGCAGGCAACATGAATGACCACAAGGTGGCAAGATACAACGTCAGGAGAGTAGTAATAGAAGCAAATAGACGCTACAGGAATAAAATTTTACTTCAGTTTGAACAGGCTGACTCTAGAGCTATGTGGCAGGGCCTCAGAACGATAACAGATTACAAAGGCACCTCTCTCAAACTGAACAGTGACATCTCCTTAGCAAATTATCTCAATACCTTCTATGCAAGGTTTGAGGCTGGGAATAACAACACCAGCCTACAAGCCACTGCAATGGAGGGGGGGGGTCTGCTGATAGAGACTCAGTGTTCAGGGTAACAGAACATGAGGTGAGGAGGACCTTTAAGAAAGTGAATATCAGGAAGGCAGCAGGACCGGACGGCATCCCCGGCCGCGTCCTAAAAGTCTGTGCCGACCAACTGGCCCCGGTATTCACTGACATATTTAACCTGTCCTTGGAACAGGCTGTCATCCCCACCTGTCTGAAGAAGTCCACTATTATCCCTGTACCCAAAAAATCCAAGCCTGCTTGCCTCAACGACTACCGCCCTGTAGCTCTCACCTCCATAGCCATGAAGTGCTTTGAGAAGCTAGTAAAGGGCTACATCTGCTCCTCCCTCCCCACCAACCTGGACCCCCTGCAATTTGCATACCGCCCCAACAGGTCCACGGAGGACGCCATAACCCATGTGCTGCACACAGCAGCATCACACCTGGACAAGAGGCAGGGGAACTATGTGAGAATGCTGTTCATTGACTACAGCTCAGCATTCAATACCATAGTCCCCTCCAAACTCATAGCCAAGCTCAGGGACCTGGTCTTGAACTATGACCTCTGCCAGTGGGTCTTGGACTTCCTGACGGGTAGACCCCAGGTAGTGAGAGCAGGCAACTGCACCTCCTCATCCATCACTCTCAACATAGGGGCCCCCCAGGGCTGTGTTCTGAGTCCCCTCCTCTACTCCCTGTACACACATGACTGTGTGGCACAGCGGAACAACAACACAATCATCAAATTTGCTGACGACACAGTAGTGGTGGCCTGATCTCTGCAAACGACGAGAGGGCCTACCTGGAAGAGGTCAAGGTCCTAGCGGGATGGTGTCAAGAGAACAGCCTCTCCCTGAACGTCAGCAAAACAAAGGAGATGATTGTGGACTTTAGGAGGTCGGGGGTCAGGGACTACAGCCCCCTCAGCATCGACGGGGCACCGGTTGAGACAGTGAACAGTTTTAAGTACCTCGGAGTCCACATATCCGAGGACTTGACATGGACCACACACATTGACAGTGTTGTGAAGAAGGCACGACAACGCCTCTTCTTCCTCAGGCGCCTAAGGAAGTTCCTTAAGAACTTCTACTCATGTACAATAGAGAGCATCCTGACTGGCAATATCACCTCCTGGTTTGGGAATAGCACCGCACAAGACCGTAGCAGACTACAGAGAGAGGCCCGTTCAGCCGAACGCACAATTGGAGGGGGGCTTCCCACTCTCCAGAACATTTACAACAAGCGGTGCATGGGTAAGGCTAAGAGAATTATCAAAGACTCCAGCCACCCAAACAACTGCCTCTTTGAACTGCTGCGGTCAGGCAAGCAATACCGGAGTCTCATGGCAAGCACAGAAAGATTCAGAAGAAGCTTCTATCCCCAGGCCATCAGGATGCTCAACGAACAATAACACTATGTAACAACCATCAAATGCATTCACAGCACACACATCCACACGCACACACTCACTTTAAACAAACAACTCACTGCAGCACCCACTTACACACTTTAGAACACCTAAACACACTTTATATTTATTGGTAAAGAATTTGCACTACAACCCATACCTCATTACACCTTACTGTAAATTGTACCTAAATTGTACCTCATCCCATTTCTGCTTTGCACTATATAGTATATTGTATATTAGTATATTGTATAGTATATTGTATGGTAACTCAGTTACTTCTACTCTGCATTGAACATTGTACATATGTACATACTGAACACTTGTGCCTACGTACGTGACCTCTATTTTATACTTCTATTTTATACTTGCTATACTTATTTTTTGCTATACTTATTTTATTTTATACTTATCTATTTTTTCTATTTTTACTATTCTAGCACAGTCTCTGGAGCGTAACAGAAAGAAGCATTTTGTATAAAAGTATTCTGTACTTCTGTATGACAACTAATAAATAAACTTGAACTTGAAACTTGACTCACAGACAGGCACCTTTCCTCATGTAGGCCGGCCCTGGCAGGTGCAGCAAAAAGCCTCTGGTTAGGATTCTCTCCTTCCTGGAGATGGCCAGTAGACATATAATCACAATAGTGTTGTGAAAGAGATGTAATTTCTAGCCAGAGCAGCCATCTCGTTTCATCAAATAGTGAACATTGGAAATACTTCATTTCAACCTTTATTTGAAATCGTAAGCTTCTGAGGTTTCCCTCATTTACAGAAACGACGATTGTACAAAATGTAAACAGTACATAATACAAAAGATATTCGCAGAAAATTAAACACCAGAGTAAAAATAATTTTTACAGATCAGCTAAAACAGTTACAGGTAGACAATGGTCTGAAATCATACGTTTAAACATACCAAGGGAAGGGAGAACCTCCAATTTGAGATAGATTTGAAGGACATTCCATGAGTTAGAGGCATCAACGAAAAAAGCTGACTTCCCTAGATCAGAACAAATTTGAGAGACCCTAAGAACCATCCAGTCATTCGATCGAGTTGAATAGGTTCCAATATTCCAATCTAACAGTGAAGAGATATAAACAGGTTGTTTACCAATACTTATGGGCTTTAAAAATAAATAAATAAATAAATAAATAAATACCAGTGTTTGTTGCGCCTTTCTGTAAGAGAAGGCCAACCCACCCTATCATACAGGACACAATGGTGATCCTCTTCACCTACATATAAGCACAGCCCTGGTTAGCTTACACAATATTGTTGTAAATAAGAAAAAAGATAAAGTATAATCAACTTGCAGGGGTGGAAAGTACTTGAGTAATTGTACTTCGTTACAATACTTAAGTACTGTTTTGGGGGATTTGTACTTTACTCAAGTGTTATTAGGTTTGTATACTTGTACTTCTACTCAATTACATTTCAGAGAAAAGAAAACATACTTTTTACTCCTTACATTTAAAATGCAGACCTACAAAGTACAAAGTACAAATCTCGCAGGTCCAACCATTTTAATTAGTGTATTTGTTTCTCTGGCCGAACTAACGTTGACGTTATTAATCCTGAGGCCGCACTCTATTTAAAAACAGCCAATCAAATCCCCATCAATGGAAAATGAACCCGCCCATACCCATGCTGATTGGTCTTTGTGCAAGACTAGAAAGCGGGGATCTTTGATTAAACATCTGCTATCAGAAGAATAGACAGTCAGAAAAAGTTTTTACTTTTACTTTTTAGTACTTAAGTACATTTAAAAGTAGACACTTTTTTTTACTTTTACTCAAGTGTGTTTTTAGCCAGATACTCTGACTTTTACTTGAGTACGATTTTGAGACGGTAGGCCTACCCATACTTTCACTTCAATTTCTGGGTACTTTTTACACCCCTGTCAACTTGTAATATGAGTTTCATGCATAGAACTAGGTTTTACTAGGCTTTCCTGGTTGATAAAGATGACGGTTGTTGTGAAGGATCAGATTAAACCGAATATGTATATTTATTTATATATATATATTTAATTGTATTTGTATATCGTTTGATATCCCCTGTATATTCCTTGTACAATATGCATTGAATATCCCCGTTTCTACTAAACAGCCCATAATAGTTTCATTCTACCATTGGACGAGAACCTGGCGCCAGGTTGCCATACCCCTAGGTCCAAGTTCAATCGTGCCGCCTAACATGTCGAGGCAACCCCCGGTTCCGCGCAGTAATATGCCGGGCGAAATACGAATGGTACTATTTGTTCATAGCGCATATATATATGGCGCTCGTAAAGTAGAACTTTCTTTTAGTCCAGTTCTTTACCCTCCAACAGAGTGACAGACGCAAAAGCCTCCCCACGACGCACGTGCGGTGTAGTAGGGCCTACTTGGCCCAGAATAGGCATTGAGATATCGTGTAGATTAATAGTTGAATGGTCATAGTTTGGCACCATACCGTCGAGTTGGACGTATTCTATTAAGCTAATAATAGTCTATTTATGTATGGTGCATCGTTCGGTTCGAGTTCTACAGTTATCAGCACCCCCATCGTTCCTGACGTTATCTGGACGCTTATCCAGGCTGGTCAGACCCCTAGTGGTGATTGCATCCGAGGAGCTCCGGGTCAAGAGCGACTGGACCTGTATATTGGATTACTCTACCCGACGACGGCGAGCCTTCCACGGCTCTTGGATTATGCTTTGTGTGCTTTGATTATTCCATGGATAAAGGCCAACACTGTCGAGTGTTGGAATTACCCCCCGGAGAGGACTCCAGGTGAGGCGGCGCTCTACACGTGAGGTCGCACAACGTCTCTCCGTTGTGGACCGGCAGATACCGTTCCACAGAGGGTCCAGCTGTATTCGTCTGCGGCCCGAGGTTCTGTGGGCACTGTGTCCAAGACTTTGGATTCTCCCAAGACACCGTCGGCCAGATGGGATACCGCCAGCGGCTTCTCTAACCCCCCCCCCCTCCTACTGTCTTACAACCAGCGGGACCCCCCCCCCCCCTTAGTGTATCCAGCTATAATCATTTAAGTACCATCGCTATCGTTTCCTAAATATTCCAGGTTGTATACTTACTCCCTGCGCAACCAGAGATTGGACATTCAATGTTGATTTACCTACGAATACTCATTTGCCATAAAAGTGCATATTCAATATTTCAAATCATAAATGTAATTAAGTGAATGTTGTATACACCTTTTGCTGTATTAAATATTCGATTTGGTACATTTGTGTTGGTTCGTTTCATCAGGTGGGAAAGTGTTCATCATACTTATATCTTGTACTGGGTGGCCAGAAGTTAAAGTACATGAGGTAGTGGTATTAAATATCATATCTAACAATACAGTCAGGGAATTGTACCCCTCAGCTACAATTGGTCCTTCGAGCCGGATGGTAACTAGTGTAATATTAATATAGTGTTATTAATATCGAAATGGCCTATGATGAACACTCCACGAAACGATCCTCCTAACCTAGAACGCCCGCGGCGCAGACGACAGACACCTCAGTACTTAGAGGCTTACACTGTCAGTCAACTACCTAGCCTTCGACAAACGGTAAACGTGGTAAAAGTAGAAAGTAAAATTATGTCTGACCTTAACGACCAGGTTTCCCCGACCACAGAGGCCCTAGTAGGTCCTAATGTAACTGACCAAGCCCACGGTGGGGACCAGGAGGGAATTGACATGCCTTTACCCCCCGCCACTACTAAAGAAGTAGTCCCCGACACGCCCCGGGAGGAAGACAACCCTACAGAGAGAGAACTCTGCACGGAAGAAGAAGAGGAGAGCGCCGAGGAACTAGAGCTCCAGGACTCCCCAACGAGTACCCCCAGGAGCGGTTCACGCAGGAGCGGCTCACCTCCACTACCGCCTTCCCCCAGCGAAGCGGAGAGGATACTACAACAGGCGTTCCTCGTCAGCCTGACAGCCTCTACCGAACGCGATCGGCTCCAAGCACAGACGCTTAGCGAGCGCGAACGTCTCCAAGCACAGGCGACCAGCGAGCGCGAACACCTCCAAGCACAGCAACGGAGCGAAGAACAGCGCACAAGTCTGGAGATGAGACGCTTCCAGATGGAAGAGAATATGGCAAGAGACCGGGCCGACGGCCAGCGCGCCGCTGCCGGTGCCCAAAGAGAAACACAGCGCGCCGCCGCCGACGCCCAGCGCACCGCTGCCGGTGCCCAAAGAGACGCAGAGCGCGACAGACTACAAGCGCAACTAATAGAGCAGCTGATCAAAAGGACAACTCCCTCTCCCTCCGCCAGGGGCTCAAGGAACTCGTCGAGACAGCAGTCAAGAGCAGCGTCACCGCAACGAGCAAGCGACCCTGAACTTGACCAACAGACCGAGTCTAGACCCCCCGCAGACCCCCTTCCCATACCGGTCCAAGCGAGACCCAGCTACAAGGAAGGAGCGGCCTACACTGCGGAGAAGCTAAATAAACGATTACAAGATCTGGAAGATTTGATAGAAGAAGAAGAGGGAGAAGAGGAGAACCAAGCCCGACGACAGCACAGTACTCCACCGGACCAGGAGGTCCCATACAGTCCAGGCTATACCCCCGCGGCGCTGCGCTACAGACCCCCGACTCTATTTACGGGTGAGCACGACGCACGACCAGCCCCGAGGAACAGTACCTGGACCAGCGGGCCATGGTACCCTGCCAGTACCAGCCCACAGCGAGGCGCAAGAGGGGACTCGCCCAGGAGGTCTCTCCCCCAACGCTCGCCGATGTATCAGCCATCCACGGCGTCATACAACGCCACGCCGTCATTCCCAGACTTCGCCTATGAGAGTCGAGCACAGTACACGGAGCTCCGGATGTGTTTAGAGACAATGATGGTGGATGTCGCTGATGAACGCCACAAGTATGCAATATTATTGAAGCACCTGAAAGTACCGCGAGCGCACAATATAGCGCTAGCCTATGCTACCTCCTCGACCCCATACACAGCGGCCCTTGCAGCGCTGGATCAAAGATATGGACGTATATGGGATTACGTAATCCAGGAGATAAGGCATATTGACCGCCTACCCCCAGCCACAGACAATCGCTCACTAGACGACCTGTCAATCAAAGTGCAGTCCCTGGTGGGGATGCTGGGAGCTCAACGGGAGAAGGGCAGGCATGAGCTGTACGCCAACTCTAACGTTGAGAGGATTTTGGAGAAGCTGCCACCCGCAAGACAGGAGCGCTTTCGGCGGCAGAGGGACTACCGAGATCCCGACGGCCCCGAGCCATCCCTCCTTGATCTGGCCGACTTCCTGGCGAGAGAGGTCAGCAGCTTTACGACTGGACACCTTCGGGCGGAGCACGCCAAGCTCCAGAGAGGGACCCAGGAGAATAAGTGATGGAAGAAGATCGGTGACTGTCATGCACCAATCAGAGTCAGTACCGAGCAGTAAGAGTCACAGCACCCCCTCGAGAAAGGAGAAGTGGAAGATAGCGTGTCCCTACTGTGAGAAAGAACACTGGCTGTCACAATGTGACTCATTCACAAAGATGAATGCAGAAGAAGTGAGCCAATGGATAAAGTCCAACCGGCGCTGTTATCGATGTGCGCGGCCCCACATGGCAGCCGAATGCCGCCTAAAGAAAAGGTGCAGCCGGTGCGATGGAGCCCATCTAGATATACTACACGATAGTAACGGAAGACGGCCTATACCTGCACCACGGAGCGGCACCAAGGCAAGTGTCATGTACATTGACCCCGCCAGCAGCAACGGAGCTCAAGTGCTCTTAAAGGTAGTCCGTGTGACATTGAGCTACCAGGATAAAGTCATGGACACTTACGCCGTCCTTGATGACGGGTCAGAGAAGACCCTTCTGCTCGCCTCCGCTGCGACTCAGCTGGGACTGCGGGGGAGCAAGAACGAAATGACGATTCGGACAATAAGAAGATATTTAAAGACGATAAAGGGCGAGAATGTCTCCTTCACTATCGCAGCCAACGGGCAGCCAGAGCGACGGTACAAGATCACAAATGCTTTCACCAGCCAAGAAATAGGACTATCGCAGTACACCTACCCTGTCACCAAGTTGATGGATAAATATGTGCACCTGCGCCAATTACCTATCCCGCTCATAGACGGCGCTACCCCGACCCTGTTGATAGGCTCCGACCATGCAGAACTCATAGTCCCGATTGACCGGGTCCATACAGGCCCCCGAGGCTGTCCTGCAGCAGTCGAGACCCGCCTAGGATGGACATTACAAGGCCCCCTCGCTAAATCTCTCAACCGAACAGCAGCCACTAGCTGCTTCCACTCCAGAGTGACAGCAGGAGACACCACACTCCTGCAGCATGTCGAGAAGAAAACTGACTGGCGACGCCGAGCGCTGCTCCGCGCCTCTCTGATCAAAGACGGCTTTGATCTCCGGCAGCAGGCCAGCAGCGACCCCCCAGTATTGTTTGCACTACAGAAACACGTCACAGAGGACCCAGCAGCAGATGAAGAGGTCCAACACAGTGTGAAGAACAGTTTCTACGTAGACAACTGTCTACAAAGCGTCTCGACTCAAGAAGAAGCCGAGGCTCTCCTGATCAAGTTACGCGCCTCCCTAATCAAAGGAGGCTTTGATCTCAGGCAGTGGGCCAGCAGTGACCCGCACGTATTGCGCAGCCTCTCCTCCGCAGACAAGGCTGCCAGCAGCGAGACCTGGATGGCGACAATCCCAGGAGAAGCCCAAGAAATGACACTAGGATTAGTCTGGCGCTTCAAAACAGACTCGCTCCACTATAGACACAAACCCTTGGCTCCAGAGCAAGGAAGGTCGGCGGCGATACCGACCACCCGACGGAGTGTGTACAGAACACTCGCCAGACAATATGACCCGTTGGGATGTATTCTACCTTACACCACCAGGGCAAAGATGATTGTACGAGCACTATGGGACAAGGACCAGGGCTGGGACGACCCAATACCTGCACACCTTGCCTCAACATGGAGAGAGTGGGAGACGGAACTCCGCTCACTCCCAGGTGTCAATATACGCCGCAGCTACTTCCCATCCACAGTGAGGCCAGAGACATGCGAGATTGAGCTACACGTCTTCAGCGACGCCTCCGAAGTAGCCTACGGATCGGTTGCCTATTTGCGTGCCCAAGAGATGGGAGGAGAGATACACACTGCTTTCATACTGGCCCGCTCAAGAATAGCCCCACGCAAGCAACAATCTATCCCACGTCTAGAGCTCTGCGCAGCCCTCGCAGGAGCGCATCTAGCCACGTTAATCCAACGTGAACTCACCATTCCGGTGCATAGAACAATCTTGTGGTCAGATTCCACGACAGTACTCACATGGATTAAGTCTGATTCATGCAGATACAAAGTCTTCGTGGGAGTCAGAGTCACCGAGATTCAAGAATTAACAGAAGAAGCAAGCTGGAGGTATGTGGATACCAAACACAACCCAGCTGACGTCATCACCCGGGGAATGTCCCTGGATGACCTAACCCGTCGCAACATCTACAGTGACGGACCAGCATTTCTCCAGCTCCCGGAAGGAGATTGGCCTACGCCCACCCCGAGGGAAGCAAGTAGAGAGGAGGCTGAGAACAAGAAGCCTATGTTCTGTGGACTGAGCACTGTCGCCTCCACAGACCCGAACATAGATGACTGCATTACCCTAGAGAGTGCGCAACAAAGAACATTCCTGCGGCACCACCCAGAGATTCAGTCCACCACTGACATGTCAGCAGCTGACTACGAAGAAGCAGAACTTCTTCTACTACAACGAGCCCAGAGAGACTCGTTCCCCGATGAGCTAGACTGTCTACAGGGAGGAAACCCCGTCCCATCAGACAGCAGACTGATTCACCTGGCACCAGAGAGTGACGCACATAATCTCATCAGAGTGGGTGGTCGCCTGCGGAGAGCCCCCGATCTACCAGATGACATTAAGCACCCGATCGTCTTGAACAGCCGACACAAGGTCACAGAGCTGATCATAAAGAAATACGACGAGGATGTGCACCACGCAGGAGCAGAGAGAGTCTTCGCGGAGATCAGACGTCGTTATTGGATATTGCAAGGGAGAGAAGCAGTACGGCGCTTCCAGCGAACCTGTCTAGACTGCCGTAAGTGGCGCGCGCAGCCCAGCATACCACGGATGGCTGACCTACCCCCCTGTCGCCTCCGAATCGGCGACAAGCCATTCCACTCCACAGGCATGGACTGTTTTGGCCCGTTGTATATAAAGAGAGGAAGAGGCACCGAGAAGCGGTGGGGTATTGTATTCAAATGCATGACCACCAGAACGATACATATCGAGCTCCTTCCGACCATGAGCACAGACTCATTCCTTATGGCCTTCCGGAGATTCATATCACGGAAAGGACAACCGTCTACATTGTTGTCTGATCACGGGACCAACTTCAAAGGCGGAGAAAGAGAGCTGAGAGAGAGCTTCCAAGCTATGGGCCCAGAACTTAAGACCCACCTCGCTCCAGCCCAGGTTGACTTCCAGTTTAATCCCCCGAACGCACCCCACTTCGGTGGAACCTGGGAACGAGAAGTACGTTCTATAAAGACAGCCCTGTATGCCGTACTCGGAGCCCAGACTGTGGCAGAGGAAGTCCTAATGACAGTCCTCACGGAGATCGAGGGAGTATTGAACTCGAAGCCCCTCGGTTATGTCTCCAGTGATGTAGCAGATGTCGACCCAGTCACCCCCAACACACTCCTAATGGGGCGGCTGGACCCCGCGCTACCCCAGACAATGTACAGGCCCGAAGAAGCGAGCGGCCGAAGAATGTGGAGGTACAGCCAAGTACTAGCTGACAAGTTTTGGAGCAGCTTCCTACTTCACTACCTACCGTCTCTACAGACCCGCCAGAAGTGGGTAAAAGAGAGAGACAACTTGACAGAAGGAACAGTCGTCATGATAGTTGACCAGTCACTCCCCAGAGCTATGTGGCCGGCTGGCCGCGTAAGCAAAGTGATCACCGGTGCCGATGGCAAGGTCCGAGCAGCTGAAGTACTCGTCCAAGGGCGCACCTACACACGGCCCGTGGCGAGGCTCATAGAACTGCCCCGACTCCCAGATACTATCGATGATGACCATGACCCTATGACTTTGTGAGTTGACTGACCCTTACAGCGGACCTTGAGTGGAAGACAGTGCGGTTAATCTGTCTCTGCTTAGCTAATTAGGTGGGACTAATTAGGGGGCGGCTGTTGTGAAGGATCAGATTAAACCGAATATGTATATTTATTTATATATATATATTTAATTGTATTTGTATATCGTTTGATATCCCCTGTATATTCCTTGTACAATATGCATTGAATATCCCCGTTTCTACTAAACAGCCCATAATAGTTTCATTCTACCATTGGACGAGAACCTGGCGCCAGGTTGCCATACCCCTAGGTCCAAGTTCAATCGTGCCGCCTAACATGTCGAGGCAACCCCCGGTTCCGCGCAGTAATATGCCGGGCGAAATACGAATGGTACTATTTGTTCATAGCGCATATATATATGGCGCTCGTAAAGTAGAACTTTCTTTTAGTCCAGTTCTTTACCCTCCAACAGAGTGACAGACGCAAAAGCCTCCCCACGACGCACGTGCGGTGTAGTAGGGCCTACTTGGCCCAGAATAGGCATTGAGATATCGTGTAGATTAATAGTTGAATGGTCATAGTTTGGCACCATACCGTCGAGTTGGACGTATTCTATTAAGCTAATAATAGTCTATTTATGTATGGTGCATCGTTCGGTTCGAGTTCTACAGTTATCAGCACCCCCATCGTTCCTGACGTTATCTGGACGCTTATCCAGGCTGGTCAGACCCCTAGTGGTGATTGCATCCGAGGAGCTCCGGGTCAAGAGCGACTGGACCTGTATATTGGATTACTCTACCCGACGACGGCGAGCCTTCCACGGCTCTTGGATTATGCTTTGTGTGCTTTGATTATTCCATGGATAAAGGCCAACACTGTCGAGTGTTGGAATTACCCCCCGGAGAGGACTCCAGGTGAGGCGGCGCTCTACACGTGAGGTCGCACCACGTCTCTCCGTTGTGGACCGGCAGATACCGTTCCACAGAGGGTCCAGCTGTATTCGTCTGCGGCCCGAGGTTCTGTGGGCACTGTGTCCAAGACTTTGGATTCTCCCAAGACACCGTCGGCCAGATGGGATACCGCCAGCGGCTTCTCTAACCCCCCCCCCCCTCCTACTGTCTTACAACCAGCGGGACCCCCCCCCCCCCTTAGTGTATCCAGCTATAATCATTTAAGTACCATCGCTATCGTTTCCTAAATATTCCAGGTTGTATACTTACTCCCTGCGCAACCAGAGATTGGACATTCAATGTTGATTTACCTACGAATACTCATTTGCCATAAAAGTGCATATTCAATATTTCAAATCATAAATGTAATTAAGTGAATGTTGTATACACCTTTTGCTGTATTAAATATTCGATTTGGTATATTTGTGTTGGTTCGTTTCATCAGGTGGGAAAGTGTTCATCATACTTATATCTTGTACTGGGTGGCCAGAAGTTAAAGTACATGAGGTAGTGGTATTAAATATCATATCTAACAATACAGTCAGGGAATTGTACCCCTCAGCTACAACGGTGGTCTAATAGGCAATATCAACAATAAATACTTGCAATACAATAAAAACCTGCAGCACAATATTGATGTAACTAAGAGATTCGCTGGGGAATTCTTTTTTCAATGCCAGCCACGACATAACATGTGTTATCAGCCCGCCCCCTGAATGCCCACCACGACAATTAGCGTGAACTTTTTTTTATTAGCGATCTGAATTCATATTTCATCAACCGAGTCTACAACAATTAGATTCACTATGACATGTCCATGTTGTAAACAGGGGCCAGAGAGCTGATTACTGGAGGCTCTGAGCAGCAAACCGGTGTATAGTATCTTGCGCTCAAAAGGTGTAACTTTATACCGAATATCTATTTTTCAATGAACAATGGTGGGAAATTCATTCAAATAAAATACTTGTCATTTTGAAGAATATTCAAGTCTTTGGCCTGCTGTCAGCCTATGTGCGATGTTTCATCCAAATGGGCCCTGTAGTTTCGAGAATTATGGTGGACAGGTACATTACACACCAGACCGATTACTGCCGCCTGGTGGAGATGACAAGGATCTAGAGATGTGAGCTGTTGGGCGAAAGCAATAAAACAGGGTGCCCTACAGGGGTCTCTATATATAGACAACTGGGGTTTATAGTAAGGATGTGAGTGGGTGTGTGAAAGCACATAAAGAGACAAAGGTAAAGGAAATGTACATGTGACCATCTCCTCAGGCGTAAGAATGACCTCATAGCCTAGTTCCCTCTGGCTCTGGTACAAAACTGTTGTCTACCCCAGGCTACCAATCAAATCAAAGCCTTGTCACATGTTGAAACGGGAGGTATTATCCAGTCAAAATCATGTTTTTTTGGTGTAAATGTTAGTATGGTAGTAGTCATACTGGCCAGCAGCGTAACTAGTAGTACAGTATGATTAGACAAATATTTTAGATAGTATATCTACAGGATTATGTGCAGGTATGTACAGAAAGATGTGGACAGACATATACAGTAAGAATAAATATATATATATGGTATATACAGCATTATTGTACATGCTGTTTACGTATGTCTTACTAGTTACGCTGCTGGCTAGTACGACTACTACCATACTGTCTTTATACCTGTATCAGTGTACATATTATTAATACTACAACTCTGTACATACATCGAATTAGCACTACACTCAGTAGCCTAGTACTCATTTATATATTTTGTACCCAGTTTAATCACCTGTACATTGTATATTACTATTGCACTTTACTGTTACATTTGCACTCTGGTTGGATGCCAAATTTATTTGTGTTGTACTGTACTTGTGCTGTATAATACATTTTAATCTAATCTGTATGGAGCTACTCTGCGAATCCCGCAATTTCAAACCTTTATTTAAACTCTAAAGGCAATGCGGTTTCCCTCATTTAGAGTCATGTTGAGTGTACATACAGACAAAAAAGGCATATAAAATCACACAGCATATAAAATCATAACAATAAGACAAGTAAGGATAACAACAAAGTTAACAGGTGGGGGCCCACATATGGGCCGGCCCGTCATGCACGTAGCGAGTGATCACGGCACATTGCGAGCGTCTCAAGGCTGCATTTTTCGCCGAACATATAAATGACCGAATTAAAGCTATATTTGTTGCCGTTCGAATGCCACCTCACTCGACCAAATCCGTGCCTCGGTTCTCGAGTTACATGACGATATGTCAGGCGATGGATCAGATTACCACCCCGGACTCCCGGCGCTCTAGAACTGTCAATCATCCGCCGATTGCGAAAATTATTGGTCAGGGTTGTAGCCAATGAACTTTCCAATTCTACCCAAGGTGGGGGTGTGCGAATAAGGGATCTAGGTGAAAGTTGATGAGCGAAAACCAGAAGTGAAAAACATTCCGAATGAATGGCCGTGGATGAGGAAATGGAATACCGGAGAGCTTTTTTTTGGCACACGGTTTACCCGGATCTCTCTAGAAGACTAATTTCTGAACGGATTTTTATAAAATTTGGACCTGTACTATATAAGACTTCAGGCTATGGAATATATTTCCAGCGTATACCTATTGGGGGGGGGTATTGCAACCACTACAGAAAGATTTTTGTACACAAGTTCAACTCAAGTTCAGCCCTGTTACTCTATTTCATTAGCACTAAAAGTGATTTTCCTTTTTTGCATTAGTAACTTCAGAATATTACGGTATCTTTCAAAAGAGACCAGGTTTATGCATGTGCTATAACTATAAAGTATAAAACTAAGCTTTTCAAAAAATAGTATGCAGTCCTCAAGTTCAAGTAAAAAAAAATTGCCACTTTTCTGCCCGCTCTTTAACACTTTCAGTGCCAGCAGGGGGCGCACGATTTAGTGCTTGAATGCCCACCATCCACTTCAATGTTAGCGTTAATATCGCCTAATCCAGGGGTGGCCAACCCGCGGCTCGCGAGCCGCATGCGGCTCTTTGCCCGTCAATGTGCGGCTCTTCCATCCATAAAAAAAAATAAAAAAAAATAAAAAAAAAAAAAAATTTAAATTTTTTTTTATTTTTTTTTTACTTTTTTTTTTTTTTTTATGTCACTCATTCCATAAGGACGTAGAATAAACATTTACAATTTTTTTTTAAATGGTCCATTTGCATGTTCTTGGTATCTGAATCTACATGTAGGGACATTATATGGATCAGTGTCAGAAATAGTGTGTCTGTTACTAGGCTTGAGTAAATTGTAATGAACCAAAGGAGAATATCAATTCTATTTAAAAAAAAATTATCTTTGACTGTAAATAACACCATGCTAAAATTGACCAGACCTGAAAAATCTAAGCAAATTAATAAAGGGAAGATGATTAAACAGAAGGTTTTGTAGATACAGTACTGAATTCTGCCATCTTTTTTATAATGTAAATTTCTCCACCATTCTTCATCATATTGCAACACCGTTTTTTGCAAGACGTTCACAGAAAGGTAGAGAAACTAACTGCGTTCTGTTTTATGGCAATAACGTTCAGGTTTGTGGGAGATAATCCCAAAAAATAAGAGAAATTAAAAAGTAAATCCAGAAGTCAGATGATTGACAGGGGCTGGTGTGAGCTGGGTAGGGTAGTTTTTCGAAATTTGAAAGCCCTGAGTCTCTTCCTTCAAAAGACTACACTCACTTTTGGCTGTGCCACTTCCTCCTGTCAATATGCGCCGGTTTCCGACTCAATGCCCTGAGATTTCTATAATCTTATATTTCACTAATAACAGTTAAAATAATTGGTAAACAAACATAATGCTGAAAATATACACTTTTACTGTATATCTCGGGCTTAAGAGGTTAACCCTGTGAGGCCCAAATTAAAAAGAAATTAGCAACTTCAGAGGCCAGAGGGTGGGACATATAAACACATTTACTATCAAATAGCATTGTGAGGCTGAACAACAGGACCAATTGACTATACATGTGCTTAAAGGGGAACTATCTTATAAATGGCTTTTTTCAGTGTTTACCATTGTTTCTTAGCTATGTGGACTTATATTAATAGGATATATGTCTCTAATTCTCATATTGGCGAATTCTTCCAATTCTCCTCTCACAATATTCACCCTCACTGAACTGAGTCATCTGAAAATGTGCATATCTGTGATGTCAGAGATTTCTCAGCTGCATAATAATGTGGCAGTTGATGTGGCAGTTGGCACCAGGCCACACAGTGGTTGGAGCCCAGCCTCAAAACGGCTTAAGATCTTGAGGTAGAAAAATGCGGTTTTTAGTACTTGATTAGAAATACAAAACAATGCATTTTTTTTGAAAAAAACCTAGGTGTTCCATAGACTCACAGGAATTGTGTAAAAGTGCCCAAATAGTGAAAGAAATAGTAAAATAGTTCCCCTTTAACATTTTTTAAATAAACATTATTTTTTTAAATGGCTAAAAGTGATTTTGTAATTTTGCAACCGTGGGTCTCACAGGGTACTTTTAACCCTGTGAGGCCCAAATAAAAAAGACATTAGCAACTTCAGAGGCCAGAGGGTGAGACCTATAAACACATGAAGGGTGTCGTGACTGAAAAAAAAGGTTGAGAAACGCTAGTATATGGTGTGGCTCTTTGTGGTACCACAGTCATTTTTTTGTGGCTCTTAGTCTCTGACTGGTTGGCCACCCCTGGCCTAATCTACGTTTTAAATTATGGCCTAATTGTGTCTAATCTCCCCGTCGCTTATCAATGACTCATTTTCCAGTCAACATTGTCGAAGCGGATTGTTTTTTTATCGGTTCATTTCCGTTTTATAGCATCTTGAAAAGCCCTCGTTTTCAAGGAAAATAAAAATATTCCATAATAAACGGAATATTCTAGAATACACAAAAACGTTCAAATTTTTTGGCCTATTTATGAATCGTTTTCAAATAAACGCTAGATTATCGATAGTATAATGTGTACGTATGCACGCTATATAGGCGATCTGATCTGATATATTTCCTGATCGCTCGCACAGCCAAACAGCCACATCACACATAGGGGAAAAGCTTATATCTCCGTGAAAACAGGTCTGATTATCCTAAGACTGGTCAAATAGATTCCTTACCTGAGATCAGATGTTATACAAAAAGATTATTCCAATTCCTGATCGCCATTCCAAAAATCGATCCTTTTATTGATCCAACGCTACATACTGTAAACACATATTACACGCTGTTCTGATGGTCCACAATGACTGGGATCATCTCCGGTTACATGCGTGAGAAGTAAAATGTGGATTCCGGATTTTTCTTTTCTCATCCATTTTCATTGAGTCCATTCCAAAAGGGTGCATTACCATCTGGGAGACGATAGGGGGCGCTTTTTTCACATCTGAGCTCCCGATGGAGCTGGTTTCCCAACAGTAGACTCGGTTGATGAAATATGAATTCAGATCGCTAATAAAAAAAAGTTCACGCTAATTGTCGTGGTGGGCATTCAGGGGGCGGGCTGATAACACATGTTATGTCGTGGCTGGCATCCAAAGTGTTAAGAGGTTAACGGTTTTAAACTCTGCAACAGAGATGAGAATCTCAAGCTTTAAGGACTGTTGGAGTTCATTCCATAGGGGTATCATAGCAAAATGCAGATTTACCCTGTTCCGAGCAAACTCAGGGGACCTTAGGACCAGCCAGTCACTAGAACTGGTTCCATAGGTTCCATTCCATTCCAATAATTATGTAGTATAAGGAGGTAGCTTACCAATATGGGCCTTAAAAATAAACAAATACCAGTGTACTGTACAAATACCTCTCCATCAGCGAGGACCAACCAACCTTCTCATAAAGGACACAGTGATGCAATGTGCAGTGACAGAGGAGGCCGTTGATGGGAAAGGTTTTTCTGCCACCTGCGCTTCAGCCCCGGGTGTGTTTTGTGCTCCCCCTGTTTATGGACTGCATATGTCACCTGTAATATGAACTTGAATGTTAATGAGTTAACATAGTTGTAACTCAAGCCACTGGGAGGTGTGAGGGGTTTGTTCATTTGTTTCCCTATTGATCCGGTGAGGATGGAGCTGTTTACAAGGACCTTTCGGTCTGGATGCGTGTTGAATGTCAACACCACACACTTCCAGGCAATGCATTTTGTGTGTTGATTTTGTAACTACAGCAGGAATATTTTGTCAATTGCCTTTCAGTCTAGGTGGGTATTGCACCACACACACGTAATCTGGGATTTTTCTAACACATCTCCATCATTCATCAGGTGCCTGAAACAAAAGGTAAACTCTGTCACTTCAGCCAATAGGTTTTGGATGATGCCCCTGTAACCACAACATGATTTTAGTAATTTAGTTTGTTAATTTAATTTTGGATGGGTATTCAGTTTCCACACCACACTGGGTTTAAAACTATAGTTACATATGTAACTGAGGTTCTATGCATCCTGGATGACCAGCAGAGGCGGTGTTTAACACCGTAAGCATTGGGCACAAATGAGGCTAGGTTTGCATAAATGGTAAATGGCTGCATTTATATAGCGCTTTTATCTAAAGCACTTTACAATTTGTTCCTCACATTTGACACATTCACTCACACATTCACAGACCGATGGTGGAGGCAACCATGCAAGGTGCCAACCTGCTCATCAGGAGCAGTTAGGGGTTAAGTGGACACTTCGACACACTGCCCGGGAGGTGTGGGAATCAAACCGGGAACCTCCAGATTACCAGACGACTGCTCTACCTCCCAAGCCACTGTTGCCCCATAGCATAACATGCCTGGCGATTGCATAGCCAAAGTAATTAGCAATTTATCATACTTTATACTGTTATAGCACATGCATGAGTCTGGTCTCTTTTGAAAGGAGGCATTCTGAACGTTCTTCCACAACAGGAAGAATCACAAAGAAATAGTTACAGAGGTTTGAACACACTGAAGTAAAGGTTTTGTTTACTCACATTTCTGTTTACTTGTTGTCAGATGCCTATTTTTCAGTTCCAGCTAAACAACAAGACACATAAACAATAAGAATATAATAGTATACTTGACAATAAGTTATGATTTAAGTTAGGACAATAAGTTTGACCAAGATGGCCACAAAAAAAGAAAACAAAAGAAAACGTAATATAACAAGCTGTAAACAATGTATGTAAACAAAGAAACAAGAGGAATTCATATACAATTATATAGGATATAGTGTGTTTTGTCTCAAGTGCCATGCTTTCTCCAAAAATCCTGCAAAACTGAAAATCTCCCCCACAAAAAACCAACTCAACATAGAACTCTCAGACTGCCTAAACACATCCGGATTTACAAATTGAAGCTAGGTAGGTAGGAGCTAGAAAACATAACGGTTCCATGGCCTGAAGTCCTATCTAATACAGGTCCAAAGTTGATAACAATCCGATGGAAAATTTGTGTTTTACAATGGTTTTTGTAATGTGTGTACCGGCATTAATTCGCCATGATTCAAAATGGCTGTCCACTGCCATCGATTCCGAGGCGCTAGTCAAAACAAAAAACTTCCCCGGCTTCTTCTTTGTCATTCTCGTTGCAATCAGCCCTCGTGTGGACACCCCTGGCTCCAGAATTTCATTGGCTACAAAGGTGGTCAATCATTTTCGCCATCAGAGGTGACTGGTCCGTTCAGGACCCGGCCAAACCATGGTCACACAAATGACGCTCGTCGTATGTTTTGTCTTGTAACTCGAGACTGGAAGCATGCAATAGGTTGAGTAGGGTGACGATCGAAAGGCGTCAAATTCAATTTTCCAACAATGTATTGGTTGATCGCCAAAAGCCCAGAGCCGGCCGACGAGGGTGAAGTGCTGCGACGTGCGCAACTTTGAGCTGCATTTCTTTCTTTTTTTTTATCCACTTTTTCTCCTTATTTTTCTCCCATCCCAATTTCGTGATTCCAATTCTTCCCTCCCCTGTCTTGAACGTTGCTAGACTATGCCTCCCACTGGTCGGCTGTAGTGAGGATAGAAGCCTTGCATCACGTGTCCCCTCCGGTACACGAGGAGGCAGCCTGTCGCATCTTTTCACCAGACAGCTCGAACTCTCAGTGGCGAGGAGTAACGCGTGGGAGGCTCACGCTGCCCCCGATACTTCCTGTTTCTGCTGTACAGGCGTCACACCCAACCGACCTGTAGGGCCGGACTGGGGAAATAATTCATACCGGGAGATATAGCGCGAAATATAGACCCAGTCAGGCCACTTTTTAAGCGGGGGGTCTGGGGGTCCCCCACCAGGATTTTTTTTGTTACAAAGACTTAATTTCCTGCATTCTGGTGAATTTTAGTGCATGTGAATCACAAACTAATGAGCCAACAATTGCTTAGTACAATGTACTGTTATGGACCTCAAATAAAACTGTTGTGGCACTAGCAATGCTACTCTCTCCACCTTCAAAAAGAAAAAAGCAAGAGCACAACATATTTTTCTATTTACTATTATAATACAGTTAACCACTCTCTCCTGTAAGGGCCTTTCTTTTTCTTTGTTTTATCCCTCTCTCCTCCACCCTTTCTCTTTCTTCCACTGTCCATCTTGACATCAACGTTAATTGACTTTCGCTCTACTGTATCTCTCCCGAGTACCTCACTACCTGGCTCATTGCCTGGCTGTTATTCTGCATCTGAGTGCCGTCTGCCATTCCATTCGCCGCCTCCGCTGTCAATCAGTTGTATCGCCTGGTCCCGCCTCCACCAATCACAAGCGGCAGCACGGCTCCATTGTGTGTGTGTGATCCGCGTGAGAGAGAGAGTCAGATAGTTCTCCAACTCTGACGCAGACAGTGAAATCCTGGTTGTTCCCCACCCATCTAGGTTATCTAACTATCGCGCCGCGCCGCCGCCACAACTAGAAACAATGGCCTGGCAAAAAAAAAATAATAAATTTTTTTATTTTTATTTTTTTCTTATAATTTTTTTTTTAATCTGTGCAGGCCAGGCCACCGGGAAAACTCCCGGTGCTCCCGATGGCCAGTCCGGGCCTGGGAGTCGCTGTCCACAACGCGTGTTGCTTTTTAACAGCGCAGCAGTGCAAGAATGTGACAATTTGACCATGTGACCGCGGCAACGCGGGAGAGCGGCAGTGCAGAAATAGGCTGTCTCTAAGACAAACTCTAACCTTAACCAGCTCCTTAACAGCGCCTAAACTTAACCGTTCTAACCTTAACCAACTCCGAAACAATGCCTAACCTTAACCTTAACCTTAACCATGCCTAACCTTAACCATAGAAAGAATATTGCCATTCTCTAAGACAAACTCTAACCTTAACCAGCTCCTTAACAGCGCCTAAACTTAACCGTTCTAACCTTAACCAACTCCGAAACAATGCCTAACCTTAACCTTAACCTTAACCATGCCTAACCTTAACCGGCGAAAGAATACACGTTAAAAAAAAAATCATGTTAAAAAAAAAAAATGTATGGGATTCGAACTCGTCAACAACGGACCGCAGGATCGCAGGACCGCTGCTCTGCCAGGTGAGCTGAAGCACCGAATGAAAATCATGGCCGATTAGGACGGTTACATAATTCCGCAAGCTCTGCTGCTCCGCTCGCTCTGCCGCTCCGCTCTGCGGTTGCCGCGCCTGCCGCGGGGCATGGCGCAGCCAATCAGGGAAAACGCGGAAGCAAAAGCAGCACTGCTGCGCTGTTATTAAACAATAGGCGTCCACAACGTCCAATCCCCACCCACCGGCTTTCCCACCCTCTAACACTGCCAATTGTGTTAGTATGACGACCGGCCAAGCCGGTAGCAACGCAGAGGGCCGGGCTCGATACCAGCATCTCCTGCGTTAGTGGCGAGCGCCTTGCCCACTGCGCCACTCAGCCGCCTGTGACCACACATAACCCTGTCATAGCAAGTGAACTCACATTAAGCTAAATACTTTGCAGCATTGCTCATACGAATGTATGGCTTTTAATATGAAATACGATTTAACCAAGGCCCTAATATCACCTACTCCATGATAAATTGGTATAGACTTCTAGCCAAGAAAGAGACAGGTTGGAAAGCCTAAAAATGAAATGAGGTCACTGTCCCATGTCGAGTAGGCTTTTGGGACTTTAAGGACCAGCTGAGATCATAGTTGTATATAATCCCATGTGAATCTGCCATGTCTATCATTTGTAAGGTACACATTTGAGTGCAAATTAACTGTATTTTGGTGAAGAGGTCCCTTGATAACATTAATCCAATGTGAATGCACATCCCAGTAATTTCAGGCACAAAACTGGCTTCACAGTCAATTTATTATTTCCCTGAGGCAGTGCACTTGTTATTACAGTAATTATTCTGAGGTTATTTTCACATATTAGCATAAATGTTACTGAAATTGCACATAATGGGTCAAAGCCCATGCCAAGTCAAGTTGAATTTCACAGATACCAGTGATAAACAGAAAATAACCATATGCATCAACATTGAGGGCCGATAATTTAATTCCCATAGGGTGTGGGGGGTTGAGAGGGGCGTTATGGGACCTGAACATCAGATAGGGTTGCGTTGGCTCAAAAAGAAGTTGACAACCACTACTCTAGTGCCTAGACTACCAGTCAGATGCCCTGGTTCTACTGGGACATCACCAATGATCCTCCTAGTTATTTTGACATGAGAGTGACGGCCTGTAGTGAAGCTGAGGCTGTGGGTGGCATCCTCAATCGTAGCCTCCTGTAGGTTGAGCTGGAGTCAGCTGACCGGAGGAGAGGAGAGGGATAGCTTGTCGCAGCTCTTGAAGGGTGAGTAGTACTCACTGAGTACACAGTCAATCTTGCAGTGTCAAATTAACACTATTCCCGAGTGTATTTGGTCCCACTCAGAATTGGTGTTAAATTGATTCTTGCTCTTGTGTAAGAGTTAAATTAACTCTAAATCAGGGTTCGAAATTAACGGGGGCTTGGGGCAAAATGGCCATGAAAATTTACCAAATGCCCTCGAAAATCAGTTAAGGGGGGCAAGAAAATCCCCTGACATTTTACTAATTATATATATGCTCTACAGTGCGAGCATTTCCCTCGTATTTGCCCCTAATAATATGTGTGTGCCAACCGGAAAAATCATTTACTCGCAGTGTGCGAGACGAGTGAAGATTACAAAACAGCTCCGCTGTCCCACATTACACAAGGCACATAAACGTCCAATCACAGTAGCGCTGGAAAACAAAGTCACGGTACCGGCATAGGCAAGTTATACATTCAGAATCAGACAATGCAAAAAGCCCATTCATTTTTATTTTCAGCAAAAGAGAGACGAGGAGAAAGAGGAATCCGGCTGACATGGCTTTTGAAGTAATATTCGCACATGTTTTTGCGGGTCCAGTCCCCACGGTATATTGACAGAATTTGCAAAAAACACCTTATCGACTGAAGCATAAAAGTCAAGCTCTGAATTTAGGGCTTAGTGTAATAAACGTTCCACCCAAATACGGAATTTCAATTTCATAATGAATTAAAGAATTGTATAAAGAATTTTCAATGTTCTGTCATCTAATAATATATTCCATTACCTTTCCTATCTGTATCAAAGTCAAAATGTTGGTATCATAACAACACTACAACATACAAAAGCAGCTTGACAACCGATATCCTTTGCGTCTAGATCAGGGCCACATTGTCAGAAACTCAAGGGGCCAGGGGCCAGACTGCCACGGCGCCTCCCCGTGCTATGAATATATGTACACTTGACACAACACGCAACCACATTTTCACAACTTTTATTTAACTACATTGCAAAAGTAGTAGGCTATACTTTTAAAAAAAAGTGCTTCATTTATGTGCCACATCTGCAACATCTCCTGCAAAAAGTGCTTCATTTATGACTGTGCAACAACTGCAACATCTCCTCTTCAACATTTCAATATAAAAATAAAATAAAAAACAAACAAGTGCATGATGTGCATCTGAACATTCTAACATCAACACTTGAACAAAAAAACACATTTATAGTGCAGCTGAGCTTATGAAAAAGTGCTTCATGTCTGTGCAACAACAGCAAATCACAGCATCTTATTAGCACTTATTGTCCACTCTTAACTCTCAAACATCAGGGGGGGTGGGGGGCAGACAGGCCTAGCCTACATACACACATCTAATGAGAGAGATTGCACTTCTTTGACTGGGCAATGGCAGAGAAAGAGGGTTCATAGGAAGTGAGGGCTACCCGCAAACAGTGATGCAAATGCTCATTTGTCAAGGAGGCACGGTTGCTTGTTTTAATGGCATTCATGTGAGAGAAACTGGATTTCACAGGTGTATGTTGAGCCAAACATTGTTAGCACAGATATTGCCAGCGTTTTTATTTTGGGGAATGTGTTTGAATACACTTTATCCAAAATGTTGTGGTGGATTCATTCTCAAGTGCCTGCTTCAGAGCAGATGATGCTTGCATGTCAATTATTTCAAGTTGCAGCCAGACCTTCATCAATGTGAAGTGATGCAAGGAACTCTTGTCCTTTTGTGGAAATAGCAGCTACATTGGCAAATGGGTTGCTCACAAAATGCATCAATTCTCTGGGCATGTCAAATTCATCAAATCGACTTGCAAAGTTTTCCCTCAATGAAATCTGTCATTAATTGAGTGACTTTTGGCTCAATTGTGCGTGTGAACGTTGACATGAAAAGAAAAAAGTAAAGAAAAAAAAAATATATATATATATATATATATATATATATATATATATTAAAAAAATATATGATTATTTTTTTTTCTAATTATCATGTAATCTTTTGCGGGCCGGTCAGAATCATCCCGCGGGCCGGATCTGGCCCGCGGGCCGCCAGTTGAATAGCCCTGGTCTAGATGTTTAGCCCTTGAATGAATGAATTAATGAAAACTTTATTAACAGATTGCAGAATGGGTACAGTACAGTACGGCTCAATACACACAATTGTTAAGGGGATGCAGACCAGAGAAAGGCTTTCGTCTTGTTTACATCAGGGTCCCCCATTTTAAATTCATAGTGTGCACACGCACAGTATAATATGCATGTGATAAATAGTTTGTTAATAAACTCTGTGTTACTTGAACAATTTTCACTGTGCTCCTAAATTTCTTTGTGTGCTCCTACATTTTTATTTAGATTTGATTTATTAACATTTTATTTAGGAGCACATGTGCTCCTTGGGAAAAAGGTTAGCGTAGAGCCCTATAGAGACATTAACATTACGTTATCAAACATAGGGACGAAGACTGTAAAAAAAAAGTGTCAACAATGTTTTATAATCTTTATGTTAATTTTCATCATAAAAATTCTGTGCCCCCGAAATACAAACAAAAATCAATTAAGGGGGGCAAAAAAAGCCCTGGAATTTTTTTTTAATTTCTAACCCTGCTCTAAATAGAGTAAAAACTTAACACTCGCTTGTAACAATCTGTGAACTACAGTAGGAGGGATTTTTCTAAAGGTTCATAAGGAATGGTATCAACATTTATTTGAATTCACAACACAGTATATGACAGCAAACGGAGATTGATTGATTATTGAAGTAAGATAGGGACATTTTTCAAGCGGTAAAATAGGAGGGATTCTAGTTATTAGTTGCAATTGAAAGGGGACGTTTTTTTATCAAATCACAGTAAAAAGAATTTAAAAAGAAAAAAAGAAACCCAGGCAGGTAATGATGTGTCACTGCAGTTGTGGTCTCAACGAACATCTTCGTTCTCAGTGCTCCTTACGTTGCATCAGCTAACATTATGCACAAAGAGTGTAATATTCTTAGCGTTAAAGAAATATTAAATATATTAAATATCAAAGTGATACAACTGACTGAATAGTTTACCGTTTACCGTCTGCTGCTACACGTTACAGTCCCAACTGACTTGCACAGTGATCAGCATGTTTACTTTAGTTTTGCAGGTTTAACAAATCCAGAGCCTGCAGAATAATGAAAGACCCTCATCACCCCAACAACAGCCTGTTCAAGCTGCTGCGGTCAGGCAAACGCCTGCGAACACCAGCAACTAGGACAGAGAGACTTCGGCTCAGCTTCTTCCCCCAGGCCATCATAGTCTTGAACACTGAACTCTCCACACACAAGCACACATGAGCACACACACAACACACACACTGTATACGCTCACACACTAGCAGTCACTTTAGCATGAACACACAGACACACATGCTGCACACGCTCACACTCAACGGTCACTTTACACAATGAAAAGGTCACTTTCAAAACAAGAACGGGAGTGGTTCTTGTATAGTAAACAGATGGATATAGCAAGCTAGCATAAGGACACATAGTACAACTGTAGATTGTATAGTATAGCATTGTATAGTAGTGTACATAAGACCCAGTGCCTCAAGTCAAGTCAAGTCAAGAGTTTTATTTGTCACGGCATAGATACAAGCATACAGTGAAATGCGGGGGGTCATGCCTGCAGCGATGTGCAACACAAGTAATAAGACAGGAATGAGAATAGGACATTTGTGCAATAATACAATGTGCAATAATACAATGCAATAATACAAGTAATAATAATAATAATAATAACAGGTATATGTACATAAAGTTTACAAGAGCATGGTAAGACATGCTAAGGTCCTGCGATAGTGCAATACACAGTTGGCTACGGATGAGGCACTGGGTCTTATGTACACTACTGTACAATGCTATACTATACAATCTACAGTTATACTATGTGTCCTTATGCTAGCTTGCTATATCCTTCTGTTTACTATACAAGAACCACTCTCGCTATTATTTTTTAAAGTGACCTTTTCATTGTGTAAGGTGACCGTTGAGTGTGGGCGTGTGCAGCATGTGTGTGTGTGTGTGTGTTCATGTTAAAGTGACTGCTTAGTGTGTGAGCGTATACAGTGTGTGTGTGTGTGCTCATGTGTGCTTGTGTGTGGAGAGTTCAGTGTTCAAGACTCTGATGGCCTGGGGGAAGAAGCTGAGCCGAAGTCTCTCTGTCCTAGTTGCTGGTGTTCGCAGGCGTTTGCCTGACCGCAGCAGCTTGAACAGGCTGTTGTTGGGGTGATGAGGGTCTTTCCTTATTCTGCAGGCTCTGGATTTGCACCTCTTGTTATATAAGGCCTGCAGGGGTGGTAGTGCAATACCCGTGGTATGCTCGGCTGAGCGCACCACTCTCTGTAGGGCCTTCTTGTCCTGTGCCGTGCTGTTTCCATACCAGGCAGTGATGTTTCCAGTCAAGATGCTCTCTACAGCTCCGGAGTAGAAGGACTGGAGTATCTTTCCCGATACTCTGAACTTCCTTAACTGTCTCAAGTGGTAGAGGCGCTGCTTTGCCTTCTTTACGACTGAGTCTATGTGTGTTGTCCATGTCAGGTCCTCTGAGATGTGGACCCCCAGGTACTTGAAGCTGCTCACCCTGTCCACGATAGCCCTGTTTATCCTCAGTGGTGTGTGTCCCCCCTGCTGTGTTCTCCTAAAATCCATGATCAGCTCCTTGGTTTTACCAATGTTCAGGAGCAGGCTGTTGTCCTGGCACCAGCGTTCCAGTACCTCAAGTCTGACCCCCCCACCCTGACCGCCTGGGGCCTTTCACTCAGAAAGTTCAGTATCCAGGCGCTCAGAGCGGGGCTCAGACCCAGCTCGATCAGCTTGTCCACCAGTCTGGTGGGGACTATGGTGTTGAACGCTGAGCTATAGTCAATGAACAACAGTCTCACATAGCCCCCCTTCTGGCAGTCTAGGTGAGAGAGGGTGCTGTGCAGTACTTGGGAGACCGCATCGTCAGTGGACCTGTTTGGCCTGTATGCAAATTGCATAGGGTCCATATCACTGTAGCTGTAACGGAGTTAGAAATGATATTTGTTTGCATGTGAATTTTATCTAAATTGAGAAACATCATACCATATTGTTTTGGGAGCCACCTGGTGACGTGTTGAGGTCATTGTATATCGCGCTGCATGTCCCTGTGGGGACACCGTATCTATCCAGCAGTGTTGTACCGGTCTGCTTGAGGTCTACCAGATGTACAGTGACCAAGAAAACACTACAGCTGTTTCTATTTCATGTCTTTTTATAGGCAATAAACAGTCGAAAGCAGTTCCGTCTCTTCAATCTCTGACCAGATGACAACCGTTACACTGGTGCCGTGACCTTCTGGATCTTCAAGATCAGCTCGACGCCGATCGCCGTGGATGCTGTGTGGCTGTCCAGTGTACAAGATCAGTGTGTGGTCAGATCTGTAACTAGTATATTGGTCAGAGCGAAGTGTTTTCACTCCCATACATAGAGTGACGATTAGTTTTGTTTTGTTTTGTTAAAAAGAAAGAAAAAATATATATATAATTATTATTTTGATTATAATTTTCTTTTTCTTTATTTATTTTTCTTTATTTTCTTTCTTTTCATTTGATATTCCGTAGTTTAACACAACGCGAGTACTTGCAATGTCTGAGGGGGGAGTTGATGACGATAGGGTGGATACTTTTGCCAGCCCAGTCCTATCGATGGGAAGAGGTTTGGCGTTGAGTGGCTATGCTGAAGGCAGCGATGTCACCAGGAAGTTTGATGGGGGGGTGGGGCATTCCCGGTCCATGGCTGACAGCGGTAGGGGTACAGGGTTGAGTCAGAGCCCAGGTTGTGCCCCTGTTGGGCAGGTCATGGGGGAGGGTCCTCACACTTCTACACCTAGTAGTGATGCTGATGCTATGAACAACCTCACAGACATGGTAGGGCAGTTAGGTGCCCAGATTGGCGAGTCTATAGTCGCAAAGTTGATGTCATCTGGTGTAATAAACATGAGTGGCGATCTCCAGAATACTTCACGTCAGGATACGCACAGGGAAGCTACCAGGCAGGAAGCCCCACATGTGACAGTTCAGGTTAGGCCAGACAGAGAACCCCAGACATTCAGAGGTGACGGTTCTGATAAGTGTTCAGTTCAGGAGTGGATTGACATGACTAATTCTCATCTCAGGAAACAGGCGATACCTATGCTTGAGCAGGCTGAGGAAATTCTGAGTCGGTTAAGGGGTAAAGCTAGAGATGTTGTGAGGATCGGCCTACGTAGTGATCCATCACTTGATGCCAATAGAGACCCTGGGCTGATTTACAATATCCTCCTTCAGTACTTCAGTGATGCATCCTCATGTCTCCCTCTTTCAGACTTCTATGCCACCCTGCCCAAACCCAGAGAAAACCCAGTCGATTACTGGATTAGATTGAACAAGGCAGCAGACCTAGCTATTGAGGGTCTGGACAGACAGGGCAAGCAAGCAGGGAACATGAGTGATGAGGTGGCGCTCATGTTTGTGAAACATTGTCCTGACCCAGAGTTATCCTACACTCTGAAATGTAAGCCAATCCATGAATGGACCTCACGAGATGTGCAGATGAGGATTGATGATTACCAAAGGGAGTTGAGGGCTAGCAGCAGAGTTAGTGGGGCTGTGCAGTTAAAGAGTCACACCACCACTGTCCTCCATGAGCAGTCTAGCTCATCACCAGCCAGTTTGTCAGTACCTGAGCAGTGCCACACCCAGAGTCCTATCTCTCTCTCTCTTCAAGCCCAACACCAGGAGTGTCATACTCCTTACCCCTCTCCTGGTTCTGTCCCAGTTCAAGGAGAGTTCTGCCATGTCCCACGCCCCACCTCTACGGCAGTTGTCGGTCAGAATCTCCAGCAGTCGGAGGAGAGGCTTCTTAGCCGTATGGTGGACATATTTCAGGGGATGATGGAGAAAATGCAGCAGCGCAATGTCGCTACGCCAATGCGTGGTGGGAGGTTCTCGCGTACCCCTGGAGGGGGACGTCCCAGGGAGCAAGCTTGTCGGGTCTGTGATGACTCTAGTCATAGCACCATTTCACACTGCATGAATGAGAGGCTGTGTTTCGCCTGTCTGGCCCCTGGGCATACAAAGAGGGACTGTCAGGCCAATAAGTCCTCCCAACCTCAGTTTGGGGGAAACTAACTGACCTGTATGTGAAGGGAGGCAGTACAGGTCCCGTCGTGAACTCCCAAACTAGTTATATATCTGATGCTGAGACGGTTTATACGTCTGTGAAGGATTCAAGTGATGACTCAGAAGTTGTTGTGTATCAGAACATACACAGGATTAGCAGCAGTGACAGTCTTTTTTATACACCTGTGGGTGTGGGTGGTACAACAACGCTGGGTGGCATGCTGGACAGCGGGTCCATGGCTTGTAGCATCAGCGAGGCAGCAGAGATAAAGCTGAGGGAGGCTGGAGTGATAACTGAGCACAACCAGATCAATGTGAACGTGGTCCTTGTTGGATGTGGTGGACGTCGTGTCACGCCAAAGTCTGCCTTCGATGTGGAGATGGAAGTGTATGGCTGTAAGATGTCGGTCCCCACGCTCGTTGTTCAGGGACAGCATGATGAGTTGATACTGGGGACTAATGTTATTAAGCATGTCCTTCGTCAGTCTAAGCTGTGCGATTCCTACTGGAAAGCTGTATCCGACCCCTGCACTGCCAAAGATCAAGAATCTGAACAGTTCCTATCTATGCTCTCTGGTCTGAGTCCGTGGAGAGGTCAGGACGTGCCGGACAAAGTTGGCACTGTGAGGTGCAATTCAGCTGTTTGCCTTGAACCTGGCCGTGAATATCTCGTATGGGGAAAACTACCTAAAGACACTTGTATCTCCGGGCAGCACCGTAATGACAGAGCCCACATCTGCTCGTTCGGCCCCGAGGGGAGTTTTGGTAGCAAGGATTGTTACTCCATTGTGGGGAGACAGATGGGTCCCACTGAAGCTCATCAATACTTCTGACAGGCCCGTGTTGGTGAGGCGTAATGCAAAGCTGGCCGACGTCTTCTCCTGCATGGCGCTTGAGGACATGGATGTCGCTGACCCTCCAAAGGTCCCCCTGGTCAGTTGCACTCAAGTGGAGATGCCCGCCTCTGCCGAGGTACGTTCCACTGATGACAAACTTGAGTCAGTTGGGTTGAGCAGTCTCGACGTCCAGTCTTGTGATGTATCAGAGAGCTGGAAACAGGAGATGGCTGACCTGATTGTGCGGTATGAGGACATCTTCTCACGCCACCATCTTGACTGTGGAGAAGCGAAGGACTTCGTACACCGCATTCACCTCTCTGACCACAGACCATTCCGGCTCCCATTCAGGCGGGTTCCCCCCGGCCAGTATCAGATATTACGCCGGGTACTGAGTGAGATGGAGGAGAAGGAGATCATCCGAAAGTCCACCAGTGAATACGCGTCTCCTCTGGTACGAATGGCGATCTCCGTGTGTGTACGGATTTCCGTTGGCTGAACAAGAGGACCCTAAAGGACGCTCATCCTCTCCCTCACCAGGCGGATTGCCTGGCTGCGCTTGGTGGCAACTGTTTCTTCAGTACAATGGACTTGACCTCCGGGTTCTATAACATGCCATTACATGAGGACGACAGAAAGTACTCAGCCTTCACCACGCCCATGGGCTTGTATGAGTACAACCGCCTTCCGCAGGGCCTCTGCAATAGCCCCGGGAGCTTTATGCGCATGATGACCAGTATCTTCGGGGACCAGAACTACTTGAGTTTACTGTGCTACTTGGATGACTTGTTGGTGTTTGCTCCAGATGAGGAGACTGCCTTGGGGCGCCTTAAAATGGTGTTCGACAGACTGCGTGGTCATAACCTGAAGTTGGCCCCAAAGAAATGCTTCTTCCTTAGAAGGTCTGTGAAATTTCTCGGTCACATAATAGACGAGAAGGGCGTGTCAACAGACCGCAGCAAGGTTGAGAGCATTGCAAAAATGACGAGTGCTGACCTCATGGAGCCCAATGGGGTGAACCCATCACAGAAGCGGATAAGATCGTTTTTGGGGATGATCAACTATTACCAGCACTTCATTCCCAGATACTCTGCCGTCGCCAAGCCTCTCTTCTCTCTGTTAAAGGGCGAGAGAAGAAAAGGGAAGGAGGGGAAGTACAGACTGTCGAACAAGAAGTTGAGAGCCTCTGACTGGACCTCAGACCAGGAACAGGCTTTTGAGAAGCTGAAGACATCCCTTGTTAACACGGTGGTCCTGGCTCACCCTGACTTCAGCCGCCCCTTCATGCTGTCGACGGATGCATCCCTGGATGGTATTGGTGCTGTCCTGTCACAAGTCCAGGAAGGCGAAACCAGAGCCAGGCCTATTGCGTTCGCCAGCAAGTCCTTGTCTCAGTCTCAAAAGAACTATCCAGCTCATCGTTTGGAGTTTCTGGCCTTGAAGTGGTCAGTCTGTGACAAGTTTAGTCACTGGCTGAAGGGCCACAAGTTTACAATTTGGACTGACAACAACCCGCTGACTCACATAATGACAAAGCCGAAGCTGGACTGTTGTGAACAGCGCTGGGTAGCTAAATTGGCAAGCTACGACTTTGACATCAAGTATGTGCCAGGCCGGCTGAACGTTGTGGCTGATGCCCTGAGCCGTGTGCCGTTTGTTAAGGACAGTGTTGGTCATAGGTTGCTGGAAGAGCCCTACCTGAGTCTCCTGTCCCAAGTCAGGGATATGTCGAGTGGCTCTGTTCAAGATGCCTTTCGGGTTTCCAGTGGTCACAGGGAACACCCCCCGATGAGTGTCGATGCTCAGGCCTCATGCAGTCCCATTCACATGCATACTCAATCCATTGAGATGGAAGATGTGTCTGCTGTTGTACAATCACATGTGGAATGGGAGGCTGGTTCAAGGGCTCGTGCTGTGGCAGTGCTGCAGTATTTGCCTCAGTTGGTTCCGCCTGGACAAGACTCTTTGCCTGCCCACACAGAGAGGGACCTCCGTGATAGGCAGTTGGAAGACAGAACCGTTTCCCGTGTCTTGTATTACGTGGAGAGATGTCGGAGACCTTCCAGGAGAGAAAGAGTGAAAGAGTCTGTCACAGTCATGAGATACTTGAAGCACTGGGAGAAGCTCGCTGTGAGCAATGGTGTGCTGTACAGAGTTTCAAGAGACCAGATCACCAAGGCAAGGCGGTCTCAGTATGTCGTGCCTGATTCACTCAAGGTTGAGGTTCTGAAGGGTGTTCATGATGATGCAGGACATCAGGGCCAGTTCAGGAGTCTCAGTTTAACCAGACAAAGGTTCTTCTGGCTAAACCTTGACAGGGATGTGAGAGACCATGTGCGCCACTGTCAGCGATGCATCGTCAGCAAGACAGTCGAACCTGAGGGGAGAGCTCCCTTAGAGAGTATAACATCAACCAGACCGCTGCAGCTTGTCTGCATCGACTTTTGGTCGGCTGAAGATTCCAGAAACAAGTCAGTCGATGTCTTGGTGGTGACCGATCACTTTACGAGGATGGCTCAGGCGTTTTCCTGTAGAAACCAGTCAGCCAAGCAAGTGGCGAGAGTCCTCTGGGACAGATATTTCTGTGTCTTCGGGTTCCCAGAGCGGATCCACAGCGACCAAGGTGACAACCGTTACATAGCTAACAGTGTATTGCACCATCACAGGACCTTAGCATGTCTTACCATGCTTTTTGTAAACTTATGTACATTATACCTGTTATGTCTTATTCTTATTACTTGTATTATTGCACAAATGTCTTATTCTCATCCTATTCTTATTACTTGTATTATTGCACAATCGCTGCGGGCATGACCCCGCGCATTTCACTGTATGCTTGTATGCCGTGACAAATAAAACTCTTGACTTGACTTGACTGAAGTCTTATGTAGTACAGGTCCAAATGTTGTAAAAATCCATTCAGAAATGGGTCTTTGAGAGAGATCCGGGTAAACCATGATAGATCAATAAAGTCTGTATTAAGTTATGTTGTGTTTCTTTTTCGATTGTAGCCAAGAGTAAAGACCCTAACCCTATCAAAACAGCAGTCAAAGTGTATATTTTCAGCACTATGTTTGTTTACCAATGATTTGAAGTGTTATTAGCTAAATATTAGCTTATAAAAATCTCTGCGCAATCTTTTTTTTTCTTTCATAAAACTACGCTACCCAGCTCACACCAGGCACCAGGGTCCAACAAATCTGAACGTTATTGCCATAAAGTACAACGTATATTGTTTATTTACCTATCTGTGAACGTCTAGGAAAAACCACGTCTCAATCCGGTAAAAAATGGCGGAGCTATGGACATTGTACAAAAGTAACTGCACTTACAGTCGATTTAATTCACGGTCTTTGCTGCCCTGTGCCGGGAGCCTGGTGGTACTAAATCCAGATTTAACTCTGCCATTGGAAAGAGGAGATTTGGCCCAATCCATAGATGTATGACGTGGCCATAATAAGGTAATTTATAGGCCTGATCTTCTATATTCATATTTCAAGATGCATGTGTCTAGATGGCAAAATTCAGTACTGTATCTACAAAAACACCTGTAAATCATCTGCCCTTTGTTAATTTGCTTAGATTTTTGGTCAATGTTAGCATGGTGTTATTTTTTTTAATAATTAATAATTTATATTCTCCTTTGGTTCATTACAATTTACTCAAGCATAGTAACAGACACAATATTACTGACACTTGGAATACATTCCCTGAGGTCCATAGATGTCCCTAGATACCAAGAACATGCAAATGGGAGTGGAGAACTCTTCCATTTACGTACTTGGGTATGTACTTTTATGGCAAATCTTCTGAAAATATGGCTAGGGCTTAAGAGGTTAAGTGCCGTCCAAGACGTTGCTGGTTAAGTGGGGCCTAAGCCCCCCTGGGGCCTCCAAGCCCTGGCTCCTGTAGGCATGAGCGATCCACTGTGCCAATGTGAGAGTCTCTGTTTAGACATGGGGTGACCTAACTTCTTTCCCTGCTAAGTCCTTCTGAGGGACTCTGTTCTTTTATGTATTTGTCCTTTATTTATACAGGTAAGCATTATGAGACCGAGCTCTCTTTTTCATGAGCGGCCTGTTTACAATAGATACAAAAAAAGACAAAAGACAAAAACAGTTCAGACAAGGATTCAGTTGAACATCAACAAACATGCATATTAAACAAGTACAGACATCTAAAATATCAATAAGTTACCACAGTGCTCTCACTGGGCATAATGTGGCAACATCTACCCCACCACAAACCGATGGGAGGGGCAGATTGCACCAACCTCAACCACCTGATTCATGTCGGTTAAGCATATTTTTTTTTAATCCTATTTTTCTCCGCCTAATTTTCGATTTTTTTTCTCCCCATCCAAATTTTTGTCGTTATGCCAATTCCCCCCCCCCCCTCCCCTACCTGGTTGTTGTGCGCATGTTCCTCCTACTGGTCGGTACAAGGGAACCCTGAAGTCCACCACATGCTTCCTCCGACACATGTGGAGACAGCCAGTGGCTCTTTTTTCACCTGGCAGCGAGGACTCTCATTGGTGAAGCGTAACGCATGGGAGGTCACGCTGCCTTCACCATTTCCTGACTTTCGCTGAGCAGGCGCCCAGACCTGACGCTGTCCACAACGCCAGATTACCACCCCCGACCTCCCTCCCCCTAACTCAGCCAAACGAGTTAGTATGACGACCGGCCCAAGCCGCAGGGCAATGCTGACTCCGGGAGTCGAGACATGTCGGTTAAGCATCTTTGGGAGAATATCAACACTCCTCTGGCCTCCATCTCATGCCATCAGGGCTCACTGACATGCAAGTCTCCAACTCCCGTAGCTGAACAGATTGTGAATAGAGCACACTAGAGATGTAACTGTATGAACATTTCATGTTATGATTAAAGTGACTAAAATTATCACAGTTTCATGTTATGATCACAAGCCCATGTTGCGTGCTGTGTGCCTCCATCTGGCAAACTGTCGTCAATGTCGTTGGTTGACAGTAGACAGTATTTTACCATGTGTTTTTAAAAGCACGGTAATCAAACATGGTTTCAAGATAAGATAAGATAATCCTTTATTGATCCCCTAGGGCAATGGTGCCCAACCAGTCGATCGCGATCGACAGGTAGATCGCAGGCTGATTTCAAGTAGATCTCGATTAATAAAATTCGATTATAAAAATTAAAATAATTTTTTTTTTTTTTTTTTTGCTAAATCAACTCTGCCTCTCCTTGTTAACTACAACAAGCAATGCTGTTTGTTATTTAAGATGAGGTCGGACTCGGCACTGACAGATTTGTGCTCATTATGCTGCTTTTATAAAGCCTCAAATGACGGCTTACAATATACAATTTTGGCTGGTAGCTCTCGGCTAGGTGGTAAATTAAAAAGTAGATCTTGGTTCAAAAAAGGTGGAAATTCAGGTGTCAGAGCAGCATGGGGGGGGGGTACAGGGTGGGAGATGCATAGATTCACAGTACAGTACAATATAGTAATATATAATATAATAATAATAATAATAATAATAATAATAATAATAATAATAATAATAATAATAATAATAATAATAATAATAATAATAATAATAATAATAATTAATAATAATAAATAATAATAAATAATAATAATAATAAAGTACTATAAAAAGTAATAAATAAACTAATATAAATATAAAATAGTAATATAAAATGTACAAACACAAGATAGACCAGTGTTATGAGTCTCTAGTGCAAAGAATCAAGATATAGAACCAAGATAGTCGTTGATGTGAGTCTCTAGTTCTCATGTCCCGAGTTGAGACAGTGATAACTCTGACAGCAGAACCGGCCGCCCGACCCGAGCCCTTTATTGTAGAGCCTGATGGCTGCCGGTATAAAGGACCGGCCCAGGCGGTTTGTGGTGTGTCGGGGGGGATGAGTCTTAGGCTGAACGTGCTCTTTGTGATTGTGGACTTCAGGAGGTCGGGGGTCAAGGACTACAGCCCCCTCAGCATCGACGGGGCACCAGTTGAGAGAGTGAACAGTTTCAAGTACCTCGGAGCCCACATATCCGAGGACTTGACATGGACCACACACATTGACAGTGTTGTGAAGAAGGCACGACAACGCCTCTACTTCCTCAGGCGCCTAAGGAAGTTCCAAGTCAGTCAGAAGATCCTTAGGAACTTCTACTCATGTACAATAGAGAGCATCCTGACCGGCAACATCACCTCCTGGTTTGGGAATAGCACTGCACAAGACCGTAGCAGACTACAAAGAGTGACACGTTCAGCCGAACGCACAATTAGAGGGGGGCTTCCCACCCTCCAGAACATTTACAACAAGCGGTGCAAGGGGAAGGCTAAGAGAATTATTAAGGACTCGAGCCACCCGAACAACTGCCTCTTTGAACTGCTGCCGTCAGGCAAGCGATACCGGAGTCTTATGGCGAGCACAGAAAGACTCAGAAGGAGCTTCTATCCCCAGGCCATCAGGCTGCTAAACGAACAATAATCGCTAAACGAACAATAATCACTATGCAACAACCATCAAATGCACACAGCACACACACCCACACGCACACACTCACTCAAACAAACAACACACTGCAGCACCCACTCTCCACACTTTAGATCACACAAACACACTTACACTTTATATTTATTGATAAAGGATTTGCACTACAACTCGTACACCTACTGTGAACTGTGAATTGTACCTAAACTGCACCTCGTCCATTTATGCCTTGCACTATATAGTATTGTATATTAGTACACTGCACAGTATTGTATATTGTATGGTAACTACGTCTACGAACATTGTACATATGTCTAAACTGAACACTGTGACCTCTTTTTTTACTTCTAATTTTTACTATGTCTTTATTTCATACTTATCTTGTCATGCACAGTCTCTGGAGCGCAACAGTAAGAAGCATTTTGTACAAAAGTATTCTGTACTTCTGTATGACAACTATTAAAGAAACTTGAAACTTGAAACTTCATTCTGGCCAGCTCCTCGTAGAGGGGGTGAGAGGGGTTCTCCAGGATGGCTTCTAACTTTTTCCTCATCCTCCTGTCAGCCACAACCTCTAAATTATCCAGCTCACCACCCACTACTGAGCTAGCCTTCTTCACCAGCTTGTTCAGCTTGCTTACATATATACAGTATTACAGTCTGAATGCCTTAGCATAAACCTCGCCGGTACTGGCTGCCTTTCCTGGCCGAACAAGGACTGAAGTAACTGCAGAACTAATGCCACAGGTCACGACACTGGGTCCACCTGTCTGTCTCCAGGAGGAGAACATAGTCTATAAATGAGTAGGTCACTCATGTGGACGGAGCTCTGGCATTTGGCAGTGTTCAAGTTTCACGTTTTGTTTTATTTGTCACATATAAGTGAAATGCTTGGTTCTGTATGACCCTCCTGAAATTGTGCTTCATACAGTAAAAAAGAATAAAGACCAAACACTACAAAATATACAATATACAAAACGAAAGTAGAAAATGCAAAAATGAGGTAGAGAGGTAGTGCAAATATTTTAGTAATACATAGATCAAATATGGTGTAGTGTTAAAAAGTGTTTAAAGTGTCTAAAGTGAATGTTAAAGGTGAGTGTTTAAAGTGAGTGTGTGCATGTGGATGTGTGAATGTAGAATGGATGGGTTGTTACTAGTGTTGCATAGAGTCCACTTTGAGGATCCTGATGACGTCTCCCAGACAGTGTTGCCCAGACCTTGATAGCTGGACTAGCTACAGTATTGGCCTGACCCAAGAGCGCCGCTGGTTGCCAAATCTGAACCCTGACCCGGAACAGCAAGTCCATTCTGGCAGGTATGGACTAAAGTAGAGTTGGGCAAGCATGTCTTTTCGATCTACCAGCCAATCGTTGGACAGGCTGGAACCAATCATATTCAGGCTTGCTGGTTTAAACTTGAATCTCAGCAAATCCCTTCTTTTGGCCCACCTTCTCTTTTCGTGGGCGTTTGCATTTGCATGCTTAATATTGCGTCACAAATAGCCCTGGGAGTCTGGGACTCATATCGATGGCCAAAGAACAAAACCTCCTATCTGCGAAGCACTAATACCTGGTCAGTATTGTTAACACATAATATAGTAATATAGTCCAAAAACAATTGTATTAGGTATCCTTAAAAAAAATTGCTAAATTGAGGTTTTGTTCGTCGGCCATTGATATGCAGGTATCAGCCAGGTGTGTACCCTCTTACAAGCGCAAATAACCAGACTGTGAAACCATAATTAAGGATGAGTAGGCCGTATATTGAACGTGAAGGAGGTGAGGGAGAGGAGGGGAGGCTGTGCGTACGCTCTTAGAGGAAAGGGAAGGTTGCCACCGGTCCTATAATAAGCTAAATGTTGTTTCCTTTATGAGTCACTGAGCACCATTTGTTCTGTATTACTTGAGTGAGAATAACAGTATTAGGCTGTGTACAGACGAGGGGTCTTGATAACATGGAAAAAATCTATCTCTCAGCCGAATCCTTTTATCTGTCCCTGTCTCCGATTTAATCATAAATCGTTACTAGAAGAAAGATTAGAGGCATCTCTCTCTCACTCCGCTTCTGGCATCACTGCTGTGTGTGTGTGTGTGTGTGTGTGTGTGTGTGTGCGTGTGCGTGTGCGTGTGTGTGTGTGTGTGCGTGCGTGCGTGCGTGCGCGTGCGTGCGTGCGTGTGTGTGTTTGTGTGTGTGTCTTTTTGGCTGTTGCGCAATTGCATGCAGGGGCATTTAAAATTGTCTCTTCAAGTCAGAAGGAATATCCATGGCTTGATAGTATGACAGATAATTTATAGGCATAAAAGTTGAATTGCAAAGTGTGTCACATGTCTCTCATGAAGGAGTGTGTGACGTGAAAAGGGATGCACCGAATGGGAAATTCTTGGCCGAAATCGATACCGAAAATAAGAAACAGTTGGCCGAAAACCGAATGCCGAAAATTATTAATATAAATATATATATATAATGTATTTTTTTTTTAGCTACCTGATTATGGCAAAAGACATGATTATGGCTAAACTTAACTTAAATAATATTAATAATCACTTATGGGCCCATAACAAAATGTAAACATTTTCTCTTTGCATACAACAAAATGTGCATTAAAGTCAAGTACTGTTGTATTTACTACATCTCCCGTGACTCTTAGCGGGGGATGACATAGCTTACGAGAGACGAGTGAAAGAGGAATAGACCACTGCACTTCCACGTTATATGGAGCTCGTTAGGAGGAGGAGGAGGCGGGGGAAAGAGAGCGCAGGTGGATGAAATTAATGAATGTTGATTAGTTAGTAACTAATGTAACTCATGGGCTCTCTCCCATGAGCTCAAAATACCGGAAGTGTTGCGGTGGTCTATGGAAGCGTTGTTAGCTAGCTTAATGCTAACGTTAGTTAAAAGGGTTTTTAACCGCGACGAGCATATAGTAATGGCGAGGATATAAAGCATGTTAAAGACGCATTTATTGGATGCGTTGCTCGCAGAGTTTATATAGAAACAGAGCGACTCCCAAGAGGAGTTAGTTATCACAGGCTGTAGAATGCAGGAAGAGCTGCCAAGCTGCTCATGCTATGTCTGTAGTCGCGTTTTGATTACGTCATCACAACAACACGTTATTTGACATTCGGTAATATATTTTCGCCGAAAGCCGAAAGAGCCTTTTTAACCATTTTCGGCCGTACATTTTCGGTGGCCGAATTTTCGGTGCATCCCTAGAAAAAACACGTCCACCGTTCTGGAGAAAGTTATGCTAGCACTCATCCTCCTATCGGACATCACCTGGATCTGACATGTCATGACACTTGTCTGTCAAATGTTTTTGTTGGACACAGATAAAAGGTGAAAGGTGGAAAGGTATGTGTAACTGAGGGGTACAATTCCCTGACTGTATTGTTAGATATGATACTTACTACCACTACCTCTTGTACTTTAGACTCTGGCCACCCAGTACTAGGTATAAATAATTATGATAAACACTCCCACCTGATGAAACGGATCCAACACAAATGTACCAAGTCGAAAGTCTGCGTTTAATAATAATACATAGCAAAAGGTATGTACAACGATCACTTAATTACATTTATGATTTGAAATAGTATGCACTTTTATGGCAAATGAGTATTCGTAGGTAGATCAATATAGGGCTGGGCGATATGGCCTAAATATGATATCACGATATTTTCTGACCTTTCGGCGATACACGATACGCATCACGATGTTTTTCTTTTTTTCCCCAAACAATTCATTATGAGGCTTACCAAGACAGTATTTGAGTTTGCAAGCTAACATTAAAGACAAAATAAAATACCCATGCATTTAGCATTTTTATATTATATATTGGATTTAGATTATTGGATTATTAGATTATATATTGCATATATTTAGCAATGAGATATTATATGATTTAGATATGAAATATGATGAATTGAAAATGGGGGACCCTGATGTAAACAAGACGAAAGTCTTTCGCTGGTCTGCATCCCCTTAACAATTGTATGTATTGAGCTGTACTGTACCCATTCTGCAATATGTTAATAAAGTTTTAAATCAATCAATCAATCAATAGGATTTTAGCATTTTTATGAAACTACTGTATATTTGTATGTCTCTAAATGTTTTGATGAATTGAAAATGGAGGACCCTTATGTAAAAAAGCCGAAAGTCTTTTTCTGGTCTTCATCCTCCAGTCAGTCCACTGTTGTTGTATTGAGCTGTACTGTATTGTACCCATTCTGCAATCGTTAATAACGTTCATTCATTCAATCATTCAGCCGGCAACACAATAATTTTGATTGACAGTCGAGTCTGCCAATTACGTCACACCGCTTGTACCCGCCCTGCTGTTCTTAGCACCAATCGGCAAGCAGCGCTATTCTTTTTTTACTTCCTGAATGCCCTCCTTGATTTTAACGAGAGCTCAGCTCAACGACAACAACAACAGCTCACCGCAGCCGACGAGTGATTACTAGCGCACCGCAGCATGACAACGAGGCATAATGATTTTACTGCAACACATGTTATAATAAAAGCCTTTCAATACATCCGTCTGATTGAAAACTTTATTAACAGACCGCAGAATGGGCACGCACAACTCGGCACGGACTGAGATATGAACAGTAACGCTTGCTATCTATGTCGTCATCGGACGTTGCTATGTTTGGGTAAATACGCTGATGTGTAACTATATAACGTGTAACTATATAATGTTGATGCCACAAAACGAATGCCTTTGTTAATCATAACAAGTACTAACTTTGATGCAGTAGTGTGTGTGTGGGAGCGGCGTTGTTCAAAAGTTTGAACGGGGTGGACCAGATTGACGCGACACAATCCTCTTGGGCAAAACATCACGATATCCACGATACGTTAAAAAAGTGTATCGTTAATGAACTGTACCCGATATTTATATAATATCGTCATATCGCCCAGCCCTAGATCAATATCGAATGTCCAATCTCTGATTGCGCAGGAAGCAAATATACAACCTGGAATATTTAGGGAACAATAGCAATGATACTTGAATGATTATATAGCTGGATACACTAGGGGGAGGTTCCGACTGCTTGTAGGACAGCTGGAGGGGGGGGGGTAGAGTCTGGCTGTATCCCGTCTGGCCGAGGGTATCCTGGGAGAGCCCACAGTCGTGCGACCCGGTGCCCAGCGATCCTCGATCCACAGATGAAAGCAGTTGGACTCTCTGTGGCCGGCGTCCTCCGGTCCACGATGGAGAGACGTGAGGCGACCTCGTCGTGTAGAGCGTCTTCTCACCTGTCGTCCTCTCCGGGGGGGGTATTTCCAACACACCGCAGTGTTGGCCTTTATCCATAGAATAATCAAAGTACTCAAAGCATAATCCAAGCCGGGGAAGGCTAGCCGTCGTCGGTAGAATAATCCAATATACAGGTCCACTCGCTCTTTGGCCTGGAGCTCCTCGGGTGCAGCTTCACGTGGGGTCAACCACCCTGGATAAGCGTCCAGCTGATGCCCGAAACGATGGGGGTGCTGATTACTATAGAACTCTTACCGCACGAGGCACTACATATGAATAGACTATTATTAGCTTAATAGAATACGTCCAACTCGACGATATAGTGCCAAATATGACTATTCAAATATTAATATACACGATGTCTCAATGCCGATACTGGGCCGAATTGGCCTTACTGCCCACACGTGGTTCGCGGGGAGGCTTTTGCGTCTGTCACTCTGTTGGAGGGTAAGGAACTGGACTAAAAGAAAGCTCTACTTTAATAGCGCAGTATATATACGCACTATGAACAAATAGTACCATTAGTGGTGCGGTAGACATATTCCTACGCGGAACTAGGACTTGTCCATACATGTTGAGCGGTACGATTGAACCTGGTCTGAGGGGTATGGCGACCTGGCACCAAGGTCTCGTCCAATGGTAGAATGGAGACTATTATGGGATGTTCAGTAGACTAGAAGGGATATTCAATGCATATTGTACAAGGAATATACAAGGGATATCAGGGGATATACAAATACAATTAAATATATATATATAAATAAATATATATATTCGGTTTAATCTGATCCTTCAGAACAGTATGTATGTCAGGTGTGCACTGTGGCTGTGCCCCTTTCGTGACTGTGATGCAAGCCTTGCTTGAATACGCAGTCACTGGCTCCACGTTACTAGTCATGTTAATGTGCACCATCAAGCACTGGTTACTTAGGAACGGATCGTTCTAAATTTATCAGATAGAAATTTCAAAGGTATACTCACAGTTGCACAAGGGTTTCACCAGTGGCGGCTCGTGAATTCTTCACGGGGGGGGGGGGCGGAATTAATTAGTATCCCCCTCTATCTCTCCTTCTCTCTCTTTCTCTCTCTCACACACAGTGCGACGTGGAATCGATTCGTTACACAATCAGACCTAGTATGTGTAGTAGTATATACCAAGAATAACTTCAGTATGAGTACAGGGTTGTACACATATTTTGCATATTGTTAAACGAGCCAAGGCTAGCTATTAAACTATCGATATGAATCGAAAACGGGGGACCCTGATGTAAACAAGACAAACGTCTTTCTCTGGTCTGCATCCCCTTAACAATTGTGTGTATTGAGCCGTACTGTATTGTACCCATTCTGCAATCTGTTAATAAAGTTTTCATTCATTCATTCATTCAAACATAGACGATATTGAACAAGCCATAATAATCCACTTATTTTCAATCCAAACGAAACTCCACTCCAGAGAGAGAGAGAGAGAGAGAGAGAGAGAGAGAGAGAGAGAGAGAGAGAGAGAGAGAGAGAGAGAGAGAGAGCGTTAGTTAGTTAGTATTAGCTGAGTGGCTAACAGCGGCTAACGTTAGCTGAGTGGCTAAGAGAGAGAGAGAGAGAGAGAGAGAATTAACTCACTTTGTTTAATTGAAACGTGGTCCAGCCGGAGGGCTTGATAAAGTGTATGTCCACTGACTGTCCCCCAGACTGTTGTCGATGTATATCCACTGCCCACTGTCCAGACTCGAAACTGCATCACAACACACAGCATCGAACATCCTGCAAACTACCTGGCGTTCTACCGTCCACTTTTAAGCAAAACCGAAAAATGCGGCTACGGAAAAGTACTGTCGTCGCCGCGTCGGCCAATCAGAGAGCGTCTACGAGAAATGCGGCTACGGAAATTATAGACGCCTCTTGCTTAGACCGCTTCAAAACGCGCCCGTGTTCCATCATAATACATCATATTTCAACGCACAGCGCGTTACGCACTGATTGGCTGCGATACAGCGTTGAAACAGTGCACGGCGTGCACGCACACTCAAATCGCTATTGCGTCTAGCCCGAGAGAAATGCGGCGAGGAGAAATGCGGCTACGGTAACGGTACGTATTCTCTATCAGACAGTGAGTCACTTCCTGTTCAGGAAAACGATTATTTATATTTGATATATTAACGTTATATTGTGCATTGGAAACACAAACATACTTAAAATGAGTAAATATTATTCATTTTAAACATGTTTATATTATTTATAGGGCTATAAAAAAAATAAAAATAAAAAAAATGTTTTTATTCTTGTCTCTTTTAACCAGGGTTAACCAGGGGGGGCGGCGCCCGAGCGCCCCTAGTGGCCAGCCGCCACTGGGTTTCACACACAAAACCGGGGTGGTTTGAAAGCTCGCCGTTGCTAATAAACATTTAAAAAAAAAATATAAACGAGTAAAAAAAAAAGCACTAAGCTAGCCTTGGCTAAAATGGCTTCTTCCGCATTTTGACGCCGGAGCGCTGTGATTGGCTTCTTCTCTTCTTCTGCTTTGTCACATGCCTGGTGCGCCCAGCAATCACAGCGCTCCGGCGTCAAAATGCGGAAGAAGCCATTTTAGCCAAGGCTAGCTCAGTGATTTGTTTTACTCGAAACACGGGCAGGACACGGGGACAACGCGGAGACAATGACGCCACGACAACCCAACCAACCAACAAGCAATAAATACTGACACTAATTAATAATGAAAAACAGCTGGGGAGAGACAGGCACTTAGAACAAAACAATAATCAAAAACAACAGGAACAAGGACTAGGCTATACAAAACACAGAATCAGAATACCAACACAAAGAACAACCTAAACAGATAACACTTGTAACAAATAAACTAATTGCAACAACAGCATATTTCTAATGCAATCAAAGAGGATCCTTACTGACTGCATCATCTGCAGGTGAGCGCTATATGGCGCCATGATACCACTGTCAATTCCTTGTGTGGGGTAGTGACTCTTATTGTTTATACTGTCCCAGACTTGGGCTGGTCTGGGAGTGTAACAGTCTCAGAGTGATGACCAGAGTGTAGAACGTCCCGGGAGGACGCACCCCTGTGCCTCAAATAGATCTGCTATCAGTTCTATCTTTAATCTTTTAAAATGTTCAGTTGCTATCAGTATCAGCTCTATATTTAATTTTTCAAAATGTTCAGTTGCTATCGCATGCACTCATCTGTGTTTCACTACACACATGGGTGCATGCTTACCAACTGTTCGCCTGTTTTTAATGCAACATGCAACACTACTATCACCGACATCTAAGAAGGGAGATCCCCCCTTGAATGGCCCTTCTAAGGTGGACCTTATGGTATTCTTGTTTTTTTCTTGACTTATTGTGTTGTTTCTTCTTGACTTGTTTAAAGAAGATGTGTCTCTGTTAAGCACTTTGAGCTGCATTCTGTTTATGAAAGGTGCTATATAAATGAAGATTATTATTATTAAAAGAGACCAGGCGTATGCATGTGTTATAAGTATAAAGTATAAAGATAAGCTTTGCAAAAAAAGTATGCAGTCCTCAAGTTCAAGGGGAAAAACATTGCCACTTTTCTGGGTGCCTGTGATCTAATTTCCAATAATGTTGGCCTGTTCCTTTAAGAGTTATGGATGATGATTTTGTAACCATGGGATTATTTTGTCATTATCTTTTTACCTTTCAGTATGGATGAGTATTGAATTGACCTATCTCAAACTCTGGACTGAATGGGGTGAATGTGAGGAACAAAATTGTAAAGCGCTTTGAATAAAAGCTGCTATATAAATGTACCATTTACTTTTTATTTACCAAATCACAACTGCTTTCCTCGAACTACCTTTGTTTGTGCACAGGTTAAATCTGTCATCCCAGCACACACGTACAGTATGAGAGAGACCTCTCTACACAGCCCAAACCATCTGCTCCGGCATGTCTCATGCCTCGTCACCCAAACCACTGACTGCAGACCTGTCCCTCCAGTAGGAAATTCTTATACAGCTTTTTATACAACTTATACAGTTTAAAGAAAACAAAAGACGAATCTCATTCCTGTACCACTGTAAAAAAAAAAGATGGTATCCGTAATTATTTTAGAAGAGCACTTATGAGAGACGGTGAGAGATGGCATTGGATCCGAAAATATAGTTTAATTGCAGTTCATTTGAAATAATTATCAAAATTGTGCGAGTGCGAGTGATAGGGTTTATAATTTATATAATTTACAGAGATCTTGTCGGCACTTTTATATAGTCGCTCTTATAATATAACTGTGACATCATATTTTTGTTGTTAGTTTGTAAAAAAAATAATAATAATAATAAATAGAAATAAAGAAAATAAATGAAGATGTCACTAGATTCCCCACTCTCTCATCCCCCCTGTTTCTCTCTCTCTCTCTCTTGTCTCGTTTTCCTCCCAGCTGCCTGTGTCTGTTCCAGAAGCTGACTAATACCCTATACTTCACAGAGCATGCCCCTTCCTCCCGCCTGGGTGGGAGGGGGTGGGGGGGCTGAAGTGGTGACATCACACGGAGAGGTAGGACCCGCTCGCTGCCAGCCGGGGCTCTGCTGAGGGCCGGGTCGGGGGCCATTAGTTGGCAGTGTGAGGGGCTCATGAATAAATAAGTGGCTGTGGGGGTAGCTGTAGGGGAGGGGACGGAGGAGCAGACGAGGGGCTGTGAAATATTAAAGGGAGATGCTGTTCCCCGGCTGCAGGCGGCAAATGGGAGGCTTACTGTGTGATCGGGGCTGTGGGTATAACTGCTCATGTGATGGGATTGAAGTAATCGGATTACAAAACGTTGGCACGTGAACCCGGTGTTACAGTGATCTGATTACAAAACACTGGTACTGTACATGTAACAGTATTGCGGTAATCTGATTACAAAACATTGGTACATGTTAACATTATTACAGCAATCTTATAGTAATAATAATAATAATAAATGTATTTGTATAGCACCTTTCATACAGAAACTGCAGCTCAAAGTGCTTCACAACAGAAAGAATACAGGCATAAAATTGGCACATAAAGTGCAGACATATAAAAGCACAGTTTTTCACATTAGGATCTAACATCCCAACAGGCCACCTTGTTTATAAAAATAGACAATAATAAAAAGAGTAAGATAGAATAGACAGAGTAAAATAGTGCAATAGTGCAGTGCAATAAGTAGTCGAATATAATAGACATGAAATGAGCACATAAAGTGCAGACATATAAAATCTGTTTTTTTACAGTGCAATAAAATAGTTCTGGATTACTGTCTTTACCTTCTCTGTTTGGTATCCACAGTTTAAAAGCTGACAGTCTTCCCTCCTGTTTGATACCCACTTTGACCCTTCGAACCTCCCACTCAGGGCAAACCTCCCTCTCAGGGCGCAGTTCTGGGCCTGGGTCCTACACCGTTTTAAAACCTGACAGTCTTTCTTGTTTGATACCCACACAGTTTAATACCTGACAGTTTTGAATCTGTAATAAAAAGCAATAGACAGAGTAAAATAGTGCAGTGCAATCAAATAGTAGAATTAAAATTATGCAACAGTGCAGTGCAATAAAAAGTAAAGTAAAATAGAAGTGCAATAAAATAGAATGGACAGAGTAAAATAGTGCTACAGTACAATCAACAGCGGAGTGTATTAAAAGGCTATGGTGAAGAGGTACGTTTTTAGCTTTTTTTTTTTTTTTTTAATATTAAGAGATCTAGCTTCCCTAATGTCCATAGTTAGTGTTAGTTAGTTAGTTTTCCTGTAATCACAAACAATGCAGATGATTTATATGTGATTACTTGTTGGATTGCTTAAAAACACATTTGAAGATCATTTGTACAAGTTGTTACAAGTACGCAATAAAACACCTGACTAGAGATACCGAATAATGGTTGATAGTTACAATTTGAATCTGCAATAATAAGAGATTGGTTTTATCCGGTATTACAGTGGCTAAAAAGCTGATAGCATCACGATGGTTTCAACCGGAAAAAATGTGCCGGAAGGTCTGGACTCTTACATATCTCGATGTGATTTATCAAGAAATATCTACAGCAAGAATTTTGGGTCTCAATGAATCCAAAATGACATTGTGGTTAGAAGTGGTGGAGAGAATAAAAGCTAGCATATAATGGTAGTATCTGGTTAGGAACAAGTTATAATGGTTGGATTATCCAATGGGGGGTCCGGGGGGGTTCGAGCTGGAGCATATGTATGTAGGTTTTTAGATAACAGGTATTAGGGGTATATCCTGTATAAGACATTTGACTAAATGGTAATTTCATTGGATATGCACTGTGAATTAATGCTTGTATATCTTATCGTGTGTTGTCATGTTTGTTTATATGTCTGTTTAAAAAATAATAAAAAAAAAATATATAAAAAAAGAATAAAAAAAGAATCTGCAATAATAATCTGTGCAGTAATCTGTGATTGATTTAACGTTTGAAAATGTAACGTTCTCAACCTCACACTAACACACACCACAGCACGTAGCTTTACACATCTTTACCGTCACTCTTGTCTTTTGACGAGCCCCTCATCCTGTTTTATTACTGTTCAGAACAACGTCGTTTGAAGTTGCGTCAGAAAACGACAGCCGTGAGCAGACATAGCGGTGGAGCGTTTTGATCCGCTGGGAGTCGACCCGGAGCTGCCGGTGTGATGAACGCTCGGTTCTGACGCAGCTAACAAGCTGTGGATTCTTTTATGTGTCGTTATTTAAACACCTGTAAGTAGGAGGCGGGACGAAGGCTATGATTCATTTCCCAGTCACTGAAATAGACGAGAGAGAGAGAGAGAGAGAGAGAGAGAGAGAGAGAGAGAGAGAGAGAGAGAGAGAGAGAGAGAGAGAGAGAGAGAGAGAGAGAGAGAGAGAGAGAGAGAGAGAGAGAGAGAGAGAGAGAGCGGAGAGCAGAGGGGCCAACATGGACAAAGCTGTCATGGTATGAGAAAGGTTTATTTGACCAAGTGCTTGGAGTTTGTCAGCTCCCCACGGTTCAGCAGCGGCTGAATCAGCGCTTTATGCTGAAGGGTCGGTGGTTTAATAATAATAATGCAGGACCTGCTCAGAGGTCTTTAATTGGCATGCAATTATCCTCACGTTTCACGCTTTAGAGGCTTCTGAATAGGAAATCTATTCCGCTGGACAGTTTCCAACAAGCATCCCCAACAGATACACACAGCCCATATTTCACCTGCAGTACTTCTACTTGGTAGCAGTATCTTATTCTCTAGGGGTGTAATGGTACACAAAAACCACGGTTCGGTACGTACCTTGGTTTTGAAGTCACGGTTCGGTACAGTGGGGGAAAGTTTGGTTTTCCATGTTCCACTCAGGGGTGATGTAGTGTGCAGTAACTAATTGTACTTAGTTACTTAGTATTTAGAATGTGTGTACGTACAGAAAAATCTGGATTTATCACACGTGCGTACACAGGTTCTACGCACACTCCGTGTTGATAAATACCATTTGTTTACGCTCCTCACTCATGCACGATTTTCAGTATTTGCATATAGCACCGCCCGTAATTAACCATATACGGTCATGAATCACCCCCATGAAATGTGGAAAAGTGGACTAAGCCGAGCGAAGCGTGTTATGAGAGAAATACGCAACAGGCTGACAGACGTGTACACGGTGATGTTGGATATGATATCTATCTATCTAAAGACCATTGCTGCCTGGGCAGCGCAAACACTAATAAAGACTGTTAACCACTGTTTGCCATTGGTGTCATTAATAACCATGCTGGAATATGACTGCTTTTTCTTCGTTTCGTTCGATTAATACCCAGGGATTAAAGTTCTCCGTAAATTTTCTACCTGCATATGATTTGTAGAGGCATACAATCTATTTTGATGTCGGTATTAGTTAGCCTATATAAACAATAATACGAGAGCATATACAAGAACAATGAATCTCACTGCCATGATGTTGTAGCCTACGTGTAGCCTGCCTATATGTGATCAATACAAACTTGAACTTGAATTCCATCATGTCTGTGTGCGGGAGCTCACAAGGCTGTTGTCACAATGTAAATAAAAACGTGCACTGAAAAGTTACAGTATGTAGTTGGTTGATTATCTGTATGACAGTCAGTAAACCCTTGCAGAAAGTATCCGTTTTATTTAATGAATTGAAAACATGCAGCATCGCCTTCCACCCGGCATGCAGCAACGAAAAGTATCAGGTAAATGCGCATCACTGAGTGGAATCCCTTTCTATTCACATAACTGCATTTGTGATGGAGCTTTGACAGCTACATGCGTGGTACAGTAACAGTCTATTGCTCGATCCATCTCCAATATCACGATGGACCGTGCCGGTGGCCAAAGAGACCCGAGGGTGGAGAGGATCTGAATGTGCATTGGGATGGCATTTGTGTGTTTTGTTCCACGCTCCAATTCCGGTCTCAAATTGCGGTACAAATGAAGGAGGTGTCTCGGGTATAGCGGACTCTAGTTAATTTTTTTTTTGGATAAACTTTTTCTCCCATTTTCTATTTTTCTCCCATCCCAATTTCGTATCGTCCAATTCTACCCTCCCCTGTCTCGAACGCTGTTTGGCCATGCCTCCCACAAGCCGGCTGTAATGTGGACGAAGCCATACATTGCACGAGTCCCCTCCGGTACTCGAGGTAGCAGCCGTCGCATCTTTTCACCTGCACAGTGTCGGGGGTCTGCGCTTTTGGAGGGACGCCGCCCCCGTCGCTTCCTGATTCTACTGCGCAGGCGCACCAACCGACCTGTAGGAGTCGCTGTCCACAACGTCTGATCCCCACCCATCAGCTTCCCAGCCGCCCGGACTCTAGTTAATATTATGTTCTCTCTGCAATTAGACTGCCCCTCATTCATTCATTCATTCATTCATTCATTCCTATCTGCTATCTCTGAAAACATGTTCCCCGCGAGCGCAGTCAGTGCACCCCGTATATTCCGATAACCCTATATATAAACCATGCTGCATTCATTCGGAAAGAAATACCTATTCCAAATGCTATATTTATAGGGTTTGACAATAATTACACTACTGTCGCTATTTTACAATGAACTATAATGAATTACGGGTCATACAGAAGTTGAACACGCCAGTGTTGAAACTAATGCACGGAAGCTTATTTCCGCGTTGCAATAATAATATTCTACCACCGGGCGCCAGGTACGCATGCTCCGAGCTGTGCGTAGATATACGCACAAAGTCAAGCACACGTTCAAATTGATAAGTCCCACACTTTGCTTAGAAATGATCGTACGCACGGGTTACGCACATATCTGTGCGTACGCACCATTGATAAATGAGGGCCCTGGACTCTACGGAATGAATGGAGTAGGACAGAAAATTGCTCCTATACCAGTACAAAGTTAATGTAAATGTAAAAAGTACATTGAGCAACGGTTTTGCAATGTTTTAGAAACGTCTTGACATTTTAAACTCAGAATATCATTCAGTAAATCTATTTTGATGTATTTTACCTTTTGTCTAAGTACCAACAAAGAGGGTTAGCCAGGCTAGTTGACATCAAAATGAGAAACAATTGTATTTACAATCGACTATATTTTTCTTATTGTCAACATAGCCTACGAAAAGACCAAATCCTACAATGCATTTCTCCTACTGACAACTACGGTCCGTCCATCCAACACCAGATTATAGCTTGTATCCAGAAGTCATAGAACTCTCAGTATAATTCATCACTGCAATGAACATTGGCATTGCACCTTTCCCTGGAGCTATATGAAGTGACAGCTATTGCTTCGAGTTTCTCATATAGTAGTTCCAGGAAAAAGTACAATACCCGTGTTGATCGCAATAATGACTTATACTGAACAAACAGTATGACTCTCACTTGTTTTAACAGTTCTTGGACAACAGTGGAGTTCTATGACTTCTGGATATGAGCTATACTCTGGTGTTTGCTGGATGGATCATACTTGTAAGTAGAAGAAATGCATTGTAAGAAAAAGATAATTACCCCGGCCTTACCCTTTACAGCAGGTTGCTACTCTACAGACAACTGTATGTGCGCACATATGACATCATCATCATCATCATCATCATCATCATTCATCAATGCCATGAATTTTCAGTGAGGAGGACATCATCAGTGTTGGGCAAGTTACTCAGGAAGTGTAATTAGTTACTTATTACTGATTACCCCTTTAAGTAATCAAAATTACTTTACTGAGTACTTTGTATCAAAGTAATTCATTATGTTACTAGTTACAGGGTTACAGTCAGAGGGTGTCATTTCACCCTCACGTCAAGTCTGTCACGAGGTCCGCCTTCTTCCACCTCAGAACCATTTCCCGCCTCCGCCCCTCACTCTCCGACACCTCAGCGGAAACACTCATTCACGCCTTCATCACGTCCCGCCTAGACTACTGTAACGGAATCCTTCTTGGTGCTTCCAAGAAGGTTCTGGATCGCTTACAGTATGTCCAAAACTCTGCTGCGAAGGTCCTCACGTGCACCAAACCCTGGCAGCACATCACCCCCACCCTGCAAAAACTCCACTGGCTCCCCATCAACCACAGAGTCCCCTACAAGATCCTCCTCCTCACCTACAAATCCCTGCACGGGTTGGCCCCTTCCTACCTGACCGACCTACTCCACCCCTACACTCCAGCACGGGGCCTCCGCTCCTCCAACTCCGACCTCCTCACCATCCCCCGCACCAGGCGTTCCACACTGGGAGACCGAGCTTTCGCTGTAGCTGCCCCCAGACTGTGGGACTCCCTCTCCTCCTCCATCCGAGGCTCTGACACCATCAACCTCTTCAAAACACACCTAAAAACACACCTGTTCACACTTGCCTTCACGCAACACGGCCCTGCTCCCAAGTAGCCCACCCCCTGACTCTTTTCTTTTAAGCCACAGATCCCGTTGTTTTTGTTGTTTGTTTGTTTTTTGTTTTCTGTTTTTGTTACTTTTCTTGTTACCACTTCATCCAATTGGACAGCACCTTGCTTCCTTTTTTGTATCTTATTTGTTTGTTTCCTGTTGTTACTATACACATATATTCATAATTTCTTTCTAATTTTTATTTACCCTTTCTTTTATATAGCTTCTCTCTCCTTGTACAGTGTCCTTGAGTCTGAGAAAGGCGCTTCTCTCTTCAAATCCATCAAATGTATTATTATTATTATTATTATTATTATTATTATTATTATTATTATTATTATTATTATTATTATTATTATTATTATTATTATTATTGTTACTAGTTATGTTACTTGTTATTTTTAATCATTATTTGCTTTGGCTTTGCTAGTAGCCGACGTGACCTCGCTCTGACCTGCCGCTACTGTATGGAGACCAACTGTAATATAATTACTATTTTGGAAATTGTAAAGCCTTACTTTACGCATTACTAAGTAACACGTTACTGCCCGACACTGGACATCATACAGTAGCTATTTCACAGTAAAAAAAATTGTTACAACAATATATTGTGGTTCTACAGTAACCCAGCCACAATAATGGTATTATGGCTGACCTTCGAAGCTTTTTTTGGCAATCGAAGCTTCGGGGCCGAGCTTCGATTTTAATTCGACGCTTCGAAAAAAAAATAAAGAAAAATAAAAAAATATTTTTTTATTTTATTTTATTTTTTATCTTATGTTGTGGGACTTGTACAGCACTTTCATAAACGTTGTTGTCTTTAAATGTGCTCTATAAATAAAGTGGGTTGGATTAATTAATTAAGTAGCCCCTTTCGTGACTGAGCCAACAAGGTTTCACTCGGCTGTGTGATTTAATTCAAGGTGGATCGCTGTTGTCGTTTGAACAACTTCAGATTTCATGGGAACTACCAATCCCCCAAATCAAGAATGTTTAAGATGAATGAAGTAAGATTTTGATTATTTGAAATATGGCCTGTGTAGACTAAACTATGCACAGAATTATGTCAGTCTACAAGGTCCGGATTCTACATGGTCCGGCAATGTAGACTAGAGCCATATGAAATCCGCGTTCACGGAATCGCGGACGGAATCGCGGAATTAACCAATAAAAATGGAATCAACTGCAAAACGTGGAATATTGCAGAATTTGGCCTAATCTGGACTGAAATTTCGTTTTTGGGTGGAACGTTTGGTGCACACACGACCGGGGAGGCGGGGACTCTACAGCGTGTTACACACAACACAGCCGCGGTGCTCAAGTGTCTGGCTGCTTCAGTGTTAACATCGTCAAGAAGCTAAACTATTCCACAATATGCCCTCAATTCAGAGCAGAACAGTATCCTAATGACTTTTATGCCTCCGGTGATAAGGTGTTTTGCTAATTCTGTCAACGTTCCGTGGACTGGACCCGCAAAAACACTATTGTGATTAAATAGCTATAACGTTAGGACGTTTAGCTTCTAGCTAAATCTAGTGCACCCATCCATTTGTTTAATGCAAACGATTGTCATTATACACTGCCCTTTATAAACTAAATACACTTAAATAGCTATGTAACGTTATAGGACTATCTATGGAAATGATAGCTTCTAGAAGTTCTAGCTAAATCTGGTGCACCCATCCATTTGTTTAATGCAAACGATTGTCATTATACACTGCCCTTTATAATCTAAATAAACTAAACTAAACGTGCCTAAATTATGCATTACTATATTTCATCACAATATAATAGATATAGCTAGGTTACTGACATTGTCATTGTGATAATGTCAGTAGTAGCTAGCTGTATCTATTGTTTACACTTGAAATATGTATTTTTATTTTGTCACAATATTAATTGAAAAATATTGTGTAAAATTGAACTGTATTTCTGAGTTGCAGCACTTAAAAACATTAAATGGACTGTTATATCTTATTCAATTGTGGACATTTATTCATTCCCACTTATTAGACACTATTTCTGATGGTAAAATGAGCATAAAAGGCAAAATACAGAATTCTGAAATATTAAAACGGAAAAAATGGAATTTGGGAAAAAATAAAATGGAATTTGGAAAATAATAAAACGGATTTCATATGGCTCTAATGTAGACCTTGTAGACTCCACTACAGACCAATTATCAGTGAATGTTCATGCATTTTTAAGAAGGGCAACTTCCACAAAAAAACAAAGAACTCACCAAAACATCTCAGTAGCACCTTATCTAAATTTTATTTCCTATTTTGTTTATTCATCCCAGTATCTTATATTCTATTCTATTGTATTCTATTCTTTCTTATGTGTGGAATTCTACAAGGCATGTAGGTGTATATGTATTTGAGGATGATATCCTTCAAACAGGCAATAGTGATGATATAATTTGGGCAGTGCTGAGCTGGGTTACTTTCCTCCAGTGTATTTGTCCCCCGGCCCCACCCAATGGCCCCATGCACACACACACACACACACACACACACACACACACACACACACACACACACATTTACATTTAGTCATTTAGCTGACGCTTTTATCCAAAGCGACTTACAAGTTCTGTACGACAAGACAGCAAGAAGGGTACAACTCTATCAGCTGAGTAACAATGTTTATCAAAGTGTTGCGTGTTACAGTGTAGGTTAGTTTATTAGGAAAAGTGCATGACAGTAAGGTTAGTCACGGTTAGATTTTATTTTTATTTTTTTTTAATCATTTCAGATAATGGTTGAAGAAGTGAGTCTTTAGTCGACGGCAAAAGATTGGACGGGATTCGGCTGTCCTAACTGGGATGGGTAGTTCTCACACACACACACACACACAAGCACACACACACAAATCGAAGTAAAAAAAACGTTGATTTTTTTTTAGTGTTCGAAGCTTGTGCCATCGAACGAAGCTTCGAAGTATTTAAGACAGCCCTATATGTTATACTGTAAATTCACAGTAATGTCACTTAGCACGTTACAATACAATACATACAATAATGTACTGTATTTAGATAATACCCAGACCTTGCTGTTACAGTTATTTTAGTGTTTTGTTAAATTACAGTATGGTGCTGTAGAATAATCACAGTCAGTGGCGGCTGGTGAATTCTTCTCCAGGGGGGGCGCTATACCAAACATTTTGCAAACATGTACCGAGGTATCACAATGTCACACACACACACACGTGCACGCATTGGCGAAACCACACACTGAGTAGCCTACTGTGCGCGTCAGAGCTTCGGCGAAACCACAAGGTACGAATATTTAAGTAGGTAGAGTACAACTATCACCATTGCCATCAATCAATATATGATCACAGTCAATGCAGCCACGTTTCCAATAGCGCCTACACAAACACGCACGCCCAGGTCTCTCTCGCTCTCTCTCGCTCTCTCTCTCTCCCACGCCCGTATTCAGATCTGTACAATAATAATCACAGATGTATATCTTGTCATTTGAAACAAGTTACCATTATATTGTCCCGGGTAATTATGCCCCCCGCGGCGAAATTAGTTAGTATCCCCCTCTCTCTCTCTCTCTCTCTTGCTCACTCTCTCTCTCTCTCTCACACCCGTATTCAGATCCGTATAATAATAATCACAGATGTATATCTTGTCATTTCAAACAAGTTACCATTATATTGTCCCGGGTAATTATGCCCCCCGCGGCGAAATTAGTTAGTATCCCCCTCTCTCTCTCTCTCGCTCTCTCTCTCTCGCTCTCTCTCTCTCGCTCGCTCTCTCTCTCTCTCCCACGCCCGTATTCAGATCCGTATAATAATAATCACAGATGTATATCTTGTCATTTGAAACAAGTTACCATTATATTGTCCCGGGTAATTATGCCCCCCGCGGCGAAATTAATTAGTATCCCCCTCTATCTCTATTTCTCTCTCTCACACACACACACACACACCAGCATGACGTGGAATCCCAGCTATCGTTACACAAATTTGAAGGAACTGCAAATGATCAGACCTAGTAGTATGTAGTATATACCAAGAATAACTTCAGTATGAGTAAGACTTACATAGACATACCATCACAAGAGTTGAAGGGGGCGAGATATTCAGCTGTCCACAAGCCATAATCAATTTTTTTTTTAAATCCACTCAAAAAGAAACTCCAGTAACAGTCCATACCATGGGTAGCTGGTAGCTGCATCCAGCTAGCCATAGCTTCTTGTTAGCCAAAGTACTTCTTCCTCTGTCTGTTGATTGTTTCTGAATTGAGGAGATATCAGGCTGATGAGGTCGAAACTCTTTCACTCCAGTGTTCATCTCTCAAAAGGTATTGTTTTGAGGGATTTACCTGCATTCAATGTTGTAATGTCCTGCCTCTATGATCCATGGTAGCTACTAGTAAGCTAGCAAACTCTCCGTTGTGTTGACTGGGGGAGTGACAACACAGCAGGACCCTGATTGCTTGGAGCGCTAGAAAAACGCGCCCCGATTACATCATATTACATCATATTTGAACGCACTGATAGGCGAAATGTATTTGCTTGACCTATTTAATTGGCTGCGATGATACAGTGACGCGCACAGTGTGCGCGCTACGTCTATGCGCCCAGCTTTAGAGGTACTCTCTATATCATATCAGACAGTGACGTCATGTGAATCACAAAACAATGATTTATATTTGATATATTAACGTTATTGTGCATTTGAAACACAAACATACTTAAAATGAGTAAATATTATTCATTTTAAACATGTTTATTTTATTTTTAGGGGTCTAAAATAAAAATAAAACATTTTCTTCTTCTCCTGCTATTTACCAGGGGGGGCGGCGCCCCAGCGCCCCCTATGGGCGGGTCGCCACTGATCACAGTAATCGCTTGACATTTTACTATCTATCTATCTATCTATCTATCTATCTATCTATCTATCTATCTATCTATCTATCTATCTATCTATCTATCTATCTATCTATCTATCTGTCTGTCTGTCTGTCTGTCTGTCTGTCTGTCTGTCTGTCTGTCTGTCTGTCTGTCTGTCTGTCTGTCTGTCTGTCTGTCTGTCTGTCTGTCTGTCTGTCTGTCTGTCTGTCTATCTATCTATCTATCTATCTATCTATCTATCTATCTATCTATCTATCTATCTATCTGTATGTCTGTCTGTCTAAACCCATTTTACATGATATTCACCAACACATAGCAATACAAACCTCTATTATGTGACATGATAAAACTGTTATTTATCCCAAACCCCCGCTGCTGTCCTGCTGCAATCAAAAGGTTGACTTCCTTGTCCTTCAGTGAGGACTTTGATAATCCACTTGCACTCCGTTTGGCTTTGATACAGCGTGTGACTCTCTCATGTGCATCTCTGGTTAGCTGACTTGGAGTTGACAGATTAGTGATGAGAGGAGACCGAGGAGCTGAATGACTAGGAGCCACGTACTGAATAAATCTGAGTTCATGAATTTTCATCGAGAGAGAGAGAGATAGATAGATAGAGGGAGAGAGAGGGGGGGAGAGAGAGGGGGGGAGAGAGAGAGAGACAGAGACAGAGAGATAGAGATAGAGAGAGAGGGAGAGAGAGAGGGAGGGGGAGAGAGAGAGATAGAGAGAGGGAGAGAGGGGAGAGAGAGGGAGAGAGAGGTGAGAGTGAGAGTGAGAGTGAGAAGAGAGAGAGAGAGAGAGAGAGAGAGAGAGAGAGAGAAGAGAGAGAGAGAGAGAGAGAGAGGGGGGGAGAGGAGAGAGAGAGAGAGAGAGAGAGAGAGAGAGAGAGAGAGAGAGAGAGAGAGAGAGAGGAAGAGAGAGAGTGTGTTGACGATTACAAAGTTGTCCAGGTTTTGTCATTGCAGACTATAGGAAGGCATAGGAAGATGTAGCTGCAGGAGAGGGTGGAGATGGAACAGAATGTAAAGGAAAAGAGAGGGGGGGGGGTATAAAAGTCGTTTGATGTGAAGCCATATTGATTGGCCTACATAGTGTAGATTAAGACAATGAAAATGTGCCTCTCCCTCTCCCTCTCTCTCTCTCCATTCTCAGTCCTCTGAGGCTTTGGATTTGTTCCCCTCCGTTCACACACTGAGTGTCACCAGCCCCCAGAGGAGGGGACAGGTAGCAGGACCGTGTTGAGTGTGAGCGCGTGTGTGTGTGTGTGTGTGTGTGTGTGTGTGTGTGTGTGTGTGCTTGTGCCTGTGCGCACACGCGCGCATGTGTGTGTGTGTGTGTGCTTGTGCATGTGCGCACGCGCGCGCATGTGTGTGTGTGTGTGTGCGCACACATGAGATGTGTGTGTGTTTTGCATGTGTGTGTGCAAGAGTTTGGGTTGTACAGTATGTATGTGTGTGTGGTGTGTGCGTTTATGTGTGCCTGTGTAATGTGAGTGTTTGTGGACAAGTGTGTGTGTGTGTGTGTGTGTGTGTGTGTGTGTGTGTGTGTGTGTGTGTGTGTGTGTGTGTGTGTGTGTGTGTGTGTGTGTGTGTGTGTGTGTGTGTGTGTGTGCGTGCGGGCAAATGTGCACATATGCCACTGTAGACCACCCAGTGGTAGCTAATCCGCTGTCACATCCAGCATCACCTACAGTGTGTGAAGCCACACGGTGCCTGCTGGCCCGGCTGGATGGAACTCATACATCAATTCCCATTCATGCTGCCAAAGCCCCTCCACTGTTACTATAAATACTGCCAGCAGCGCTTCCATTATTAATGCAGCAAGCCGCCTCAAACCATTCCAGCCGGAACATCGCAAATTCATCATTGCCGATAAACTTTAAAACACACCACTTCTGCCTACTACTCGTGCCACACACATACACACACACTGTACATGCATGTGTACGCATGCACACACACATACACACACACTGTACACGCATGTGCACACACGCATGCACACACACATACACACATGCACGCATACACACATTGATCTAACTGATTGCAGAATCGTTACAATTAAGGCTGTCAGTTTATCGCGTTAATTAGATTAATTAATTAGCTAATTATCGCGTTATGAAAATTTATTGCAAAATTTGTAAAAATTTAAAATAAAAAAACATTATCATTTTTTTTTATCTTATTCATTCCATAAGAACGTAGAATACAAATTTACAGACTTTTTTTTAATATGGTCCATTTGCATGTTCTTGGTATCTGATTCTAGGGACATCTATGGATCTCAGGGAATGTATTCTCAGTGTCAGAAATACTGTGTCTGTTACTAGGCTTGAGTAAATTGTAATGAACCAAATGAGAATATCAATAAAACTTTTTTTTATCTTTGACTGTGAATAACACCATGCTCAAATTGACCAGACCTGAAAATCTAAGCAAATTAATAGATGGAAGATGATTAAACAGAAGGTTTTGTAGATACAGTACTGAATTCTGCCATCCGGACACATGCAATTTGAAATATGATTATAGAATATAGAATATCAGGCATAAAATGGTTATGCGATTAAAATGAGATTAATTTGATTAATTATAAATCCTGTAATTAATTAGATAAAAAAAATGTATCGCCTGACAGCACTAGTTACAATACAGTACGGCTCAATACACACAATTGTTAAGGGGATGAAGACCAGAGAAAGACGTTTGTCTTGTTTACATCAGGGTCCCCCATTTTCAATTCATAGTGACATTTATAACATACACAACATACATGACATCATGACATTTATGGCATAGGGACATACATGACATACAGGTATATAGTACTGTTACATTTGTGACATATACGATACGCAAATATACAGTACTGTTACCCATAGATCCTAACAGAGAATATACATATGATGGGGAGGAGACTGTACATTAGGAGGGGGTGGGTGGGTGGGAGAGAAATATACATACGGTGGGGAGAGAATATATACATACGGTGGGGAGGAGACTGTACATTAGGAGGGGGTGGGTGGGTGGGAGAGAAATATACATACGGTGGGGAGAGAATATATACATACGGTGGGGAGGAGACTGTCTATTATAGGAGGGGGTGGGGGTGGGGGTGGGGGGGTTTGGACATTTACAGTGGCCATTTTCGAATTGCAGCCTCCCGTAGGTGCTCTTTAAGAGCGGTTTTGAATGTGGGTAGGGATTCACATTCCTTTACAGCTTTGGGTAGGGCGTTCCACATTGATGTGGCATAATTGCCCCTTAATAGTCCCTTGTTTGAGCCGAATCTGGGTTTAACATGATTTGTTGAGCTCCCTCTGGTGGTGTGGTTGTGGTATTCACTGTCTTTGGGAAGTATTTTGACATGTACATGGGTACCTTTACCTTAGTCGTATAGTGTATCTTGTAGACCAGGCCCATTGCAAGTTGCTGTCTACTCTAAGCCATCCTAGGTAGTCAAAGTGGGCAGGGGTGAGGTGGGTTCTAGGAGTAAGGTCAATTAGTAGTCTGACCAGTTTGTTTTGTGATGTTTGTAGTCTTGTTTTTAGCGCCATTTTTGCCTCTAGGATGGAACCTAGGTGTTGTGAAGGGCCAGATTAAACCGAATATATATATTTATTTATATATATTTAATTGTATTTGTATATTCTCTAATATTCCCTGATATCCCTTGTATATTCCTTGTACAATATGCATTGAATATCCATTCTAGCCTACTGAACATCCCATAATAGTCTCCATTCTACTATTGGTCGAGACCTTGGTGCCAGGCTGCCATACCCCTCAGACCCAGTTCAAACGTACCGCTCGACATGTACGAACAAGTCCTAGTTCCGCGTAGGAATTTGGCTACCGCACCACTAATGGGACTATTTGTTCATAGTGCGTATATATACTGCGCTACTAAAGTAGGACTTTCTTTTCAGTCCAGTTTCTTACCCTCCAATAGAGTCACAGACGTAAAGCCTCCCCGCGATGCCACGTGTGGGAGTAAGGCCAAGTTCGGCCTACCATCGGTATTGAGACATCGTGTATATTAATATTTTAATAGTCATATTTGGCACTATATCGTCGAGTTGGACGTAGTCTATTAAGCTAATAATAGTCTGTTAATATATAGTGCTTCGTGCGGTGAGAATACTACCGTAGTCAGTACCCCATCGTTTCGGGCAGAGAACTGGCTGCTTACCCAGGGTGGTTGACCCTATGTGAAGCTGCACCCGAGGAGCCCCAGAGCCGACGAGCGAGTGGACCTGTATACCGGATTATTCTACCGACGACAGCCCGCCTTCCCAGGCACGGATTATGCTTTGGATACTTTGATTATTCTATGGATAAAGACCCCCGACACTACCGTGTGTTGGAACCCCCCCCCCTGGAGAGGACGCAAGGTGAGGAGACGCTCTGCAAGACGAGGTCTCTCCACATCTCTCCCCCGTGGACCGGAGAGAGCCGGCCCACAAAGAGTCCACCTGCTTTCATCTGTGGTCCAAGGATCGCCGGCGCATTGAACGGCACTACAGTGGGTTCACCTGGGATACCCTTGGCCGGACGAGGCAGCTGGATTCTACCCCCCCCCCCCTCCTACTCCTGTCGGCTTACAAGCGACCGGATTAACCCCCTCTAGTGTATCCAGCCTATAATCATTAACGTATCATTGCTGTTATTCCTTAACTATTCCAGGTCGTATATTTACCACCTGCGCCTTCAGAGATTGGACATTATCTATTGATATACCGACGAATACTCCTTGCCATAAAAGTGCATACTATTTCAATTCATAAATGTAATTAAGTGATTAAGTGTTATTCTACACACCATCGCTGTGTAGGAAATAAAGACCTGTTTCTAATTCGTACATTTGTGTTGGATCCGTTTCATCTACGTGAGAGTGTTCATGATAATATATTTATGCCGTGTACTGGGTGGCCGAATATTAAGTACAAAGGTAGTGGTAGTAAGTATCATATCTAGTAATACAGTCAGGGAATTGTACCCCTCAGTTACAATTGGTCCTTCGAGCCGGAGGGTAATTAGTGTAATATTAATATAGTGTTATTAATATTGAAATGGCCTATGATGAACACTCCACGAAACGATCCTCCTAACCAACGCCCGCAGCGCGAACGACGGCTCCCTCAGTACTTAGAGGCTTACGCTGTCAGTCAACAACCTAGTCTTCTACTAACAGTAAACGCGGTAAAACTAGAAAGTAAAGGTATGTCTAACCCCAACGCCCAGACTACCCCGACCATAGAGGCCCCTACGGGCTCTAATGTAACTGACCAAGTTCACGGTGGGGACCAGTGGGAACCAGACATGACTTCACACCCCGCCAGTACTGAAGAAGTAGTCCCCGATGAGTCCCGGGAGGAATACAACGCTACCGAGAGAGAACTCGGCACGGAAGAAGACGGGGAGAGCACCGTGGAGATAGAGCTCCAAGGCTCCGCAAGGAGTACCCCGAGGGAAGGCTCCCCTATACAACCGCCTTCTCCCAGCGAGGCAGAGAGGACCCTACAGCAGGCCTTCCTCATCAGCCTGAACGCCGCTGCTGAACGCGACCGACTGCAGATCCAGCAACGGAGCGAAGAAGAGCACATACGCCTGGAAATAAGACGCATTCAGATGGAAGAGAATGTGGCCCGAGACCGAGCAGACAGCCAGCGAGCAGCTGCTGGTGCTCTACGGGACGCAGAGCGCGACAGACAGCAAGCGCAACTAATAGAACAGCTGATCAGACGGACAACACCCTCTCCCTCCGCCAGAGGCTCCAGGAACTCGTCTAGACACACCTCCAGGGCGGCATCCCCTAGCCGAGTAAACAACCCTGAACTTGACCAACAGACGAGGTCTATACCCCCCACAGACCACCTCCCCCCACCGGTCCAAGCGAGACCTAGCAACCGGGAAGGAGCAGCATATCCTGTGGAGAGGCTAAACCAGAGACTACAAGCACTGGATGACCTAACTGAAGACGAAGAGGAAGAGGAGGAGAACCGCGCCCGAAGACAGCACAGTACTCTACCGGACCAGGAGGTCCGGTACAGCCCAGGCTATACTCCCGCGGAGCTGCGCTACAGACCCCCGACTCTATACACGGGTGAGCACGACGCACGACCCGCACCGAGGAACAGCACCTGGACAAGCGGGCCATGGTACACTGCCGGTACCAGCCCATACCAAGGAGCGGGAGGAGACTCGCCTAGGAGGCCTCTCCCCCAACGCTCGCCGATGTATCCACAGTCAGCGTCATACATTGGCACGCCTATGGTACCCGACTTCACCCAAGAGAACCGGGCCCAGTATACAGAACTCCGCATGTGTCTGGAGACCATGTTGGTGGATGTATTGGATGAACGCCACAAATACGCCATCCTACTGCAGCACTTAAAGGTGCCCCGCGCACATAATATAGCGCTCGCCTACGCGACTTCCACCACCCCATACACAGCAGCGCTGGTAGCATTGGACCAGAGGTATGGGCGCATATGGGATTACGTGATCCAGGAGATCCGACACATCGACCGCTTACCCCCAGCAATAGACAATCGAGCACTGGACGACCTGTCCATCAGAGTGCAGTCCCTGGTAGGGATGTTGGGAGCGCAAAGAGAGAAGGGGAAGTATGAACTTTACGCCAACTCAAATGTGGAAAGGATCCTGGAGAAGCTGCCGCCCGCTCGTCAGGAGCGCTTTAGGCGGCAGAGGGACCACAGAGACCCGAATGGCCCCGAACCGAACCTCCTCGATCTAGCAGACTTCCTGGCGAGAGAAGTCAGCAGCCTACGGCTAGATACATTCGGACGGAGCACCCCTGGCTCCAGAGAAGGAACCAGACGACTAAATGATGGAAGAAGATCGGTGACTGTGATGCACCAATCGGAGTCAGTACCGAGCAGCAGGAGCCACAGTACCCCCTCCAGAACGGAGAAGTGGAAGATAGTGTGCCCCTACTGTGAGAAAGAACACTGGCTAGCGCAATGTGACTCCTTCCCCAAGCTGAACGCGGAGGAAGCAGGTCAATGGATAAAGTCCAACAAGCGCTGTTTTCGCTGTGCGCGCTCACACATGGCAGCCGAATGCCGCTTAAAGAAAAGGTGCACCAAGTGCGATGGAGCCCATCTGGACATACTTCACGACAGTAACAGACGGCGCCCTTCACGTGCACCATCCAGCCGCAAAGCGAGCGTCATGTACATCGATCCCGCCAGCAGCAGTGGAGCCCGAGTACTCCTAAAAGTAGTGCGTGTGACACTAAGCTACCAGAATAAAGTCCTGGACACTTACGCCGTCCTCGATGACGGGTCAGAGAAGACCCTGCTGCTCGCCTCCGCTGCGGCCCAGCTAGGGCTGCGGGGAAGCAAAACCCAAATGACAATTCGGACAATAAGACGAGATTTGAAGACGATAAAGGGCGAGAATGTCTCATTCTCTATCGCAGCAAGCGGCCAGCCTGAGCGACGGTACCAGATTGCAGACGCTTTCACCAGCCAAGAAATAGGACTGTCGCGGTACACATACCCCGTCGCCAAGCTGATGGAGAAATATGCACATCTGCGCAAGTTACCGATCCCGCTCATAGACAATGCTATGCCGACCCTGTTGATAGGCTCCGACCATGCAGACCTCATTGTCCCGATAGACCGGGTTCATACCGGACCCCGAGGCTGTCCTGCAGCAGTCGAGACCCGTTTGGGATGGACTCTCCAAGGCCCGCTCGCCAAATCTCTCAACCGAAGTACAGCCACTAGATGTCTCCACTCCCGAGTCACAGAGGGAGAAACCGCACTCCTGCAACACGTAGAGCGGCTATGGAGCTTGGAACAAATGCCCTTTAAGAATGGAAAGAAAGACATTCGCTCTAAAGATGACATTTACGCCATTCACCTCCTCGAGACAGGGACCAAGAGAGTCCCGGTCAACGGCGTGTTGAGATACGCCACGCCACTCCTGCGGCGAGAAGGAATGCCTACTTTCCACGCCAAGACAGACGCCATAGAACGGTACCTGCTGAACACGGAGCGGCGCTTAGCCAAGAACCCCGCCCAAGAGAGTGTATACCGCGCTGAGATTGAGAAGCTCATCACAGCGGGACACGTCACAAAGATGGACATTAAAGAGGCTGACCAGACCACTGAATCGTGGTACGTGCCCCACCACAAGGTCCATCACAACGGTAAAGACCGCATAGTATTTAACTGCAGCTACCAGATCGGATCCCAAAATCTGAATAAAGAGTTACTGCCCGGTCCCACACTCGGCCCCTCCCTACTCGGCGTTCTACTCCGCTTCCGCCAGGAAAAGGTGGCCATCAGCGGGGACATTAAAGGAATGTTCCTGCAGGTGAGATTAGTAGAGGCGGACAAGCCCCTGTTACGGTTCCTATGGAGAGAGAAGCCAGGAGATGAGCACCCAGCCATCTACCAATGGGAAGTCCTCCCCTTCGGAACGACGTGCAGCCCCTGCTGTGCGACATTTGCACTACAGAAACATGTAGCAGAGGACCCAGCAGCGGACGAAGAGGTCCGACACAGCGTAAAGAACAGCTTCTACGTAGACAACTGTCTACAAAGCCTTTCAAACCAGGAAGAAGCCGAGGCTCTCCTGATTAAACTCCGCGCCTCATTGATCAAAGGCGGCTTTGATCTCAGGCAGTGGGCCAGCAGCGATCCGCAAGTACTGCGCAGCCTCTCCTCCGAGGACAAGGCAGCCAGCAGCGAGACCTGGATGGCTACAATCCCGGGAGAAGCCCAGGAGATGACCCTGGGATTGGTGTGGCGATTCAAAACAGATTCGCTTCACTACAGACACAAGCCCCTGACTACGGAGCAGGGAAGGCCGGCGGCGGCGCCGACCACCAGACGGAGTGTGTACACAACACTCGCCCGACAATATGACCCGCTAGGATGTATTCTACCGTACACCACCAGGGCAAAAATGATTGTACGAGCATTGTGGGACAAGGACCAGGGCTGGGACGACCCCATTCCCGCACACCTTGCATCCACCTGGAGAGAGGGGGAGATGGAGCTCCACTCACTCCCAGGCGTTAATATGCGCCGAAGCTACTTCCCACCCACGGTGAGGCCAGAGACATGTAAAATGGACTTACACGTCTTCAGTGACGCCTCAGAGGTCGCATACGGATCAGTAGCCTACTTGCGGGCCCAAGACCAAGGGGGAGAGACCTACACAGCATTTGTCCTCGCCCACTCGAGAATAGCCCCACGCAAGCAACAATCTATCCCACGTCTAGAGCTCTGCGCAGCCCTAGCCGGAGCGCACCTAGCCACGCTCATCCAACGTGAGCTCACCATACCGGTGTCTAGAACAATCCTGTGGTCAGATTCCACGACGGTACTCGCCTGGATCAAATCGGACTCATGCAAGTACAAAGTCTTCGTGGGAGTCAGAGTCACCGAGATTCAAGACTTAACCGAAGAGTTAACCGGAGAAACAGAGTGGCGCTACGTTGATACAAAACAGAACCCAGCTGACGTCATCACCCGGGGGATGCCCCTGGATGACCTCACCCGTCGCAATGTCTACAGTGACGGCCCCGCATTCCTAAGACTCCCGGAAGGACAGTGGCCCATGCCTATCCCGAGGGAAGCAAGTCCAGAGGAGGTGGAAATTAAGAAGTCTGTGTTCTGTGGATTGAGCACCGTAGCCTCCACCGACCCTAACATAAACGATTGCACGTCCATAGAGAGTGCACAACAAAGAACATTCCTGCGGTACCACCCGGAGTGCAAGTCCCCCGCTGATATGTCAGCGGCTAACTACGAGGAAGCAGAATTGCTTCTACTGCAGCGAGCCCAGAGAGACTCGTTCCCCGATGAATTGGCCTGTCTACAGGGAGGAAAGCCCGTCCCATCCGACAGCAGATTAATTCACCTGGCCCCCGAGAGCGACGCTCACACCCTCATCAGAGTGGGTGGTCGCCTACGCAGAGCCCCCAATCTAACGGATGACATTAAACACTACCTACCGTCTCTACAGACCCGCCAGAAGTGGGTAAAGGAGAGAGACAATTTGACAGAAGGAACAGTCGTCATGATTATTGATCAATCACTGCCCAGAGCTATGTGGCCGGCCGGCCGCGTAAGCAAAGTGATCACCGGTGCCGGCGGCAAGGTCCGAGCAGCTGAAGTGCTCGTCCAGGGTCGCACTTACACCCGTCCCGTGGCAAGGCTCATAGAACTGCCTCGACTCCCAGACACAATCGATGATGACCATGACCCTACAACCCTATGACTTTGTGAAGTTGACTGACCCCTACAGCAAACCCTTATGTGTAAATAGACAACGCGATTAATCTGTCTCTGTTTAACTGATTAGGTCTGGGACCTATTCAGGGGGTGGCTGTTGTGAAGGGCCAGATTAAACCGAATATATATATTTATTTATATATATATATTTAATTGTATTTGTATATTCTCTAATATTCCCTGATATCCCTTGTATATTCCTTGTACAATATGCATTGAATATCCATTCTAGCCTACTGAACATCCCATAATAGTCTCCATTCTACTATTGGTCGAGACCTTGGTGCCAGGCTGCCATACCCCTCAGACCCAGTTCAAACGTACCGCTCGACATGTACGAACAAGTCCTAGTTCCGCGTAGGAATTTGGCTACCGCACCACTAATGGGACTATTTGTTCATAGTGCGTATATATACTGCGCTACTAAAGTAGGACTTTCTTTTCAGTCCAGTTTCTTACCCTCCAATAGAGTCACAGACGTAAAGCCTCCCCGCGATGCCACGTGTGGGAGTAAGGCCAAGTTCGGCCTACCATCGGTATTGAGACATCGTGTATATTAATATTTGAATAGTCATATTTGGCACTATATCGTCGAGTTGGACGTAGTCTATTAAGCTAATAATAGTCTGTTAATATATAGTGCTTCGTGCGGTGAGAATACTACCGTAGTCAGTACCCCATCGTTTCGGGCAGAGAACTGGCTGCTTACCCAGGGTGGTTGACCCTATGTGAAGCTGCACCCGAGGAGCCCCAGAGCCGACGAGCGAGTGGACCTGTATACCGGATTATTCTACCGACGACAGCCCGCCTTCCCAGGCACGGATTATGCTTTGGATACTTTGATTATTCTATGGATAAAGACCCCCGACACTACCGTGTGTTGGAACCCCCCCCCCCTGGAGAGGACGCAAGGTGAGGAGACGATCTGCAAGACGAGGTCTCTCCACATCTCTCCCCCGTGGACCGGAGAGAGCCGGCCCACAAAGAGTCCACCTGCTTTCATCTGTGGTCCAAGGATCGCCGGCGCATTGAACGGCACTACAGTGGGTTCACCTGGGATACCCTTGGCCGGACGAGGCAGCTGGATTCTACCCCCCCCCCCCCTCCTACTCCTGTCGGCTTACAAGCGACCGGATTAACCCCCTCTAGTGTATCCAGCCTATAATCATTAACGTATCATTGCTGTTATTCCTTAACTATTCCAGGTCGTATATTTACCACCTGCGCCTTCAGAGATTGGACATTATCTATTGATATACCGACGAATACTCCTTGCCATAAAAGTGCATACTATTTCAATTCATAAATGTAATTAAGTGATTAAGTGTTATTCTACACACCATCGCTGTGTAGGAAATAAAGACCTGTTTCTAATTCGTACATTTGTGTTGGATCAGTTTCATCTACGTGAGAGTGTTCATGATAATATATTTATGCCGTGTACTGGGTGGCCGAATATTAAGTACAAAGGTAGTGGTAGTAAGTATCATATCTAGTAATACAGTCAGGGAATTGTACCCCTCAGTTACACTAGGTATGTAATTTCATCTTTCCTTGTGACAATATTGTCACCCACTGTAACTGAGAAGCCGTCGGTCTTGCTGAGTTTGTTATTTGATCCGAAGAGAATGGACTCTGTTTTACCCAGGTGTAATGATAGTTTGTTATCAGCGAGCCAGGTGCAGATTCGGCCGAGTTCTGAGCTGAGGGTTTTTTCAACCTGCAACTTGTTCTTGTCAGAGACCAGCAGGGCTGAGTCGTCTGCGAACAGGAACAAGTTGCAGTCACAAGCTGACGACATGTCATTTGCATAAATTAGGAACAGTAGCGGTCCTAGTATGCTTCGTTGTGGAACACCACAGCTCACTGTGAGGGGGGGGGGATAGAGTACCATTTACCTCCACCATCTGTTTTCTCCCCTCAACGTAGGATTGCATCCAGCTCACTCAAAACCAATTGCTTTTAGCTTGTCAATCAGAATGGAGTGATTGACAGTGTCGAAGGCCTTTTGTAGGTCCAGCATGACCATGCCGCAGTATTTGCCCGCGTCCACCTCTTGTTTGATGTGGTCGTTCAAATAGAGAAGGCATGTGTCAGTGGAGTGGGATGTTCTGAAGCCAGATTGGAATTTGTAGATTAGATTTTTTTCCCGCTAGGTACTTTTCGACCTGTTCATTGACTTTTTTTCCCATGACTTTCGAGATGGAGGTAAGAATAGAAACAGGGCGGTAGTTGCCTGGGTCTAATTTGCTGCCCTTTTTGTGCAGGGGGGTCATTTTTGAAGTCCTTGGGGACGTGTCCCTGTTTTATGGAGAGGTTTATTATGTGTGTGATGACTGGGATGATGGCGGCTGCTGAGTCTCTGAGGAATTTGGAGGGGATGTTGTCATGGCCAGTGGCCTTGTTAGGTTGGAGGGCGCTCAGTTTTTTGAGTACCTCATCTGTTGTTACCATTTCCAGTTTGAAGTCGTCTTTGCGGACCCCTAGGTTTTTGTAGTATGCTACTATGTGTTCTACCCCATAATGCCCTGAGTGGCTATGTTTGTAAAGAATGTTTAGGTATTTGGTAGGGCTGGGCAATTAATCGAAAAAGAATCGCGATCTCGATTCATAGACCTATGCAATCTCATTTCTAAGTTATGATGATTTTTTTTAACTTTTTACTTTACTTTACCTTTTTTTTTTTTTTGTATCTACTTTTTCTCCCATTTTCTATTTTTTCTCCCATCCCAATTTCGTATTGTCCAATTCTACCCTCCCCTGTCTCGAACACTGTTAGGCCATGCCTCCCACAGGCTGGCTGCAATGTGGACGAAGCCTTGCATCACGTGTCCCCTCCAGTACACGAGGAGGCAGCCGTCGCATCTTTTCATCTGCACAGCGCGATCTCTCAGCGGCGAGGGTCTGCGTGGGAGGGTCACGCCGCCCCCGTTGCTTCCTGATTCTGCTGCGCAGGCACACCAACCGACCTGTAGGAGTCGCTGTCCACAACGTCCGATCCCCACCCACCAGCTTCCCACCCCTAACACTGCCAATTGCGTTAGTATGAACGACCAGCCAAGCTGGTAGCAATGCAGAGAGCTGGGCTCGAACCCAGCATCTCCTGCATTAGTGGCGAGCGCCTTGCCCACTGCGCCACTTAGCCGCCTTTACTTTACTTTTTAAATGATTTTATTGAAAAAATAAGAATTGTGAGAGAATCGTGATCTCAATTCTTAGAGAGAAAAATCGTGATTCACATTTTAGCAAGAATCGCCCAGCCCTAGTATTTGGCCACATCCAGTTTGTCTGTGATGATGAGCGTGTTTTCTGTCTTTATGTTTATGTTTGTAAATCTGGTTTTTAGTTTTTTGCTGCAGCCTAGTTGGTTGTTGAGTAATTTCCAAAGTTCGCAGGGTTTGTTTTTGTTTTCCTCAGTTTTGTCATTGATGACATTTTCTTTTGTGGTTTTGATCATGGTGTTTACGTCATTTCTTCTGTAGGAGGAGGCAGGCGTAGAGGGAAGATCAGTGCAAAACCAAGAGTGTCTCATTACATCATCAGATTGCATCTTGATGACTAGGGATGGACTGGGACTAAAGAAATTGCCCCAGGGCCCTAATTTATCAATGGTGCGTACGCACAGATATGTGCGTAAACCGTGCGTACGATCATTTCTAAGCAAAGTGTGGGACTTATCAACTTGAACGTGTGCTTGAGATTGTGCGTATACCTACGCACAGCTCAGACCGTGCATACCTGGTGCCCAGCGGTAGAATATGAAGACTGCAGACGGACGGAATATGCTTTCATCAGTTTCATGCATTCGTTTCAACACTGACATGTTCTGTATGACTCGAAATTCATTATAGTTAATTGTAAAATATCGACATTAGTGTAATTATTGTCAAACCCTATAAATAGCATTTGGAATAGGTATTTCCAAATGAATTCAGCCTGGTTCATAGCGTTATTATCAAGTCAAGTCAAGAGTCAAGAGTTTTAATTGTCACGGCATACAGGTATACAATGAAATGCGGGTGGTCTTGCCCGCAACGATGTGCAATACAGTGGTACATATAATAGAATCAAAAGAAGAAACAACATTGTGCAGTAACAGATAGCAGGTAACATGGAGTGACATCTCGGTATCTGTACATAGTTATTTACAGCGCATGTGTGACATGCTAGTTAGCTTTGGTAGTGCAATACACTGTTCCTGTTATTCTAATTTAAAGTGTCCTTTCCTTTGGCCATAAGTGTGCGTGTGTGCGACATGAGTGTGTGCCCGCTCATGTTAAAGTGTTAAGTGGCTGCTCGTGTGTGAGCGTGCACAGTGTGCGTGTCGTGTGTGTGTTCATGTGTGCTTGTGTGTGGACAGTTCAATGTTCTGAGCACTCAATGTACATTGTTCATGGCTCTGATGGCCTGGGGGAAGAAGCTGAGCCTAAGCCGCTCTGTCCTAGTAGCTGGGATTTGCAGGCGTCTGCCTGACCTCAGCAGCTGAAACAGGCTGTTATTGGGGTGGTGAGGGTCTTTCATTATCCTGCAGGCTCTGGATTTGCACCTCTTGTTGTATAGAACCTGCAGGGGGGGTAGTGCAATACCCGTGGTACGCTCGGCTGAGCGCACCACTTTCTGTAGGGCCTTCTTGTCCTGTGCCGTGCTGTTTCCATACCAGGCAGTGATGTTTCCGGTCAGGATGCTCTCTACAGCTCCTGAGTAGAAGGACTGGAGTATCTTCCCCGATACTCTGAACTTCCTTAACTGTCTCAGGTGGTAGAGACGCTGTTTCGCCTTCTTTACTACTGTGCCTATGTGTGTTGACCATGTCAGGTCCTCTGAGATGTGGACCCCCAGGTACTTGAAGCTGCTCACCCTGTCCACGGTAGCCCCGTTTATCATCAGTGGTGTGTGTGTCCCCTGCTGTCCTCTCCTATAATCCACGATCAGTTCCTTGGTTTTGCCAATGTTCAGGAGCAGGCTGTTGTCCTGGCACCAGCGTTCCAGTACCTCCACCTCCTCCCGGTAGGCCTTCTCGTCGTTGTCCGAGATCAGCCCCACCACCACCGTGTCATCTGCGAACTTCACTATGGAGTTGGAGCTGAACTTGGCCACACAGTCGTGTGTGTAGAGTGAGTACAGCAGGGGGCTCAGAACACAGCCCTGGGGGGACCCGATGCTCAGGGTGATGGTGTTGGAGGTCTGACCCCCCACCCTGACCGCCTGGGGTCTTTCGCTCAGAAAGTCCAGTACCCAGGCGCTCAGGGCGGAGCTCAGACCTAGCTCGATCAGCTTGTCCACCAGTCTGGTGGGGACTATGGTGTTGAACGCTGAGCTGTAGTCAATGAACAACAGTCTCACATAGCCCCCCTTCTGACGGTCAAGGTGCGAGAGGGTGCTGTGCAGTACCTGGGAATACTTCTCGCGGTGTGCGCTCAGATGTTTACAGAGATATAGGGCAGTCTATTTGCCGAGAGAGAACATAATAATTTACTACCCGAGACACATTCTCCTTGATTTGTACCGCAATTTGGGACCAAAATTGGAGCGTGGAACAAAACGCAGTGTTGGATGTCGTAATTTCCCCAACCCCCAACTACATACAATATATCCATATAATAATAACAGCAGGCTGAGGCCAAGAGAGGATTTTACGCCAGGTTACCCAACATCATCGGAGCAATAGACTGTACCTGTGTAGCTTTCAAAGCTCCATCAATAAACAAATCTAGTTATGTGAACGGGATTCCACTCGGTCAATGTACAGATAATCTGCGATGCGCATTTGGCTGATAATGTCGTTGCCGGTGGCCAGGAGGAACACGACTCATTCAGGCCTAATTGTATTTAATTCAATTGTAATGTTATTACTGGGGTTAGGGTATCTGTAATTAAAACATCACTTAAATGCAGATCAGGGTTATCCACTGAAGCCATAATGACTTACCAAAACCACGCACAAGCGCACAATAGGCATTGTAGAGCGCAGAGTTGGCATGCTGAAAGCAGCAATTCGGTCAAGAGGATCAGACAGCAGTTTTAAGTAAGTCTACCCTTGCAAGGTCTTAATCTAACTTGAAAAAACCTCAACGAAAAAAGGCATTTATTTTGCAGTAGGTATATGTATATATTATGGTATATGGCAAACGCAAGCGCAAAATAGTGGTTACGAGTTTGTATTCTCCATTGGTCATTGCAGTGCTTAATGTCGGGTCAGCTTGTCATTTATTTCTGTCAATGTGCTGGTTCTGTAGCAGGACTGGGTCAGTCAACATCCTTGGCACCGAAGATAGTCTACACCAGGGGTAGGCAACCCTATGCACACGTGCCTGCATAGGCATGCGGGGGCATTTTCATAGGCACAGGGGGCAGCATTAAAAAAAAATTAAATAAAAAATTATGTTTTTTTTTTTTGCTTTGAAATATTATAGTGACATATTTTGCACTGTTGTCGCATTTATCTTGTTGAAATCCTCCCACAGGTTCTTTTTACTACCACATATTTAATTGAGACCCTTTATTTGTTTATTATTTCAATTTAGCTGGAAATACATTGCTACATCATTCAGTAACATTTGCAGAGCCTTATAACAAAAACATTATTACGGCCACCATTGTGACCAGTGGGATTAATCAACAAATTGTATTATTTATTTTTCTATTTCATTGAACATTGCACATGTTAAAAGCAATTTTTTTTACTCAGAATGCGAGTATTACCAAGTCAACTTGTGTTCTTAAAACAATGACAATAAACATAGTTTTATTAGGTTGAAATAATGTGGTTGTGTACTTATTTTTCTGTTAACTTATTATGGATTGAAAACTGAAAACCTTAATGCACAGTAACTGAACTCAATATTTTTAAGTTCTGGTAACTTATTATTATAATTTTTTTTACAGTGTAGTCTTGCGATCAATCAAAACTTATTTACACAATATACCTCACATTCACCCTCCATTCACATCCTGGTGTTCTCCTGGTGTTCTCCATTAGGCCTGTAGGTGGAGCTATGACAGCACACGTACAGTACACACACCGATGATGTGTGATGTGTCCAAAAATGAATGGGCAAATGTGAGTGAAATGGTCGCACTGTATGCAGCTGTTTGTCTGCATTGCATTCCCCCCCCCAACTCAGATTTAGGGTTGATACAACCATCATAATAATATTGTTAATAATAACAATAACAATAATGATGTAATAATATAAAAATTATAATTAAAAAGACCTGATTATGAGAAAAAAAATTACGATGCATGGAATATTGTTGAGGCACACTAGTTACAACTATATTTCAAACAGGCACTCCATGTCAAAAAGGTTGCTGACCCCTGGTCTACACGCTCCCTCCTCCTCAGTGGAGTTTAGGGCTGTCTTAAATACTTCGAAGCTTCGTTCGATGGGCATGGGATTCGAATATGAAAATAAAATTTGATTATGTAAAAGAAATATATATTTTTTTGAAACTATTTAAATTTTTTCTCTCTTTGTTAAATACAACAATCAATGCTGTTTGTTATTTAAGATGAGGTCAGACTCGGCACTGACAGATTTGTGTTCATTCTGCTGCTTTTATAAAGCCTCAAATGACGGCTTACAATATTTCATGGAAGCAAAGTGTTTAGTTTGTCTAAGATTTAAAAAGGTTTAAACTTTACAGCGCTGAGTGACAAAGTTGAACAAAGTGCTGTACAAGTCCCCCCAAAAAAATATATATATATATATAAAAAAAAAAATAATAAAAAAATATTAATACTATTATTCTGTGTGTCGTGTTTCCAAATAAGATTGTTCACAACGAGGGCGGCTGAGTGGCGCAGCGGACATTGCGCTCGTCACCAACGCAAGAGACACCGGGTTCGGCTCCGGCTGTCGGCGTTGCCTCCGGCTTGGGCCAGCCGGCATACTAACTCAATTGGCAGAGTTAGCGGGTGGAAGTCTGGATGTAATCTGGACGTTGTGGACAGCGACTCCTACAGGTCGGTTGTGGACGCCTGCACAGCAGAGACAGGAAATGGCGGGGGTAGTGTGAGCCTCCCACATGTTACACCTCGCCAATGAGAGTCCGCGCTGGCAGGTGAAAAGATGTGACAGGCTGTCTCCTCGTGTACCGGAGGGGACACGTGATGCAAGGCTTCTATCCTCCCTACAACCGGCCAGTGGGGGGCATATGCGAGCAACATTCAAGACAGGGGAGGGAAGAATTGGCACAGTGGAATTGGGATGGGAGAAAAATAGAAAAAGAGGAGAAAAAAGTGGATAAAAAAAGGAAAGATTGTTCACAACGGGAAATGCTGTATACGTTCAATTTGTTGGTTAGACCTCCGTGATCAATCGGCTCTCAGTGAAGATTCTCATAGTTCGCTCGGCTTAGTCCATTATTTCACATCCCATGGGGGTGTTTCATTACCATATATGAATAATCATGCACGAGCATAGACGGTAAGAACAAATGGTATTTATCAACACGGTTGATAAATCCAGATTTTTCTGTGCATAGAGACATTCTAAATTCCTTGCGTAGGAATGAAAATAGAACACTTTCTACGCATTATTGATAAATGAGGGCCCTGGACTTTTTGACCCAGACCGGCCCACCACAACCAGCCCACGGATACCGTCCCCTGCCCAATCCACGCACATGCAAACACACCAGCCATTAATACCACCACTTATAAGCATCATGGATGGATACACCAGGCCAGTGGGCTACTCAGACTTGGTCAACTCGGGAGCCACATTGAAAAAAACACACCCTGTATTGGCTTTTTGTTCGCAAACCAGGTGATATCTTCAACACGCACATCCAACAAATCCAACAATGAGACCCAGGGTATAATGAATGAAAGAGCTTGGAAAGGTTAAGGAATTGGGCAAAAAACATCAAAATAAAGATTCCAAGACTCAAAAAAGAACAGGATTCCCACACTGATCAAACATGTGACCGTGACCCTCCTCTACCTGGCCATAACCAAACAGTTGACCCTGCTCTAGGGCTCCTCTACCTGGCCATAACCAAACAGTTGACCCTGCTCTAGGGCTCCTCTACCTGGCCATAACCAAACAGTTGACCCTGCTCTAGGGCTCCACTACCTGGCCATAACCAAACAGTTGACCCTGCTCTAGGGCTCCTCTACCTGGCCATAACCAAACAGTTGACCCTGCTCTAGGGCTCCACTACCTGGCCATAACCAAACAGTTGACCCTGCTCTAGGGCTCCTCTACCTGGCCATAACCAAACAGTTGACCCTGCTCTAGGGCTCCTCTACCTGGCCATAACCAAACAGTTGACCCTGCTCTAGGCCGCCTCTACCTGGCCATTAAGCCACCTGACACCTAAAAGTCCCCGCCCCCCAGCCTCTATGTGCAATACCAAACCCTGGATACTAGGTGGGGTAGATGGCTTAGAGAGATATAAAAACAGATATAAATAAAAAATTTAAAATTATAAACTAAGAACACAACAGAATGGCTCCAACAACCCGTTCCTCAACCAACCAAACATCAGGTCACTAATAGGCGATTTACAAGCTATGAAAAAGCTGTACTGCGTGCTGTTCCAGTAGTCTACTGAATCATTACCATGGCAACCTTAACTACTGATACATATGGCAAAATCACAAGCATTAATGGTTTCCCCTGGCAATCGAAAATGCCTCAAGTGTCCCTGTAGTAGTAGCCTAGACTACAGAGACAGTCCATCATTCATTCAATCTTTATTTAATCTCTAAAGATTACTGAGAGCAAGGTCTCATTTGCAATGACGTCGAGAGGTACAAAACAATATAGAAACAGGACATGTGATAGTATCTATCAACCCTCCCTAGACTGGCAAGTGGGGGGCAAATGCGCGCAACGACCAGGAAGGGAGGGAAGGGAATTGGCATAACGACTAAATTGGGATGGGAGAAAAATACAGAAAAAAGGGGGAGAAAAAGTAGACCAAAAATATATATATATAGAAACAGAAAAGTCAATAAATTAAACAATTAAAATCAATCAAAATAACTACAGACTGAGGTGAAATGGTTGGCCATTATAGATTTAACCCTTCTGCCTTGTTAGGTAACTGACAGAGTTGGCACATCAGTGCATGAAAAGATTGCATCACGTTCAAGGTCATAAAAAACTTAATTTGTAATATTTCGTTCCAATTCTTTTTTTATGAATACCACTATGAACCTACAGTAACTCAACATATCTATCAAAGATTCCAAAGATTTCCGAATTGTAACCCCACCCCATATCTTATATTCCCGTTTGTGTTAAGTGGTCTGCACACGGCGGGCGACCGACGTCGCCTGGCGATGCGATTGTCTGTCGGTCAACGACAATCGCCTGGCCCCCCACACCAGAGCCGACCGTCGCTCTGTCTAGCTAGGGGTGTGGTTACTTGTTTGACCGGATGTTAGGTTAGCGTATGTAAAGTGTCACAGCCAACTAAGTGACACTTTGTATAAATGACATCCTGTTCTCTCTGTCCCTTGTATGATTTAATAGGTTTATTGTATATATCTGTTTTAAATCTAGGCATATGTTACTGTAGGTGTCTAGATGTGATATGTATTCATATATATATATATACATATATATGTGTATACGTATATATATGCATATACGCTTTGAACAAGTATCTAGGCCTGAGCTGAGAGCAAGTCGGCACAGTTTAACCCTGTCCTGTCTGCATAGAATAAAACCAGTATGTGCATATATATGTGTACACTGTATACTATATATATATGTGCTGTATTATACATGTATGTGTATCTGTATATATCTGTAGTATGTGTTGGGCTATGTACTATATAGCCAGCAGTCTCCCTCGTCTGCATCCCCTTGAGTTGGGGCGAGTGAGAACGAAGGGGGGCCCCTTCGGAATGCCATCTCTGAGCAGGGTGCTTTCCACAGCAGGTTGTCACACCCTGCGTGGAGTAGACAAGGATAGGTACAAGTATGTGCATATATGTGTGTACACTGTATGCTATATATATGTACTGTATTATACATGTATGTGTATCTGTATATATCTGTAGTATGTGTTGGGCTATGTACTATGTACTCATGCTGGAGATGTGAGTTGCTTTCGCTTCAATACTGTTTGGCCACTGAGGAATGTGACAGACAACCTTGGGGCCTCTGGTCTCTGCTAAGTAACGGATGGGTATTTTCCAACACAAGGTAATCTGTTACTTCTCCAACAAAGAGGCATTCATGTTCTGAGGTAAATGGGGTTTTCCCAGTAGAGGTAATGACTAAAATGGGAGGAGAGCTAGAACCCTACGTATTGTGCATTGACTGGCTGGTGAAATGACATCACGGTGACAGCGCTGTATTTGGACCAATAAGCAGAAGAGACCCTGGGGCCCTTTATAAGGGCCAACTGGCGAGAGCACAGCGGAATTTTTGACACGGAGAAGGAGAGAGAAGAAGAATGGTGCCTACAGACTTCTTTGAGAGATTTTGAAGTTTTTACCAGTGTGTGACTTGGAAGACTAGATGCAGATGACATGTTTTGTTTTTATATAATCTTTTAAACTGTAATGGATATTTTTATTTAGTCTTTTTCTGTAACTTCATTGAAATAAAGATGACTTTTTATAATCCATTGAGTTCTTGGACTGATCCCTGCCAGCAAATACCAGCCGCGCCTTGATTTCCTCTGAGGTGACTATGTCCTGAAATACAGATTGAATCAATTGACTGGTTAATGCTTTTCAGCTAAAATATATATATTTATATATGTATATGCTATGTACTGATAAGAAATACTAAGCATGTAGATGAGTGTTGTTTGCGGGTTCCGGTGTCTCTGTGTCCAGACTGACTCTGTCTTGTGTGGGACCTCGACCGTCTGAATCACTGCAGGGTCAGACGGTCGGTTCCGTTGAAGGAGGAGGAGGAGGAGGACAAAGAGGGCCGGGGAGTGCAAACAATGATTACGTGTTAGTACAGTGGTAATACTTATTAAAAAAGTAGTAATACAACCAAGCTTTCAAATGAGCAGTATTACAAGCCCTTTCGTAAAGTGATAATAATAATATTATTTTTATTACATGATATAATGGTTCTCCTAAACAAAATATTCGGTTTATTTCAAACAAGAAGAGATTAACAACTCTTCATGATTACATTTCATATCAACTGGATATCACAAGACCAGTGACTTGAAGTAATCTAGACAGAAATAGTAAATTGACTCGAGAACTTGGCGAGTTTAGCACCTCGCCGGGGGATATCGAGCGGCCGCAGGTTTATATCTCGAGTAGGTGATTGAGATGTATAGAGGCGACCTGTAGCTTTCAACATGGCGTCCCTGGGTTAGGGCTGAGATCGGTAAGATAACAGCCAAAATAAAATAAACTAGAAATATTGAAAGAAAAAAAAAACGGAGAACCGAGTTTTAGAATACACCAGTCAAAGGATATTGATCTGTAGGGCCCTCGATGGAGAGCAGTGGCAAATTAAAGGCATCTGCATAGTGGGGGCATTGCTGGTGGAGCGGTTGAGCCCGCAAAATTGGATTAAAGAAAAAAAAAAAAAGGGGTAAAGAAAACCCTCTCTCTAAAATGTCTGGCAGTTTAGAGAGACAGAAGCGCAGTCAAACGACCGTTCACAGAAAGGCGAGCTGGATGGCTACCTAGCCCAAAGATACCGTATGTGAGCATGGGAGACTGGATGTGAAGCGCAGTCAAAACGACCGTTCACAGAAAGGCGAGCTGGATGGCTACCTAGCCCAAAGATACCGTATGTGAGTATGGGAGACTGGATGTGAAGCGCAGTCAAAACGACCGTTCACAGAAAGGCGAGCTGGATGGCTACCTAGCCCAAAGATACCGTATGTGAGTATGGGAGACTGGATGTGAAGCGAAGTCAAAACGACCGTTCACAGAAAGGCGAAGCTAACTAGCACTACATCGGCTAACAAGCCAGTGCTAACACCCATGAGCTGGCCCTAGCCAGACGGAAGACCCATGAGCTAGCCAGACGGTGCGACCCATGAGCTGGCTAGACGGAAGACCCAGGAGCTGGCCGTAGCCAGACGGAAGCTAACTAGCACTACATCGGCTAACAAGCCAGTGCTAACACCCAGAAGCTAGCTCAGGAGGAGCTAGCACGAGAGAAGCTAGCTCAGGAGGAGCTAGCACGAGAGAAGCTAGCTCAAGAGGAGCTAGCACGAGAGAAGCTAGCTCAGGAGGAGCTAGCACGAGAGAAGCTAGCTCAAGAGGAGCTAGCACGAGAGAAGCTAGCTCAGGAGGAGCTAGCACGAGAGAAGCTAGCTCAGGAGGAGCTAGCACGAGAGAAGCTAGCTCAAGAGGAGCTAGCACGAGAGAAGCTAGCTCAAGAGGAGCTAGCACGAGAGAAGCTAGCTCAGGAGGAGCTAGCACGAGAGAAGCTAGCTCAGGAGGAGCTAGCACGAGAGAAGCTAGCTCAAGAGGAGCCAGCACGAGAGAAGCTAGCTCAGGAGGAGCTAGCACGAGAGAAGCTAGCTCAAGAGGAGCTAGCACGAGAGAAGCTAGCTCAAGAGGAGCTAGCACGAGAGAAGCTAGCTCAAGAGGAGCCAGCACGAGAGAAGCTAGCTCAGGAGGAGCTAGCACGAGAGAAGCTAGCTCAGGAGGAGCCAGCACGAGAGAAGCTAGCTCAGGAGGAGCTAGCACGAGAGAAGCTAGCTCAAGAGGAGCCAGCACGAGAGAAGCTAGCTCAGGAGGAGCTAGCACGAGAGAAGCTAGCTCAAGAGGAGCTAGCACGAGAGAAGCTAGCTCAAGAGGAGCTAGCACGAGAGAAGCTAGCTCAGGAGGAGCTAGCACGAGAGAAGCTAGCTCAGGAGGAGCTAGCACGAGAGAAGCTAGCTCAAGAGGAGCTAGCACGAGAGAAGCTAGCTCAGGAGGAGCTAGCACGAGAGAAGCTAGCTCAAGAGGAGCCAGCACGAGAGAAGCTAGCTCAGGAGGAGCTAGCACGAGAGAAGCTAGCTCAGGAGGAGCTAGCACGAGAGAAGCTAGCTCAAGAGGAGCTAGCACGAGAGAAGCTAGCTCAGGAGGAGCTAGCACGAGAGAAGCTAGCTCAAGAGGAGCTAGCACGAGAGAAGCTAGCTCAGGAGGAGCTAGCACGAGAGAAGCTAGCTCAGGAGGAGCTAGCACGAGAGAAGCTAGCTCAAGAGGAGCTAGCACGAGAGAAGCTAGCTCAAGAGGAGCTAGCACGAGAGAAGCTAGCTCAAGAGGAGCTAGCACGAGAGAAGCTAGCTCAGGAGGAGCTAGCACGAGAGAAGCTAGCTCAGGAGGAGCTAGCACGAGAGAAGCTAGCTCAAGAGGAGCTAGCACGAGAGAAGCTAGCTCAAGAGGAGCTAGCACGAGAGAAGCTAGCTCAGGAGGAGCTAGCACGAGAGAAGCTAGCTCAGGAGGAGCTAGCACGAGAGAAGCTAGCTCAAGAGGAGCCAGCACGAGAGAAGCTAGCTCAGGAGGAGCTAGCACGAGAGAAGCTAGCTCAAGAGGAGCTAGCACGAGAGAAGCTAGCTCAGGAGGAGCTAGCACGAGAGAAGCTAGCTCAAGAGGAGCCAGCACGAGAGAAGCTAGCTCAGGAGGAGCTAGCACGAGAGAAGCTAGCTCAGGAGGAGCTAGCACGAGAGAAGCTAGCTCAAGAGGAGCTAGCACGAGAGAAGCTAGCTCAAGAGGAGCTAGCACGAGAGAAGCTAGCTCAAGAGGAGCTAGCACGAGAGAAGCTAGCTCAGGAGGAGCTAGCACGAGAGAAGCTAGCTCAAGAGGAGCTAGCACGAGAGAAGCTAGCTCAGGAGGAGCTAGCACGAGAGATGCTAGCTCAGGAGGAGCTGGCACGCCAGAAGCTAGCTCAGGAGGAGCTAGCACGAGAGATGCTAGCTCAGGAGGAGCTGGCACGCCAGAAGCTAGCTCAGGAGGAGCTAGCACAAGAGAAGCCAGCCCAGGAGATGCTAGCCCAGGAGAAGCTGGCACGGGTAGCTCAGGAGAGGCTGGCGCGGCAGATGCTAGCTCAGGAGAAGCTGGCACGGGTAGCTCAGAAGAAACTGGCGCAGCAGATGCTAGCTCATGAGAAGCTGGCGCAGCAGATGCTCGCTCAGGAGATACAAGCACACGAGACGCTAGCTCGCATGTTGAGACATCTCAAAGGACTAGAGATCCCCGAAAGGGCCTCAATGGACCAACTGATGGAAAGAGAAGTAAGGACCCCCGGTCAAGATCCAGGGTATAAGATGGTGGAGAAACTAATCGCACAGGTGCGAGGCGGGAGCATGTCTCTCAATGATGCAGCAGAATCAGTCATGAATGGAACACCTATGCAAGGATCATGCTCACTGCTTGAAAAGCTACTCAGAGGAGTCCCAGGGGGTAACCCACTGGCAGCCCGATGCGCAGCATGGTCACAAGACCAGCTACGTATCGAATGTATGCTGTATGACCAAGTTAAAATGCTATCTGACAAAAGGGGGGCCTCCCAGGAGTTCCCCCCGAAAACAACCAAGGACAGAACAGGGAAAAAGAAGTACCAATACCTACCTGCAGACGAGTGGGCCGCACTAACCCCAGAACAGCAAGCAGAGGTGAGGACAACAAGGGAGGAATTCAAAGCCCGGAAGGAGAATCAATAGTATCCTTACCCTCTGGGGCCCTGACACAAGTGACTCAAGCAAGTGCAAACTGCACTTGACATACAGCTCATCTGTCAAGAGGAATAATATAAAGTGTTATTGTCATTTAGGAAGAAACATGACATAGAATACTACAAAAGTTTTGTATATATTCTAAGTATAATATATAAAGATGTCCGTCCTTGCTCTAAACCCAGAGTAAAGTAAAGTGAATTTGTAATCTATTTCATTCGGAAGGGATTTCCTGACAGCAACCATTTGGTGGGTTAGCACCCTACCAGCCATATCAGCTGCATGAGATGTACACTCACCAGCACCTATGGGTAAAAAATTGAGACTCTGCAAACTCTCATCAAGCTTAGCACCTTGACGCGGGGGGACAGAGCGAGCATCAGGGTCTCTGTATCCGACGGGCCTATCAGATTTGTGGGGACTTGGAAGCCTCAGCATACAGGACGCTGTGGTGCTTGGGCGGCCAGGTCACTGGTTTATAGGTCTGTCAAAACGGATTGGAGGTTCCGGGGCTAAGAACATAAGTTCAAGTGAGTTGGGCTTTATACTATTTAAATAGGTATCAAAAACCGAAAGAATATGAACCGAAATGACTGCTGTCGGGTGCCTCTGGAGTAGAATCAATTACAGATTTGAAAAAAACCAAACGTAGAAGGTTCTACTCAAAGAAAGAATCACACTTAAAGTATATTTCTGTGATAGCAGTAAAAGTTTACTCACGACTAAAAAGTTACGTAATGTTTTCTTACAGTCAAAAAACGTAGAAGGTTCTACTCAAAGAAAGAATCACACTTAAAGTATATTTCTGTGATAGCAGTAAAAGTTTACTCACGACTAAAAAATTACGTAATGTTTTCTTACAGTCAAAAAAACGTAGAAGGTTCTACTCAAAGAAAGAATCACACTTAAAGTATATTTCTGTGATAGCAGTAAAAGTTTACTCACGACTAAAAAGTTACGTAATGTTTTCTTACAGTCAAAAAACTTAGAAGGTTCTACTCAAAGAAAGAATCACACTTAAAGTATATTTCTGTGATAGCAGTAAAAGTTTACTCACGACTAAAAAGTTACGTAATGTTTTCTTACAGTCAAAAAACGTAGAAGGTTCTACTCAAAGAAAGAATCACACTTAAAGTATATTTCTGTGATAGCAGTAAAAGTTTACTCACGACTAAAAAGTTACGTAATGTTTTCTTACAGTCAAAAGACGTAGAAGGTTCTACTCAAAGAAAGAATCACACTTAAAGTATATTTCTGTGATAGCAGTAAAAGTTTACTCACGACTAAAAAGTTACGTAATGTTTTCTTACAGTCAAAAAACGTAGAAGGTTCTACTCAAAGAAAGAATCACACTTAAAGTATATTTCTGTGATAGCAGTAAAAGTTTACTCACGACTAAAAAATTACGTAATGTTTTCTTACAGTCAAAAAAAACGTAGAAGGTTCTACTCAAAGAAAGAATCACACTTAAAGTATATTTCTGTGATAGCAGTAAAAGTTTACTCACGACTAAAAAGTTACGTAATGTTTTCTTACAGTCAAAAAACTTAGAAGGTTCTACTCAAAGAAAGAATCACACTTAAAGTATATTTCTGTGATAGCAGTAAAAGTTTACTCACAACTAAAAAGTTACGTAATGTTTTCTTACAGTCAAAAAACGTAGAAGGTTCTACTCAAAGAAAGAATCACACTTAAAGTATATTTCTGTGATAGCAGTAAAAGTTTACTCACGACTAAAAAGTTACGTAATGTTTTCTTACAGTCAAAAGACGTAGAAGGTTCTACTCAAAGAAAGAATCACACTTAAAGTATATTTCTGTGATAGCAGTAAAAGTTTACTCACGACTAAAAAGTTACGTAATGTTTTCTTACAGTCAAAAAACGTAGAAGGTTCTACTCAAAGAAAGAATCACACTTAAAGTATATTTCTGTGATAGCAGTAAAAGTTTACTCACGACTAAAAAGTTACGTAATGTTTTCTTACAGTCAAAAAACGTAGAAGGTTCTACTCAAAGAAAGAATCACACTTAAAGTATATTTCTGTGATAGCAGTAAAAGTTTACTCACGACTAAAAAGTTACGTAATGTTTTCTTACAGTCAAAAAACGTAGAAGGTTCTACTCAAAGAAAGAATCACACTTAAAGTATATTTCTGTGATAGCAGTAAAAGTTTACTCACGACTAAAAAGTTACGTAATGTTTTCTTACAGTCAAAAGACGTAGAAGGTTCTACTCAAAGAAAGAATCACACTTAAAGTATATTTCTGTGATAGCAGTAAAAGTTTACTCACGACTAAAAAGTAACGTAATTACAGTCGAAACCTAAGTAGAAAAAATAGGTACCAGGTCACCTCAACCAGAAGTGACCTAATGTTTACTTAAAATCAGAATAAGTCCTGCTACTGGGACGGAAATGGAACCGGCGTAATAATACAGGCTGGTGTTATCAGCAGGAGCTGAGTCTATAAGAGGCTACATAGCCTGAATCTACAAGCTGGCTAACTAGCCGGAACTAATACCAGACATAAACAGTAACTAACTACCCAGTCTGGACCGAGACAAGCACAACACAGGGTAGACCCCCTGTGCAAGAAGGAAGTGGACGGAAACAACAGTCCGAAGGATCTGTGAACAATGTGCGCTGGTAAAGGTGCGCTGGTAAAGGGACAAAACCTGAACCAGTGCCGCATTCTTAGACAAGGGGGGGGGGTCCCCCGGAGTCAGCGGACGACGCAGCGAATGGCAAGAAGGAATATACTGACTCAGGTCAGAAATCGGAAATGGAGGAAGACCGGGATAGGTCAAGCTCCAGAGCATCCTCAAGGTCCTCATCTAGACCTCCCAGACCTCCCAGACCTCCCAGACCTCCCAGACCTCCCAGACCTCCTAGACCTCCCAGACCGGACAGAGAGACATCGGCCTGGACCCGGGTTACAGGGCGACGAGAGCCCTGAATGGACCTGAAAGAGAGAAAAGAAATGAGTCCTCTGTGGACTGTATCTGTGATGTCCTGCGAGGCCTACGGACAGGGTCACAAGACCAGGCCAACCACACTTCAATAGAGGACTGCTGCTACAATTCTCGGGGACCCGTGGGGGTCGCCCGAGAAGTGACAAATCAACCTGCCCCAAACTATGGGAGAGATCCAAGAGGTCAGAGGGGGTGACCCCAAGATGACCAAGGTGACCCCGATGACCAAGATGACGAAGACGACAACAACCTGGGTGCATCGGCCGGGAACAACAGATGCAAGTCTTCCCGCCGGATACCAAGCAACAACGTGACCCCTATCCTGTCGAGCCGTCCAGCCAGGGAACAACAGATGCAAGTCTTCCCGCCGGCTACCAGGGTAACAAGGTACCAAGATGGCAGAGGGGGTGTGGAGAGTCACAGCCACGTGACCCCACAATCGCCATCTCGTCCCCCAGTACAGACGCTATTAAGACAATGGAAAATGACCGACCAGGATGACAGAGGGGGTGTAAAGTGTCACAGCCAACTAAGTGACACTTTGTATAAATGACATCCTGTTCTCTCTGTCCCTTGTATGATTTAATAGGTTTATTGTATATATCTGTTTTAAATCTAGGCATATGTTACTGTAGGTGTCTAGATGTGATATGTATTCATATATATATATATACATATATATGTGTATACGTATATATATGCATATACGCTTTGAACAAGTATCTAGGCCTGAGCTGAGAGCAAGTCGGCACAGTTTAACCCTGTCCTGTCTGCATAGAATAAAACCAGTATGTGCATATATATGTGTACACTGTATACTATATATATATGTGCTGTATTATACATGTATGTGTATCTGTATATATCTGTAGTATGTGTTGGGCTATGTACTATATAGCCAGCAGTCTCCCTCGTCTGCATCCCCTTGAGTTGGGGCGAGTGAGAACGAAGGGGGGCCCCTTCGGAATGCCATCTCTGAGCAGGGTGCTTTCCACAGCAGGTTGTCACACCCTGCGTGGAGTAGACAAGGATAGGTACAAGTATGTGCATATATGTGTGTACACTGTATGCTATATATATGTACTGTATTATACATGTATGTGTATCTGTATATATCTGTAGTATGTGTTGGGCTATGTACTATGTACTCATGCTGGAGATGTGAGTTGCTTTCGCTTCAATACTGTTTGGCCACTGAGGAATGTGACAGACAACCTTGGGGCCTCTGGTCTCTGCTAAGTAACGGATGGGTATTTTCCAACACAAGGTAATCTGTTACTTCTCCAACAAAGAGGCATTCATGTTCTGAGGTAAATGGGGTTTTCCCAGTAGAGGTAATGACTAAAATGGGAGGAGAGCTAGAACCCTACGTATTGTGCATTGACTGGCTGGTGAAATGACATCACGGTGACAGCGCTGTATTTGGACCAATAAGCAGAAGAGACCCTGGGGCCCTTTATAAGGGCCAACTGGCGAGAGCACAGCGGAATTTTTGACACGGAGAAGGAGAGAGAAGAAGAATGGTGCCTACAGACTTCTTTGAGAGATTTTGAAGTTTTTACCAGTGTGTGACTTGGAAGACTAGATGCAGATGACATGTTTTGTTTTTATATAATCTTTTAAACTGTAATGGATATTTTTATTTAGTCTTTTTCTGTAACTTCATTGAAATAAAGATGACTTTTTATAATCCATTGAGTTCTTGGACTGATCCCTGCCAGCAAATACCAGCCGCGCCTTGATTTCCTCTGAGGTGACTATGTCCTGAAATACAGATTGAATCAATTGACTGGTTAATGCTTTTCAGCTAAAATATATATATTTATATATGTATATGCTATGTACTGATAAGAAATACTAAGCATGTAGATGAGTGTTGTTTGCGGGTTCCGGTGTCTCTGTGTCCAGACTGACTCTGTCTTGTGTGGGACCTCGACCGTCTGAATCACTGCAGGGTCAGACGGTCGGTTCCGTTGAAGGAGGAGGAGGAGGAGGACAAAGAGGGCCGGGGAGTGCAAACAATGATTACGTGTTAGTACAGTGGTAATACTTATTAAAAAAGTAGTAATACAACCAAGCTTTCAAATGAGCAGTATTACAAGCCCTTTCGTAAAGTGATAATAATAATATTATTTTTATTACATGATATAATGGTTCTCCTAAACAAAATATTCGGTTTATTTCAAACAAGAAGAGATTAACAACTCTTCATGATTACATTTCATATCAACTGGATATCACAAGACCAGTGACTTGAAGTAATCTAGACAGAAATAGTAAATTGACTCGAGAACTTGGCGAGTTTAGCACCTCGCCGGGGGATATCGAGCGGCCGCAGGTTTATATCTCGAGTAGGTGATTGAGATGTATAGAGGCGACCTGTAGCTTTCAACAGCGTATTAGCAGGTAGCTGTGTTGTGCTTTACGAGGGAACTAAACCCATATTGAGCTGGAATTAAACCACCTATACGAATACAACCTTTCCTTATTCTTCCTGACATTACTCCATGACTGATCGCTACAATACGTTCATTACCACCGTTGGACAAGTATTGTTATGCAGCTGAGAGAGAATGTTTTTTCACTGAAGACGCTGTTCTGTTCTCAACCATCATTTTCTTTGGACAATAAACCTTATAAACCACATCAGCTGCAGCCTGGACATTAAACTCTGTCAACATCCACAACTTCTTTTTTTACCCGAGTATAAAAACATCTAAGTAGGTGCATTGTGGCGCATTGTTCATTTATTAGTTAATGACAAGCGGCCACTATAGCTTCTCCAACTAACGTTATTTATTTAAATTGTTCCTGTTAATAATAATGAACATAAGTAGCATGGTAATAATACGTAGGTTATTGATCAATGAATGTATTGATCAATTAATGGTGTACAAATGATACACCAGTAGAACTTCTGTACTACTTCTACTGTAGTCGCCTGCCGTCGCCAAAAAAAATAGGATCGAGGCGATATTTAGCCAGGCGACAGAATTAGCTGCGCGACCGTCACTTCAAAATCTCCTGCCGTGTGGGTTCTCTCATTCATAACATCGCCCGCCGTTGGGGGTTGGGGTTGGGGTTAGGGATAGGGTTAGGGTTACCTAAGAACCCTAACCCTAAACCCTAATGGCATGAAATAAACCACTAGGGTGGTCAAATGGGTAACTTTTCTGTTAGAGATTTTCAAAATACAATCTTTTCAAATTATGTAAATATATGAAAAATAAGCAAACAGACCAAATTTCATGACATAATCATCAACACAGCCACCGTTGTACACACAAATACACACACACACAAAAGGCTAAATACACTAAATCATTGCTAAGAAGGTTAAACTGACGGATCATACTAAAGTACTGAGTTTTAAGGTACTTTGCACAACATTCCACGTGTCAGGGGCACTGAAGCTAAAAGCAGATTCTCCTAAATCAGTACAAACTCTGGGGACCTTAAACGTAAGACAATCACCAGAGTATGATAAAGAGTTCCCCATGAGGTGATGTAGGGTGGAACTAAGATCATCAATACTGGCTTTATACAGAAACAGATGCAGGTGCACGTCTCTCTACCAGGGAGGACCATCCAATCCAATCATACAGGATACAATGATGGGTACCATAACTGTCACCGGTGATAAATCTAAGGGCAGAATGATACAGAATCCAGAGGCTTTAGAGTGGAAGCAGCAGCATGTCTATGATCCCCCTTCTGCTAAGCATAGGAAAATAGCTTTTGTTTCTGTACAAAAAGCCAACCTTCTGTCGCAGTTTACTTGCAAGGTTATCTACATGGCATTTAAATTTCAAATGAAGACCCATTTGTCTGAATATACATAACCCCTCTATATACCTACTTATAAATACACCTGCATATAACCCATAACCCTGTATGATAGCATGTACAAATGCTGTATATACCACATATATATATGTTTATTCTCACCATATATATATATATCCACACCTGTCTGTATTTACCTGCACATAATCCTTAGTTTTACATATCTCTAGATACTATATCTATATCTGTACTTATCCTACTTTTACTAGTTACACTGCTGGCCAGTATGACTACTGTCATACTGTCTTTACACCTGTATCACTGTACATATTATACTACAACTATGTACATACATCTGATTAGCACTACATTCAGTAGTACTAATTTGTATATTTGTATTTGTACCCAGTTTAATCACCTGCACATTGTATATTACTGTTGCACTTTACTGCTACATTTGCACTCTGGTTGGATGCCAACCTTCTTTTCATTGTACTGTACTTGTGCTGTATAATGACAATACATTTGAATATATTCTAATCTAATAATAGACCCATTCACAGTGTATATATGCACTAATTGTGAGGTTTTGCCCGCTGCTCACTACCTTTTCTCTGTTTCTTTAAGCCTATACTGTTTATTTCCCTTCTATACTGTTTATTTTCCCTTCTCACTCACTCTCTCTAGCCCCCACCCTCTCGTTCCTTACCCTTAGTGGCCACACCTGTTCGATATTCTATTATCTCTCGCACCTGTGGTGGCAGGCTAATTAGTCCCCCTGTGGGCTTTAAATACCAGGGCGCTTCCCCTCGTTTTGGCGTGGGGTCGTGTTGTATACTTGCCGAGTCATATTCTCTAAACATCTAGACTCTTTCGGGAGATCCTCTGTCTGCCTATGCTGTTCCATTCTCCGGCGTCGAGATGTTTGCTCCAGCCTTCGCCAGCTGTCGCCGTTGCCTGTGGGGGAGACTGGTCTGCGCTCCCTGTACTTCCACGGGAGGCACCCCAGCGTTCCACTGCAGACCCCCGCGCAGCTGTTCGTCCTGACGCACATCCAGACCAGCGCAGACGCTCTCCAGTCCTCAGCGCGCAACGCGCATCTTCCAAGGACGCTCGAGCTTGGCACGCTCTCCAGACCAGCGCGCAACGCGCATCTTCCAAGAACCCTCGAGCTTGGCACGCTCTCCAGACCAGCGCGCAACGCGCATCTTCCAAGGACGCTCGAGCTTGGCACGCTCCTCCGTACCAGCGCACTGACGCGCATCTTCCAGACCTTCGAGCTTGGCTCGCTCCTCCGTACCAGCGCACAGACGCGCATCTTCCAGACCTTCGTGCTTGGCAGACTCCTCCTCGCAGACGCACCCCGAGGCGTCTCTCGGTTCCGACGCGCACACCAAGGTGTGGCGCGCACTCTGTTCCTCGGCTCCGACAGCGGCTACCCGGTGGACGACATCCTCGCCACCGCCACTGTTCCGACGCGCACACCAAGGTGTGGCGCGCACTCTGTTCCTCGGCTCCGACAGCGGCTACCCGGTGGACGACATCCTCGCCACCGCCACTGTTCCGACGCGCACACCAAGGTGTGGCGCGCACTCTGTTCCTCGGCTCCGACAGCGGCTACCCGGTGGACGACACCCTCGCCATCGCCACTGTTCCGACGCGCACACCAAGGTGTGGCGCGCACTCTGTCCTCGGCTCGGACTGCCGGCTCCCCGGTGGCGATACCCTCGCCACCGCCATCGCCACCGCCGCCTGTTTCCAGCACCACTCTGTCCTCGGCTCGGACAGCCGGCGCCCCGGTGGCGACGCTCTCGCCCCGCTGCCTGTTCCTGCACCACTCTGTCCTCGGCTCGGACAGCCGGCACCCCGCAGCTGCTGTCCCTGTACCTTTACGCATACGCCTGGGTGAGTTTTGATTGTGATGTCACTCACTCAGCGTAATGCCCCTTGCCCTCGTCCCGCTGCTGTTCCCCAGCGTATTGCCTCTGTTTTTGGTTCTCACTTAGAATAGTATTTTTGGACTTTACATCTCCCCCTGTGTGTTTGTCACACGAAGATATTATTACTTTGTTCACTTTGTTATTTGGACTGTTCTGCACCTGCTCTGTTTTTTCCCTTTGTGCATTAACTATCTCCTCTGTCCTGCAGCGCGGCCCAGATGATTTCCACCAGTCCTCCCTATTCCTTCCTGTTCCCCAGCCCGCCTCCGCGGTCCTCAGTCCCTAGTCCTCTATCCCTAGTTCTCCTAGTCCCTAGTCCTCTATCCCTAGTTCTCCTAGTCCCTAGTCCTCTATCCCTAGTTCTCCTCAGTCCCTAGTCCTCTATCCCTAGTTCTCCTAGTCCCTAGTCCTCTATCCCTAGTTCTCCTAGTCCCTAGTCCTCTATCCCTAGTTCTCCTAGTCCCTAGTCCTCTATCCCTAGTTCTCCTAGTCCCTAGTCCTCTATCCCTAGTTCTCCTAGTCCCTAGTCCTCTATCCCTAGTTCTCCTTGTCCCTTGTTTACCTAGTCTCTAGTTCCTCTGTCCCAAGGCGTTCCCTTAACCTTCCCTTAGGCGTTCCCTTACCTTCCCATAGTGTTCCCTTTTCCTGCCCGCCTCTTAAAGGCACCTTTCCTTCCCCTCATATTATATTCCTGTATTTGTGATTCTCCCTTAAAGGGACAGTGCCCTTTTCCCTGTTTTTCCCTGTTGTTCAATAAATATCTGTTTCTTGGCAAACCATCATACCTGTCTTGTGTTGTGCGATTGGGGTCGGTTACAAACCATAACAGTACGACCCCACCAAGTCTACGACCCCAGCCAGCACAGACTGTGTATGTTGAGTTTGCCTTTTTTTTTCTTGTCCCCTCTAGCTCCCCTGTTAGCCCTGTTAGCTTCCCTGTTTAGCCCAGTTTAGCTTCCCTGTTTAGCTTGTTAGTCTCCCCGGTTAGCTCCCCTGTTTGCTTCCCGTTTTGCCCTGTTTGACCCCCCTGTAGCTAGCCATGCCCTGGCGGCTAACCCAGTCCCTCAGCAGAGCCCCTGTCTGCTAGTCTTGCCCCGGCTGCTAGCACAGCCTCTATGTTTATGCAGCCCTTGCTGCTGGCATGGGCCCTGTAGCTAGCCATGCCCTGGCAGCTAACCCAGTTTCCCTCTGCATGGCCCCGGTCTGCTAGCTTGGCCCCGGCTGTTAGCACGGCCTCTATGTTAATGCAGCCTTGCAGCTGGCATGGGCCCTGTGGCTAGCCAGGCCCAAGCAGCTAACCCGGTCCCTCTGCATGGCCTCCACTTTTTTGTGTAGTTTCTCCCACTGCTAGGACTGCCCTTCAGCTAGCAAGGTCAGTATTCCCACAGCTAGGACTGTCCTTCCAGCTAGCTTGTTCTCTCATGCTGGTCCAGCCCTGTCTGCCAGCCTAGCTCCGGCAGCTAGCGCAGCCTCTATGTAGATGTAGCAGTACAGCTAGCATAGGCCCTGTAGCTATCAGTGCCTTGGCAGCTACCCTTTCCCTCTGCTAGCCTAGCTCGGCAGCTAGCGCAGCCTCTATGTTGATGTAGCAGTACAGCTAGCATAGGCCCTGTAGCTATCAGTGCCCTGGCAGCTACCCTTTCCCTCTGCTAGCCTGGCTCCGGCAGCTTGCGCAGCCTCTATGTTGATGTAGCAGTACAGCTAGCATAGGCCCTGTAGCTATCAGTGCCCTGGCAGCAACCTTCCCTCTGCTAGCCCTTTCCCGGTGCTACCATGGTTACCCCTTTGCTACCCTGCTTGCCCCTCAGTTCCTCTAGACCAGTTGCTCTAGACCAGTTCTCTAGACCCAGTTCCTCTAGACCAGTTCCTCTAGACCAGTTCTCTAGACCAGTTCTCTAAACCAGTTCTCTAAACCAGTTCTCTAGACCAGTTCTCTAGCCCAGTTCTCTAGACTAGTTCCCTAGACCCAGTTCCTCTAGACCAGTTCCTCTAGACCAGTTCCCCCAGTTACCCCTCGGCGACCCTGTTTCTTTTGCTAGCCCCACTCTTGTGGTGGCTTCCCCTGCTGGCTTGGCCAGTACCTCTTGTTTTGCCCCCTGCCACTCTGTCTGTATTTGTTTTGGGTCGCCGGGTGGCTCCCGTTGGAGGGGGGGATACTGTGAGGTTTTGCCCGCTGCTCACTACCTTTTCTCTGTTTCTTTAAGCCTATACTGTTTATTTCCCTTCTATACTGTTTATTTTCCCTTCTCACTCACTCTCTCTAGCCCCCACCCTCTCGTTCCTTACCCTTAGTGGCCACACCTGTTCGATATTCTATTATCTCTCGCACCTGTGGTGGCAGGCTAATTAGTCCCCCTGTGGGCTTTAAATACCAGGGCGCTTCCCCTCGTTTTGGCGTGGGGTCGTGTTGTATACTTGCCGAGTCATATTCTCTAAACATCTAGACTCTTTCGGGAGATCCTCTGTCTGCCTATGCTGTTCCATTCTCCGGCGTCGAGATGTTTGCTCCAGCCTTCGCCAGCTGTCGCCGTTGCCTGTGGGGGAGACTGGTCTGCGCTCCCTGTACTTCCACGGGAGGCACCCCAGCGTTCCACTGCAGACCCCCGCGCAGCTGTTCGTCCTGACGCACATCCAGACCAGCGCAGACGCTCTCCAGTCCTCAGCGCGCAACGCGCATCTTCCAAGGACGCTCGAGCTTGGCACGCTCTCCAGACCAGCGCGCAACGCGCATCTTCCAAGAACCCTCGAGCTTGGCACGCTCTCCAGACCAGCGCGCAACGCGCATCTTCCAAGGACGCTCGAGCTTGGCACGCTCCTCCGTACCAGCGCACTGACGCGCATCTTCCAGACCTTCGAGCTTGGCTCGCTCCTCCGTACCAGCGCACAGACGCGCATCTTCCAGACCTTCGTGCTTGGCAGACTCCTCCTCGCAGACGCACCCCGAGGCGTCTCTCGGTTCCGACGCGCACACCAAGGTGTGGCGCGCACTCTGTTCCTCGGCTCCGACAGCGGCTACCCGGTGGACGACATCCTCGCCACCGCCACTGTTCCGACGCGCACACCAAGGTGTGGCGCGCACTCTGTTCCTCGGCTCCGACAGCGGCTACCCGGTGGACGACATCCTCGCCACCGCCACTGTTCCGACGCGCACACCAAGGTGTGGCGCGCACTCTGTTCCTCGGCTCCGACAGCGGCTACCCGGTGGACGACACCCTCGCCATCGCCACTGTTCCGACGCGCACACCAAGGTGTGGCGCGCACTCTGTCCTCGGCTCGGACTGCCGGCTCCCCGGTGGCGATACCCTCGCCACCGCCATCGCCACCGCCGCCTGTTTCCAGCACCACTCTGTCCTCGGCTCGGACAGCCGGCGCCCCGGTGGCGACGCTCTCGCCCCGCTGCCTGTTCCTGCACCACTCTGTCCTCGGCTCGGACAGCCGGCACCCCGCAGCTGCTGTCCCTGTACCTTTACGCATACGCCTGGGTGAGTTTTGATTGTGATGTCACTCACTCAGCGTAATGCCCCTTGCCCTCGTCCCGCTGCTGTTCCCCAGCGTATTGCCTCTGTTTTTGGTTCTCACTTAGAATAGTATTTTTGGACTTTACATCTCCCCCTGTGTGTTTGTCACACGAAGATATTATTACTTTGTTCACTTTGTTATTTGGACTGTTCTGCACCTGCTCTGTTTTTTCCCTTTGTGCATTAACTATCTCCTCTGTCCTGCAGCGCGGCCCAGATGATTTCCACCAGTCCTCCCTATTCCTTCCTGTTCCCCAGCCCGCCTCCGCGGTCCTCAGTCCCTAGTCCTCTATCCCTAGTTCTCCTAGTCCCTAGTCCTCTATCCCTAGTTCTCCTAGTCCCTAGTCCTCTATCCCTAGTTCTCCTCAGTCCCTAGTCCTCTATCCCTAGTTCTCCTAGTCCCTAGTCCTCTATCCCTAGTTCTCCTAGTCCCTAGTCCTCTATCCCTAGTTCTCCTAGTCCCTAGTCCTCTATCCCTAGTTCTCCTAGTCCCTAGTCCTCTATCCCTAGTTCTCCTAGTCCCTAGTCCTCTATCCCTAGTTCTCCTTGTCCCTTGTTTACCTAGTCTCTAGTTCCTCTGTCCCAAGGCGTTCCCTTAACCTTCCCTTAGGCGTTCCCTTACCTTCCCATAGTGTTCCCTTTTCCTGCCCGCCTCTTAAAGGCACCTTTCCTTCCCCTCATATTATATTCCTGTATTTGTGATTCTCCCTTAAAGGGACAGTGCCCTTTTCCCTGTTTTTCCCTGTTGTTCAATAAATATCTGTTTCTTGGCAAACCATCATACCTGTCTTGTGTTGTGCGATTGGGGTTGGTTACAAACCATAACACTAATTCCATGTATGTGAACTAGGGCTGGACGGTATGGTCTAAAATGTATATCACGGTATAATTTGAAGCATAGACGGTAACGGTATATATCACGGTATATTCATTTATCTTAAAATGTCTATATAAATGCTTCTGAAGGGGTAAAACACTGGCAGCTATTACTGTACTTGTTGTGAAGGGCCAGATTAAACCGAATATATATATTTATTTATATATATATATTTAATTGTATTTGTATATTCTCTAATATTCCCTGATATCCCTTGTATATTCCTTGTACAATATGCATTGAATATCCATTCTAGCCTACTGAACATCCCATAATAGTCTCCATTCTACTATTGGTCGAGACCTTGGTGCCAGGCTGCCATACCCCTCAGACCCAGTTCAAACGTACCGCTCGACATGTACGAACAAGTCCTAGTTCCGCGTAGGAATCTGGCTACCGCACCACTAATGGGACTATTTGTTCATAGTGCGTATATATACTGCGCTACTAAAGTAGGACTTCCTTTTCAGTCCAGTTTCTTACCCTCCAATAGAGTCACAGACGTAAAGCCTCCCCGCGACGCCACGTGTGGGAGTAAGGCCAAGTTCGCCTACCATCGGTATTGAGACATCGTGTATATTAATATTTGAATAGTCATATTTGGCACTATATCGTCGAGTTGGACGTAGTCTATTAAGCTAATAATAGTCTGTTAATATATAGTGCTTCGTGCGGTGAGAATACTACCGTAGTCAGTACCCCATCGTTTCGGGCAGAGAACTGGCTGCTTACCCAGGGTGGTTGACCCTATGTGAAGCTGCACCCGAGGAGCCCCAGAGCCGACGAGCGAGTGGACCTGTATACCGGATTATTCTACCGACGACAGCCCGCCTTCCCAGGCACGGATTATGCTTTGGATACTTTGATTATTCCATGGATAAAGACCCCCGACACTGCCGTGTGTTGGAACCCCCCCCCCTGGAGAGGACGCAAGGTGAGGAGACGCTCTGCAAGACGAGGTCTCTTCACGTCTCTCCCCCGTGGACCGGAGAGAGCCGGCCCACAAAGAGTCCACCTGCTTTCATCTGTGGTCCAAGGATCGCCGGCGCATTGAACGGCACTACAGTGGGTTCACCTGGGATACCCTTGGCCGGACGAGGCAGCTGGATTCTACCCCCCCCCCCCCTCCTACTCCTGTCGGCTTACAAGCGACCGGATTAACCCCCTCTAGTGTATCCAGCCTATAATCATTAAAGTATCATTGCTGTTATTCCTTAACTATTCCAGGTCGTATATTTACCACCTGCGCCTTCAGAGATTGGACATTCTCTATTGATATACCGACGAATACTCCTTGCCATAAAAGTGCATACTATTTCAATTCATAAATGTAATTAAGTGATTAAGTGCTTATTCTACACACCATCGCTGTGTAGGAAATAAAGACCTGTTTCTAATTCGTACATTTGTGTTGGATCCGTTTCATCTACGTGAGAGTGTTCATGATAATATATTTATGCCGTGTACTGGGTGGCCGAATATTAAGTACAAAGGTAGTGGTAGTAAGTATCATATCTAGTAATACAGTCAGGGAATTGTACCCCTCAGTTACAGTACTTGTATTACTAGGACATATTTCACATAGCGGCACAAAGTGAAAATAAAAACTACTGCAGGACAGGAGGTTTCTTTCCCTCAAACAACTCAAACTCAATAAAACTAACTTTTAATAACTTAACTTTAGTGTACATGTTTGACAACGTAGAGAGAGAGCGTGATGTAATAGGTTTGAGTTTGAGCGTCCTAAGTTGCCGTAGTTGATGATGTCACAGTCACACCAGGATGCCATTGTCAACACAGAGTTGGAAACAAGAGCAGCCAGATGGATAAAGCGATATAAAGAAACGAATAGCCAATAAATGTGAAGTTATCTTTGAACCTCTGTTGTCAAGCCTCGTCAATATAACCCCCCCCCTTTCCTCACTAATGAAACTGGTGCCGCGGTGTCGTTAACGTCATTGCTACTGCTGTGACTAGCTGCTCGAGTCTACCGGTCACAAGGTATGAAGGTATAGTCAAAATCCATACCGTAGCGCAAATTCATACCGTTTATACCGTATACCGTTTATACGGTCCACCTGTGAACTCTAAAACAACTGTAGTAAACCCATAACCATATAAATAGAATCATGTAGTAGAGGCTACAGAGAGCCTGAACACCACATGTGTTATGGAGTGAATACCATAACTGCAGATTTAGATGATCTCTCCCTCAGGTGGGAGAACAAGAGGGAGAGACAGAGAGAGGGCACAGAACACACACACACATATACTGTACACACACACACATACACACACATACATATACTGTACACACAATACACACACATACATATATACAGTACATATACTGTACATACTGTGACAAACCTGGTAGTGTTCAAATACAAACAATTCTAATGTCCACACAAGAGCAATATCAATCAATACAAGTATTTATTGAATTCAGGGCAGAATCCAGAGGGGAAAAGCAAAAGAATGGTTGTGATTCAGTCCGAGGGTCAAAAACACAAAACAGGCTCGCCGACAGAAAAAGGGATTGTTCTCAATTCAGGGTAGTCGTCCAGTCCAGGGTCAGTACACAAGGGGGAATCTCAGCCAGTCCAGGGTCCAGTACACAAAGAACACCTACTCGCTTTCTCCTCACCTTTCACTACCTCTCACCATCACAACTCTGAACAAACAATCTCTCTCTCTCAATACAACAACTCCAACCTCACCTCCGCTCAACTTACTCCTGACTAACCAAGTGGCTTTGTAGTGTGTGTGTCTGGGGTGTGTGCACGTGAGATGTGTGTGAATTAATGCTGCGCAGGTGTATTCTATCAGTACTAATCAGCTACCTAATTGACTCTACTCCTCCTGTGGCAGAAGTATCTCCCATCCTTCACATATCCATGGGAGGGGGCACGGTGGTGTAGTGGTTAACACTGTCGCCTCACAGCAAGAAGGTCCAGGGTTCGATTCCCGCTTGGGGACCAGGTTTCCATGATGCCAGTTACCCAGGTGGGGTATCTCCCAGGCCTTTCTGTGTGGAGTTTGCATGTTCTCCCCGTGCTCGCAGGGGTTTCCCCCCCGATAAGATAAACCCAATGGAAAAACATGCACAACAACAAGATCGCTAACGCTGTGGCGTCCTTGACGAAGACGGACAGGAGCACTTGGATTGGTCCCCTGGCGCGGCTCACGTTGACGCCTGTCTGCTCCCGGCTGCCCTTGGAGGGGGAAGGACGACGGGATGGGTTAATCGCAGATACGAATTGCATGCATGCATCGCATGTGTGCCAATTGATGACCTCGGAGCAGGTCCTAAATTATATTATTATTATTATCTGTCACAATACACACACAAAACACACACACATACATCTACTGTACATTATACACACACACATATACTGTACATAATATACATACACACACAGAACACACACACATACATATACTATACAGTACATACACACACATATACTGTACAGTACATACATACACACACACACCCATGCATGTACTGTACATATACACATACACACACAGAACACACACACGTACATATACTGTACATATACACACACACACACACACACAGGGAGGCGATAGAGAGAGAGAACCAGAGAGAGATGGAGAGAGAGGCTACAGGGAGACACAGACACATACACACACAGTTCTCCAGGTGGGAGAACACGAGTGACAGAGAGAGGGGAGAGAGACACACACACACACACACACACACACACACACACACACACACACACACACACACACACACGTCACACACACACACAGAGAGAGAGAGAAGGTATTATATTATTATTATTATTATTATTATTATTATTATTATTATTATTATTATTATTATTATTATTATTATTATTATTAACACTCCTGCAACACAATGCTTGTAATCGCACTCTGTGCTGCCTGGAAACTGTGATGTGAAGTTTCAGTTCTGTTTGACTTTTTTTCAGTTATTTCACCTCCTTCAGGGTCAGGAATGTCGGTTGGCCTCATTGACGTCAGATGCTTTCACAAACAGACAAACGCAGCACATCTCTGAATGTGGCTGTGCCTGTGGCCTACTCTTCTTCATACTTTGTGTTTGCAATTCTAGCCTCACGTTAGCTTTCCTCTGACACAAGTGCGTTCCCCCGAGATCAATTGGTGGTTTGTTCAGAGAGGAGGGGGAGTTGGCGTTTCATAGGTCAGTGATTGTAAGTATAGTAACTAATGGGAAATTACGTTGTAATGGATTATCACTACTGGAAAATGTCTTGGACAAAATCTTTTGAAATACCTGTACCAAATACATTTGCAAAAAGACTAGCCTACTTAAAGAGCCGCAACACAGTCATAGCCAAGAGGATGTGGGCCGTTGCAGGATCAAAGTGGGTCAACCACCACGTCACTCGCTCATTTCAGTGTCATGAGCAGCTCAACCCGGCACACAGAGTGACCGCACCACAGAGTGACCGGCCCACAGAGTGACCGGCACACAGAGTGACCGGCACACAGAGTGACTGCACCACAGAGCGACCGGCACACAGAGCGACTGGCCAACAGAGCGACCGGCCCACAGAGTGACCGCACCACAGAGTGACCGCACCACAGAGCGACTGGCCAACAGAGCGACCGGCACACAGAGCGACCGCACCACAGAGTGACCGGCACACAGCTCAACCCAGGCCCACAGAGTGACCGGCCCACAGAGTGACCGGCACACAGCTCAACCCAGGCCCACAGAGTGACCGGCCCACAGAGTGACCGGCACACAGCTCAACCCAGGCCCACAGAGTGACCGGCCCACAGAGTGACCGGCACACAGCTCAACCCAGGCCCACAGAGCGACCGGCCCACAGAGTGACCGGCACACAGCTCAACCCAGGCCCACAGAGTGACCGGCCCACAGAGCGACCGGCCCACAGAGTGACCGGCCCACAGAGTGACCGGCCCACAGCTCAACCCAGGCCCACAGAGTGACCGGCCCACAGAGCGACCGGCCCACAGAGTGACCGCACCACAAAGTGACCGCACCACAGAGTGACCGCACCACAGAGTGACCGCACCACAGAGTGACCGCTCCACAGAGCGACCGGCCCACAGAGTGACCGCACCACAGAGTGACCGGCCGACAGAGTGACCGGCCCACAGAGCGACCGGCCCACAAAGTGACCGCACCACAGAGTGACCGCACCACAGAGCGACCGCACCCCACAGAGCGTGCGGCCCACAGAGCGACCGCACCACAGAGTGACCGCACCACAGAGCGACCGCACCACAGAGCGACCGGCCAGTCCCGATGGCCAGTCCGCTATGGCCTGACAGCGGCTGAATCAAATGAAGGTTTTCTCTCTATACTTGTTCTCCTTCGTTGTGTCTCAGAGCAGACTGTGAACGCTAGGAATCCGTCAAGGTGTCTTGAGGATAGCGAGGAGAGGGAAACACTAGGAGAGAACACTGCTGCTGCTGTGTAAGAATGAATCACTACAAATAAAAAATAATCCACCACACACACACACATTTCCCTCTCCACCAAACATGGCCGAGCAGCTAAGCAGCTTTCCTCCCCCTGTGAAGTTACACTGTGGGCAACAACAAGATGATGCAAGCTGGCACCCATTCACAACAAGAGAAGAAGGAAAAGAAAAGAAAAAAACTTGACACCAATTTAAGCATGCATAATGCATGCAGTTGTACACACGGATGACAACCACAGCAGTACAACAGATCCCCGTGGGGTGATCCATCGGGTGATCCCTGGGTGATCCACAGGGGCTTCTCCTCCTGCTGCTGCTGCTGATGCTGCTGCTGCTGCTGCCTTCGACCGTGCCCCCCCCCCCCCCCCCCTCCTCCTCTGCCTCGGACTGTGATCACTGATCACTGTCCTGGGCCAGCCAGCTCCACCATGCACTTGCTGCTAAATATAGACCCCCCCTTTGATGATGCAGCGAGGGGGGGGGGGGGGGCTGCTGGGAAAACGTGCACATGCTGCTCCCTCTCCCTCCGCCCTCTCAGTGGCACAATTAGCCCTAATAAACTGGGAGCCGATCTGCGGCGCACGGGAGAATCTGGCCAACGCTCTCCTCCTAATTGCCATGAATGGAATCATTGCAGTGCGGCCAGATGTAGGCTGTCTGGGTGGGGTTGGAGAGAAAGAGGCATGGGGAGGGGGTGAGAGAGAGAGAGAGAGAGAGAGAGAGAGAGAGAGAGAGAGAGAGAGAGAGAGAGAGAGAGAGAGAGAGAGAGAGAGAAAAAAAGAGAAAAAACGGAGACAGTCAGCCGTGGAGGACGAAAGAGAGAGAGAGATGCAATGGGCGAAAAGAGGGAAAAGAGACGCAGAGGGGGAGAGAGAAGGGGAGAGAGAGAGGAAGAGGATGGAATAGCTGGGGTATCTCCCCTCCACTGGTGCAGTCACCCCATATGAATTTGCACACCTGTGACACACACACAGAGAGAGAGAGAGAGAGAGAGAGAGAGAGATAGAGATAGAGAGAGAGAGAGAGAGAGAGAGAGAGAGAGAGAGAGAGAGAGAGAGAGAGAGAGAGAGAGAGAGAGAGAGAGAGAGAGAGAGAGAGAGAGAGAGAGAGATGCTCAGACACAGATGTATACAGTGATGTGAAACATAAGCCCTCCTGGTCCGTCTCACAGTGAGGCCACCATGGCAGCGCCAGTCATGCCCGGGTGACTCTGAGGAAATAGCACCTGAGGAGAACGCTCTGGGGTGGCTGATGGGTAATTCCCTGCTCGTCTAAAAGGCTGAAATGATATGCCTCCGCTTTTTTCCTGTCTCTGCAGGCTGTGTGTCGGTCCACACGCCGGGGGTTGTGGGTAATCTGTAAGGCGGCAGAAGCTCTCCGCGCCAGGTCACGCGCACCTCCTGAATGTTTCGATGTTGTCATCATGCATACACATTAACCCTTTCACTACCACACTACATAAGGTTAACCCTTTTCACTGCCACACTACAGACGGTTAACCCGTTGTTGTGTGGCAGTGAAAGGGTTTAACATTCTGTATTGGCACAGTGACAGGGTTAACCCTTTGTCGTGTGGCAGTGAAAGGGTTAACCTTCTGTATTGGCACAGTGACAGGGTTAACCCTTTGGTAGTGTGGCAGTGAAAGGGTTAAGAGGGAACGCCACCCGTTTTAAGAATTCCAATATGCTATTCCGGTGCCCTGGGATAGTTCAGTGAATATTTGGGAACGTGCAGCAGCACTCTCTCCTAGAGCCAGGAATCGGAGAGGGAACCCTCGAGTTTGTGACGTCATCTGGACATAACATCTGGGGCTGGACTATAGACAATTAAACGGGCTCCTGACTTTGTGGAGCCGTACAATTAAATAAAGAAATAACAGTTAAATGTTTACAACCAAAATGAGGTTTATCATCTGGTGTTGCTAACAGGTATGAAACCAGACCTCATTTGGTAGTTAGGGCTCACACAGACATTTTATAGGCCCACAGAGTCGATGCCTAATTCATTGTCTGTGGAGCAGCGCCAGATTTGACATCCTGGCGACATCATAAATTGGAGGGTTCACTTCTCTGATGTCATGTTTTAGGGTGAGTGGTGTACGTTGACATACTGTACTGGACTGTACTGTTCTGGGGTGGAGGAAGAACATATGGATATTCATCCTAATCTTACCAAGGAGTGTGTGGTCCTTTTCTATGGACGTGAATCCTGTGAAGAAGGTCTAATTCTTGATATATGGGTTTTCCTCAGGCCATTCTGGCTTTGTGCTCAACTCTTCTTCACTGTAGTTTGAGCAAAACTTAAAGGTGCTGTAAATGTGGTATCTTTTTTAGTTTTTTGTTATCTTTTGTTCTCTACTGTTTTTTCTAGTAGAGAGTAAATAGCTCTACTTTCCAACAGCCATTGCTGATATAATGCAGACACTATAGGTTTATGGTTGGAAATCTGCAACGTGCTCCTTTAAAGGTGCTGTAATGATATGTTTGTAACGTGGGTCTCCCAGTCCCTCCGCTCTGCAGTAAACAGAAAATAAATGTTCTGGTATCCCTTCCCACTTTATCCAATCAGGAGAGAGAACCCTAGATATTTGTAGTGTACCTATGTCTAGAAATCTTGCCAAGCCACATTTGCTTGACAATTTTTGCAATGGGAGTTCTCTCTCCTGATATGGATAAAGTGGGAATAAACCAGGAAATGTATTTTCTGTTTACAGCAGAGCGGGGGGACTGGGAGACCCATGTTACTGACCAACCACTCTATACCAGTGATACCTGTCGGAATATTAGAGCTACTTAGCACTTATAGAATCACAAAAATATCACTTACAGCTCCTTTAAATGAGCACTTTGCAGGTTTTCAACCATGAACCTATCGTTCTGTTGTGCAGACACGATTCCCTCAACTATGTTCAACTGTAGTAGAGGCTCAATTTGAGGAAAGTTGTAGAAATGGTTGAGGAATTCATGTCTGCAGGTCCGCTCTCCTCACTGTGACGTCACCTGGAGGAATGTCCTGGGGTGTCGATGCGACCGAGCTCTCGAGACACAGAACATGTTGGTGAGTAACATGTCATATTATCATCACATGTTCTCCTCACAACAGAACATGTTGGTGAGTCACATGTCAGATTATCACATGTTCTCCTCACAACAGAACATGTCGGTGAGTAACATGTCAGATTATCATCACATGTCCTCCTCACAACAGAACAGATAGGATTAAGGTTGACATCTAAAGTAAAGATAGATGTTACTTGGAGACAGGCATCAATTCAGGCCTGATACTGTTTGTAATGAGCATCCCTGCCTACCGAACACCCTGACACCCTATAGTTATTATGGCACACAGATCCATCAATCAGTGATATATTGAAACGCAGAGAGACAACGGAATGATGTATATGGATGGAGATGATGCTGCGAGTCACCAGGAGATATAGATAGAGAGATGGAAAAAGAGAGAGAGAAGGTGGGGGAGAGAGAGAGGGGAGAAAGAGAGAGAGAGAGAGAGAGAGAGAGAGAGAGAGAGAGAGAGAGAGAGAGAGAGAGAGAGAGAGAGAGAGAGGACAATACTGAACTAGGCCAGAGCACAGGGGAGGCCGTCTGTCCCAGATCAGTCGTTTACCATGGGCAGGAGAGAGAGAGAGAGAGAGAGAGAGAGAGAGAGAGAAAGAGAGAGAGAGAAGGAGAGCAAACGAGAGAGGAGTGGGCTAAATCTAGAGTTATGAACTATATCCCTGCAGAGCAGCGTGTCAAATATTGAAAATGAAGTTAAGCTCTAGTCTCTGCACTTGAGCAAATACAGCAGCAAAGAATCAGAAAACAATACAGACGCCTCCTACCTCAATCAACATGAGTCTGACGGTTGGTGTAATGAAGAACACAGTCAGAAAACATAAATAAAGTACTAATCGACCACATAATTCACATTTACATAATACGTACATTATCGTTAGTCTAATACGATAATTGTCTAAATAATTTTTTCAAGATTTTTGGAAAAGAAGAAAAAACAAAATTTCCAGCAAATGTGTACGAGTTTTTAATTTATATTTAAAAAATAAGTATCAACAAGTTTGCGTAACAAAATAAGGTGACTTTTAAACTAAATATGTCGTGACTTAGGAATTTTTTTCTCATACATACATACTGTACGTGTACATGTCATACACTAATAAAATTATCTTTTTTCCCCCTCCTTTTTTCCGATTTTTCTCCCATCCCACTGTTAGTCGTTATGCCAATTCCCAACCCCCTTCCTGGTTGTTGCGCACCCCCCCCTACTGTTGGTCCGGGAGGCCGGAGACTGTCACATGCTTTCCTCCGACGCATGTGCAGCCAGCCGGCAGCCAGCCTGGCAGCGCAGATTCTCACCGGGAGAGTGTAACGTGTGGAAGGTCACACTACCTTTCTCCAGATCCTACCCTCGCTGTGCAGGCGCCCCGACCGAACTGTAGGGGTCGCTGTCCACAACGCCCAGGAACCACCCACGGCTTCCCTCCCCCTAACTCAGCCAAACGAGTTAGTATAGCGATCAGCCCAAGCCAAGGCAATGCTGACTCTCCGGGAGTCGAGACCGCAGCCTCTTGCATTGGTGACGAGCACAATCTCCGCTACGCCACCTGACCGCCTACATGTCATACGACTAAGGCAATTGTTATACTTGCCTAAGTCATGCAATCGCCATCTATGTATGTAACATTAAAATGCACAAGTCACACGAGTGAGTTAGGCAGATGGGGATTTTTTTTTATAAACTGAACACACATGGTCCGTCCAAAAAGATAAAACACACACTATATTCCCCTCAAGAGAATTGTGAATGAACGTGACAAGAAATAATCCAATTAACACAAATGAATCGCGCTTAATCTACCTCAAAGCCTGATGCCTTTAGCTCGTTTATGCATTTCTGCTCTAGTGTGTGCAATAAATCTTCAGATGACCAAATCCCACAGAAATTAATGTAGGAGTGAAATGTGAAGGAGTCAGTCCCCTGGTGCCCACAGAGGGACCTGCATGTATGGAAATGTCTACTGTATGGTGTGTCCTCAGAGTCTGTAGTGGAACTGTACGGTGTGTCTGTAGTGGAACTGTACAGTCTGTTCTCAGTGTCTGTAGTGGAACTGTACGGTCTGTCCTTAGTGTCTGTAGTGGAACTGTACGGTCTGTCCTCAGTGTCTGTAGTGGAACTGTACGGTCTGTCCTCAGTGTCTGTAGTGGAACTGTACGGTCTGTCCTCAGTGTCTGTAGTGGAGCACATTTCAACTGAGGAAGAATTAATGGTATTTCCCAGCCAACGCAGGCTGAATATTAATTCACTGACTCAAGCGGCAAATCAGAGTTGTTTACTGAACCTTAACAGCCTTTATGCCACATCAAAAACGACTGACAGTTAATCCACCCCAGCCACCTTAATTGCCCTCTCGGGGATTATAATAGAGATTAAACTGAACTGAACCTCCATTCAGAACCCAACTTCCACTGCTCTGCTAGACACCTGTGTGCTCCTGTTCAGGAGCATAGCAAGTGCACTCCTCTCCATCCTCTCCAACTCATACACACGCACCTCCACACAATCTAACAAATGCATTGATCTAACAATGTATACAGGCACATTCATAGCAGAAATAAGGTGGTATTGCAGTCACTCATGTGGTTCTGTCTGTCTTGTCTGTCTGCACCAGGCATCATTTCTACAGTTCTGATCTGATATGGATGAAATATACACACCTAAATTCTAGAATATTTTTCAAACCGGTCAATGACAAGTATTTTTCTACACCAGCCCTAACTTCGAGAGTTTTTATCCGATTTGTATGAAACATCACACATAGGCTGACAGCAAGGACCTGGATTCTTGATTTATTTGTTTTTTTTAATCGGTCAATGACAAATATTTGATCTCAATTAATTTCCATCATTGATCATGGAATAGATACCATATAAAAGTTACACCTTTTGAATGCAAGAGGGCATTACTACACAGGTTGCTGCTCAGAGCCATTACTCCACAAATAACTGATCTCTCCCTGACTTGAGGGAGCACCTGAGTGTATCGTATCAGCCACTGAGCAAAGGATAGACCAGAGAGAGACCGGATCCCAGTGAATCTCTTAGTTACGTCAATATTGTGCTGTCAGAACAGTTTCATGTTTGTACGTTAAGTATTTATTAATGTTCGCCATAAGGCCAGTTGTCCTCCGTCATCTTGTTCTAATCAGGAAATATCCACATTATAAAGCTTTTTAAGTTGATAAATCTAGTGATCTTTGCACAAAATGTATTATGTCTTAGTTACAACAAGATTGTGTTAGATAGGTTAGGCAACGTTGTGTTTAAAGGTGAAATATTTTGAACGTTCGCTATTTGGCCAAACGAGATGACCTGTCTAGGCAGGTAGAACGCACATTGGGAGCTGAAGGCACAATCTCTTTGCTTTCTCTACAAGTGAAATACAAATAACCTTCACAACTGTAGAAGTAGAATTAGATGTGGTTAGGGCTGACCTTGAAATATTTTTTTGGATTTTGAAGCTTCAGGGCCGAGATTCGATTTTAATTCGAAGCTTCGACATTAAAAAATAAATAAAAAATTATAAATAATACCATTTTTTTATTTAAAAAAAGATTTATGTTGTGGGACTTGTACATCACTTTGTTCATCAGTGCTGTACAGTTTAAACCTTTTAAAATCTTAGACAAACGAAACACTTTGCTTTCATGAAATATTGTAAGCCGTCATTTGAGGCTTTATAAAAGCAGCACAATGAACAGTGCCGAGTCCGACCTCATCTTAAATAACAAACAGCATTGCTTGTTGTAGTTAACAAAGAGAGGCAGAGTTGATTTTGCAAAAAAAAAAAAATTATTATATATTTTCATATTCGAATCCCATGCCCATCGAACGAAGCTTCGAAGTATTTAAGACAGCCCTAAATGCACTGTTGTGGTTAATAAATGGAGATGTTCCAGTGGTTCAGTGAGTGGTGAGTGAGTCTTGGTCCATGGGAGGAAAGAAATAGCCCTATCCTAATAACACATGTTCATAGCTGATGTAAACAAGACGAAAGTCTTTTTATGGTCTGCATCCCTTTAACAATTGTTTGTATTGAGCCGTACTGTATTGTACCCATTCTGAAATCTGTTAATAAAGTTTTCAATTAATCAATCAAACCAGATGGGTAGGGCTTGGCTCGCTTGTTTTGTCATGAGAGGACAATTTTAAGACTTAATAGTAGGGCTGGGCGATATGGCCTAAAAATAAAATCCCAGATTATTATTTTTTAAATCCGATTTACGATTTTAATCGATTTTGTTCTCTTGAGAACTAGAAACGCCAAGGAAATCATTCAAATAACCTTTGTTTTTATTTGACAAAAGAAATCATCAAACCAAGATGAATGTCCCTATTGGGATTGAAGTGCACTGCAAACCTAACGTTCACCAATCTTCACTTAAAAAAATATATTATAATATATATATATAATAATAATATAAAAGGTTACTCTTGATCAAACAAAGATGAATGTCCCTATTGGGATTAATAGTGCAATAACTAGCTTTTTCACCAAACTTCACTTAAAACAAATAAAAGGTGCTTCTTGATCATCAAACAAGAATGAATTTCCCTATTGGGATTAATAAAGTGCAAATCTAACTTTCACCAAACATCACTTTTTGTAAAATAAAAGGTGACTTAAAAAAAATATATTGAAAATCGATTTAAATTTTTCAAAATCGTCCTAAATCATTAATTCGAATTAATCGATAATATCGATTAATCGCCCAGCCTTACTTTATAGTCTATAGAAGAAAACCCATTTAAAACACGTTTCTTTAGTCCAGACCCACCGGGGGCCAGGGCCCTCACCCAGCTCAAGGCCCTCGGTATTCAATTCTGTTTCGCATCCCAGCTATATATCTATCTCTCCCTTCCCAAAGGAGACAAAACACTAATATCACAAACCAATATGAGGACTATTCTCGATGTCAATGTCACTGAATAGTAATTTAATCTGTATGCTATTGGTTTCACAGTGTGAATCCAGCTCAATAAATTAATTCATAGACACATTTTATTCACTGCAATTGTTTGATAAATTAGAAATAGATAAATTGATCAGTGAGTGAGAGGAAGCGCCTGTGTGGTCAAGTCTGTCAAAAGCTACTGGTAATGTTTTAGTGCATAATAACTGTTTGACACTATATATTTCAGCTTAGAGGACCACTTCACGCTCAAAGACTGAGTCAAGAGAGACCCTCTTGCACACCTAACAGCACAATCACTGGTTATGGTGGCCATCATCGAGAGCACTAAACAATGGGTGTCAAACTCAATTACCAAGGGGCCGAAATTAAGAATACAGATAATTTTTCTGGGCCGGACACATAATAATACCAGGAAAAGATGCATTTTCCTGAGGTCACTCGCTTAATTGGGCATTTTGTTTATCTATTCAGTTTGTGCACATCAGCTCAATATGTCGTTGTAAGTGCACTTCTGTTAATTCGGCATCTCAATGAATACAATGAGGGCTGTTTAAAAGGTGGGTAAGGAGGCATCATTTATGGATAATTGGCTTATTATAGATTTCTTTTTTACAGATTTCTTTTAAATGTCAGATATTCAATGAATGGTTCACTCACAAGAGTTTATAAGATTAGCAGTTGTGTAGGCTAAACTGGTCCTGGACTATTGGAGAACGTAGTAGAATACACACACAGACACAAAACATCTCTAGTCTCACCTCGCTTCCACTGATCTCACACAAAATTATTATTTCCACAGAGTACGTATGTGAAATTGATTAAAATAATGATGAATTTGTTTCAATAAATTATTCACCCACAAGGGTTTAGCAATTATAGGTTAAACCGGTCCTGCACTTGGAGATGTCGAGTTACCATTTAAATAAATATTTAAAATGATGATCTGTACACAGGCGTAGGAGGTAGGCTTTCAGCATCATGCTCGCCTAAACCAAGCGCAGTATTTCCATACGTCCGAACACGTCTGCCCCGGGGAATTACATGCCGTGTGCTACACGTCCGAAAATGCAACTCCAGGCAACCCGATTCTCCGCACATTGTCCGGAGTACATGTTTAAGTGGAACACACACAGTCACGCACACAAGCAACACACAGAAAACATCTCTCACTTCAGCATCTCTTTCTACCGTAGCTTTCACTTATCTTGCACAAAACCTAATAATTTCCAAGGATTTGATTTCAGAGTAGGTAATATGATGAATTAGCAATAATTCACTTGATAAAGTAAAATTGGATGCAACCGAATAAAACCATAATCATTTCCATCACCGGCCGGTTGAATTGCACCTAGGAGAGGCCGGGGACCAAATATTCATACGTAAATTCAAATTCAGTCAGTGGATGAAAACGGATGGAAATATTTGACTTGCAGGCCTTGAGCTTGACACATGTGGCCCAAACGATATAATTCCTCTGTGGCGTGTAAGGGGGGGGGTGTAAGGAAGATAAGGGTTTTCTAAATGTTTGTAGGAGGGACTAAGGGTTGTAGGAGGGACTTTGCCGGACTCCTGTGTGATGCTGTTTCTAAACCCTGTCTCTCCAACATTCAAATATAACTCAATCACAATGGGTTAAAAAACATTTAACCCTTTCACTACCACACTACAGAAGGTTAACCTTTCACTACCACACTACAAAGGGTTAACCTTTCACTACCACACTACAAAGGGTTAACACTTTCACTACTACACTACAGACGGTTAACCTTTGACTACCACACTACATACGGTTAACCCTTTCACTACCACACTACAGAAGGTTAACCTTTCACTACCACACTACAGAAGGTTAACCTTTCACTACCACACTGTCATAATCTGAACTCTCTGAACAATCCTCTGCCGCCCCCAGGCGGTCTGTTCGCGGTGCTACAGGCCGCCGCCCTTTGTATGGGTCTTTATTTACCTATTCTGTCAATCTGTTGTCTATCATTTATATCATGCTCCCTGTGTATCTCCCATTAGTCCTTATGTCCTAGTCTAGCCTGTTGTTCCCTGTGTGTGTATTCATATTCATATGTTCGTCTAGTCCTGTATTCCCAGTGTTGTATTAGTATTCTTGTGTCTGTCAGCCCCAGCTGTTTTCCATCATAATCAGTACATATTCATGCCACTCCCTGTCTACCAGTGTCGCGCCATTGTTTGGTTATCCTGTCAGTACCCTTCCGTGCTGTGTTCTGCCTCCCCGGTGTTATCCTGTCGTGCTACTCTGCTTATCCTTCGTGAAAGCCTTGTTATTCTGTATTTCCCCCGTGAGTCCGTTCCTGCTTCCTAGCCACATTTTCCAGCCCTGCTGAGGTTTTTGTTCCCGTGTTTTAAGTTCGGTTTTGTTTTGTACCCCTGTAACGTGTGCCTTGTTGACTATGCTCAGTAAAAGCCTGGTTATCTGCAACTTCGACTCATGCTCGTCTCTCTCTCACCCATCATTGTCCTGCGCTTGAATCCTACCCACTTCTCCTAAACACCTCATTACAACAGAATGGCACAACCTCCCCAGGATTCAGCAGACAAAGGGAGAGACCAAGCGAGCGACATGCTGCTCACCATGGAGCGCTTCTTCGAATGAGACTTCCGCTCTTCATCCTCGTGGGAGCTAAGGAGACGTGCAGCGCGGAGCAGGCGCCACTGCTGGCGGAACATGACCGGCAGCTGAAACTGATGATTCGGACGCTCTGCTCCTCTGCCCCCAGCGAAGCCACGGCTTCTGGCACGCTCTTCCCTACTAGTAAGACCTCAGTAGCTCCGTCTGCTAGCATGTTAGCTCTGTCTGCTAGCGTAGCTCGCGCTGCTCGTAGGTCTCGGAGAGCTAGTAGTGCTAGGACGGCTAGCTTACTCCCTCCTGCTACTGCTAGCGAGACTTCCGCAGCTGGCAGAACCTTTGGTGATAGAGCAGCCTCTGCAGTAGCTACCTACCTAGCTGCCCTCGCGTGCACAGGCCCTATAGCTAACGTAGCCACAGATGCTGGGACCGCTCCTTCGGCCAGCATGGCCTCCGTGGTTAGCACAGCCCCTGCCGCTAGTGTAGCCTCGGTTGCTACCGCCTCAGTCCTGTCCACTAGAGCCCCGCCTGCTATCGTAGCATGCACTGCTAGCAAGTCGCAGAAGGCTAGCAAACCTAAGAAGACTACCTTAGCTCTTCCTGCTAGTGTACCCTCTACAGCTAGCACATCCCCCACTGTTAGCAGACTCTCTGCAGCTAGTGCTGCTCCTGCACCTAGCTTAGCCCCTGCTAGCTTACTCCGGATCGCCTATGTAGCCTCTGTAGCTGGCACCTTAGCTCTTCCTGCTAGTGTACCCTCTACAGCTAGCACATCCCCCACTGCTAACAGACTCTCTGCAGCTAGTACTGCTCCTGCACTTAGCTTAGCCCCTTCTAGCTTACTCCAGATTGCCTATGTAGCCTCTACCACCAGCATGTCTCCCACTGCTAGAACTGCCCCTTCAGCTAGCAAGGTCAGTTTCCCTGGAGCCGCCCCGTCGGCTAACCCCATGGTCTCAACAGCTAGCTTAGCCCCTGCTGCTAGCACCTCAGTCTCGTCCGCTAGAGCACCCGGCTGCTAGCACCTCAGTCTCGTCCGCTAGAGCCCCTGCTGCTAGCACCTCAGTCTCGTCCGCTAGAGCCCCTGCTGCTAGCACCTCAGTCTCGTCCGCTAGAGCCCCTGCTGCTAGCACCTCAGTCTCGTCCGCTAGAGCCCCTGCTGCTAGCATTTCGGGTCCCGTCTGCTAGGGTTCCTACGCCTAGTCTCTCAGTTCCGCACGCTAGAGTTCCTATTGCTAGCGCCTTAGCCCCGCCGGCTAGTGTAGCCCTAGCTGCCTAGCAGCTAGCACAGGTCCTGCAGCTAGCACTACCCAGGTAGCAAACTCAGTCTCTACTGCCAGTTTAGCCCCTGCTAAAGTGGCTCTAGCTGCCCCTGTTCCTCCGGCTCCCGGGGAGACCCCGACGTCTGGTCCGGGTCGTGCCCCTGCTCCTGTCCCCGGGGAGTCTCCTGCCTCCGGCTCGTCGTCTGGTCCCGGCTCGTCGTCTGGTCCCGGCTCCTCGTCTGGTCCCGGCTCCTCGTCTGGTCCCGGCTCCTCGTCTGGTCCCGGCTCCTCGTCTGGCCCAGCCCTGCGCCGTGGTCTACGCCGTGGTCTGCGCCGTGGTCAACTCCGAGGTCTGCACCGAGGTCTACGCCAGGAGGGACCCCCGTCCGGGGTCCTGCACCCGGTCCCGAGATCTGCACCTGGAGTGTCGTCTGGCCCAGCCGTGCGCCGTGGTCTATGCTGTGGTCTACGCCGTGGTCTACGCCGTGGTCTGCGCCGAGGTCTGCACCGAGGTCTACGCCAGGAGGGACCCCCGTCCGGGGTCCTGCACCCGGTCCCGAGATCTGCACCTGGAGTGTCGTCTGGCCCAGGTCTACGCCGTGGTCTATGCCGTGGTCTGCGCCGTGGTCAATCCCGAGGTCTGCACCTGGAGTGGCCCCCGTCCGGGGTCGTGCTCTGGAGTTGTTGCCCTCGCCCCTTTGTTCCGGGCCCCCTCACCGGGCCCCTGTCCCAGTGTCCAGCCTCCGCCGTTGGGCCCCTGTCCCCATCTCCAGCCCCCCTCACCGGTCCTCTGTCCCCGTCTCCAGCCCCCCTCTCCGGGCCTCTGTCCCCATCTCCAGCCCCCCTCACCGGTCCTCTGTCCCCGTCTCCAGCCCCCCTCTCCGGGCCTCTGTCCCTGTCTCCAGCCCCCCTCTCCGGGCCTCTGTCCCCCTCTACGGTGCCCCTCTCCGGGCCTCTGTCCCTGTCTCCAGCCCCCCTCACCGGGTCCCTGTCCCCGTATCCAGCCCCCCTCACCGGGTCCCTGTCCCCGTCTCCAGCCCCCCTCGTCGGTCCTCTGTCCCCGTCTCCAGCCCCCTCTCCGGGCCTCTGTCCCTGTCCCCAGCCCCCCTCTCCGGGCCTCTGTCCCCCTCTCCAGTGCCCCTGGTCCCGTGCCCCGTGCGCCCTTCTCCGGGCTCCCCTCTGGTCCTGTTCCCTGGCCCCCCTGCTGCTGTGCCCCTCCTGGGTTATTTTCTCCGCCCCCCGGCTCCAGTTTTCCGTGTCCTCGTCCCCAGTTTTTTCCGGGTTCTCTGCCCTTCGCCCTGCCTGTCCCTGGTCGGTCTTGTGGGTCGTCTGGGAGCCTCCCCTTTGGGGGGGGGGGGGGGGGGGGGGGGTACTGTCATAATCTGAACTCTCTGAACAATCCTCTGCCGCCCCCGGGCGGTCTGTTCGCGGTGCTGCAGGCCGCCGCCCTTTGTATGGGTCTTTATTTACCTATTCTGTCAAGTCTGTTGTCTATTATTTATATCATGCTCCCTGTGTATCTCCCATTAGTCCTTATGTCCTAGTCTAGCCTGTTGTTCCCTGTGTGTGTATTCATATTCATATGTTCGTCTAGTCCTGTATTCCCAGTGTTGTATTAGTATTCTTGTGTCTGTCAGCCCCAGCTGTTTTCCATCATAATCAGTACCTGTATATATTCATGCCACTCCCTGTCTACCAGTGTCACGCCATTGTTTGGTTATCTTGTCAGTACCCTTCCGTGCTGTGTTCTGCCTCCCCAGTGTTATCCTGTCGTGCTACTCTGCTTATCCTTCGTGAAAGCCTTGTTATTCTGTATTTCCCCCGTGAGTCCGTTCCTGCCTCCTAGCCACGTTTTCCAGCCCTGCTGAGGTTTTTGTTCCCGTGTTTTAAGTTCGGTTTTGTTTTGTACCCCTGTAACGTGTGCCTTGTTGACTATGCTCAGTAAAAGCCTGGTTATCTGCAACTTCGACTCATGCTCGTCTCTCTCTCACCCATCATTGTCCTGCGCTTGAATCCTACCCACTTCTCCTAAACACCTCATTACAACACACACTACAGGGGGTTAAAACCTTTCACTATACACTACAGAAGGTTAACCTTTCACTACCACACTACAGACGGTTAACCTTTCACTACCACCACTACAGAAGGTTAACCCTTCCACTACCACACTACAAAGGGTTAAACCTTTCACTACCATGGGGTGGCAGTGGCACAGGAGGTAGAGCGGTCGTCTGGTAATCGGATGGTTCCCGGTTAGATTCCAGCTCCTCCAGTGGGCACTGGGCAGCGTGTCGAAGTGTCCTTGAGCAAGACACTTAATCCCGGGCCCTAATTGCTCACGATGAGCAGGTTGGCACCTTGCATGGTTGCCTCCGCTGTCGGTGTGTGAATGTGTGACTGAATGGGTGAATGTGAGAAACAAAATTGTAAAGCGTTTTGGATAAAAGCGCTATATAAAATGCACCATTTACTACCACACTACAGGAGGTTAACCTTTCACTACCACACTACAGAAGGTTAACCTTTCACTACCACACTACAGAAGGTTAACCTTTCACTACCACACTACAGAAGGTTAACCCTTCACTATCACACTACAGGGAGTTAAAGGGTATGACCAGTATGAAAGTCCTTTCTCAGAATAATCCATGTTGTGCTTCATACTGTACGGGACACCAAGTTAATGGGGCCGAAAAAACACTGAAACATACTAGAAAGCAAACTGCTTATCATTGGATGCACTGTGGAATAGTTTATTTCTGGGCTTGTACAGACTGAGGAGTGACCCTGTTACTTTATATAGCTTTGTGACTAACTCGTTGGAGCTGTGTGTGCTGTATGAAGAACAGCATGGACTGAGAAAGGACTCCACCACATCATTGATGAGTAGGAAACAGTCAAATAATGCAGCGCATGAATAATGTATGTGTGTTCTTGACATGTGTTCAAAACCTCCTCCTCACTAAAACCTGGAGTACATAACACAGCCTACATGATTCATCTGACCACCGCTCGAACTGTTCCAAGTTATCAACACGGGGGAAACTTTTAATTCTGCTCTGTGTCATCATCTGAACGCTCCTACATCTCAATCGCTCTGCCACTCCTCTGCGATACAGAAACATACTGCATGTGTGTAATTATTACATCTACAAGGTAAAAGCGACTCATCAGCCTTAGAGTATTAGAGACAAAGGCATCTAAAGATAGACTAAACACGGGAGGATAATGACAGGGGCAGCCGGGCCAAACGCACGTTACCTGCTGCGACCCTCTTCCTGTAGAGAGGTACAAGCTCAACAGAGTCCAGCGCTGTGTGTGTGTTTGTATACACTTGTGTGCGTGTGCACACATGTGCACGTGTGTGTGTGTATGTTTGCTTGTGTGTGTGTCTCTGAGTGTGTGCCCACTATGAGGTGCATCTGCTATATGGAAAAATGCCTAGTGTACTTGTCTACCTAGGTATTGTCTGGCAACGTGCACCTGTGTGCAATGTGCACCTATGTGCATGTTCATCCATGTGCATTGTGCACTCTGCCTATGCATGCTACAGTATGTCGGAACGGTGAACGCATCCTTTATGTGATGGTTTTGTACGATGATTTGCCTCTTGGTGTGTGTGTGTGTGTGTGTGTGTGTGTGTGTGTACTATTCACCAATCACACGGCCATGAGCTGCTCTGTGCATCGGTCCATCACCGAAACCCTTGGCATGCATATGTATGTATGTGGGTGGATGTATCATGCATGTTGTCATATGCAAACATCAAATAACGTTCATCTTTGAGGTCTTGAATTATACACACACAATATATCTGTCTGTCTATCTATCTACAGTATCTATCTATCTCCCTTTATTGAAGATGTCACGGTTGATGTAACAAACTGCCAACACAATTTGTCTGATTCCTTTGCGTCATTAATCGGATACCTTTCCCTCGTCCAGATGTCTTCAAGCCTCTGCTTCTCTTCATTCTTTTTACTGTGCCACTTTCCTCCAGCGCCTCTTCCTCTCTCTCTGTGTGTTAACTGTATATATTCCACAGCCAAACGCTCCCCCAACTTGGCAGTCTACGGTCTCTGCTTCCTTCTTCTCTATATGTCATCCTCCTCTGCTTCCTTCTTCTCTATATGTCATCCTCCTCTGCTTCCTTCTTCTCTATGTCATCCTCCTCTGCTTCCTTCTTCTCTATAATGTCATCCTCCTCTTCCTTCCTTCTGTCCTTCCCCTCTTCCAGTCCAGGAGAACAGTTCATCTCTCTACATGGTGCACACACACAGCCTTAATCTATAGTTGCTATATTTGATTCACACACAGTCAAACACATTGCACATCGATGCAGTTAATTGAGTATACAACCCACACACACACGCACGCACGCACGCACCAAAAGACCACCTCCTGCTGCACATACACACACACGTGCACAAACGCACAAACGCATACACACATACATGCGCGCACGGATTCAAGCAAGCACAAGCACACACACTACACACTACCACAGCCCCCCCCCCCCCCCACTAAAGGAACTCTCATCTCTGCTTGCCTTGCAACCCCCCCCCCCTGTCTCCCTCACATGCAGAGAAAAGAAATCAAAGCCCTTCACTTACTGTCTTCTTCGATTCCTGTTGAAATACAGATCCCTCCTTGAGGAAGAAAGAGTGGCAGAAGTGGTGAAGGGGGGCAGCAGGGAGCGAGAAGAAGGCAGATGATAGGGGGGCAAATAAGACTAAAAGAGGGGGGAAAAGGAAGAAAAAGAAGTAGAAGAAATCACAACGGTTAGACCCCCAGGAAGGAGGAGGTGTCCGGTGTGGCTGAGGAGGAACTGTGCATATCCTCCCGGCCCAGGCAGCCTGTCTCCCCGCCTGTGTCCCAGCCTGAGCCTGTCTCCGAGCGGCGGCAGCAGCAGCAGCGCTGTAGTAACACTTCTATCTGCTCGGTCCTCCTGACAGTCTCCCTACCCTTCGCTCTCTCTCTCTCTCTCTCTCATTCTTCCTTTCCCTCCCCCTGAAGCGTGAGCATGTTCAAACGGCCCCTATCGCTCTCTCTCCTTCAGCTGGTTGGTTGGTTTCTTTCTTTCCCCCTCACCCCCCCTCCCATACCGACTCCCTCCTTTCTCTCTCACTCTCTCTCTCTATCTCTCTCCTCAGCTCTCGCCCCTCCCCCTCCTCCTCCTGCATGGTCTCTCTCCATCAGCACCCAGATACAGGGCATACCCCTCCCTCCCTCTCTCTCTCTTCCACAGTCTTTGATGTTTTGAGGAGTTACTCCTATAGCTGTGAATGGGAATGTATGGCTGTTTTTATAAAAAATTTAAAAAAAATATATTTCACTGAACTGAAAGCACCATGGCACACAGCAGGATTCACCAAACGATACAGAGACACAGAAACTCCAAGATACCAAATCATCAGCGCGTTAATATTGACAGAGATAAGCAATATTAAACTGACATTTCCAATTAGAAGCATCATGCTCTGCATTAACAAATGACAACACCAGAAACAGGACATCACAATCTGAAATAAAGTGTGCAATCACACACACAGAAATATGAATTAAGAATGAAGGGGATGTGGATAAGCGGATGAGGGAAGCCACTGCTGCAATGCTTATTAACATACAGAGAGGCAGTGTGGGGGGGGGGGGGGAAGAGACCAAGAGAGAGACCAAGGGAGTGGGTGACAGGGGGGAACCTTGCACTGACTACCTGAAAAATAAATAGCAAGGAGAAATCAACACCATTTATGCCAATCCAGGGTGAGTGAAGCTGTCAAACTTACTAGAGGCTTTGATAGCTGACACCCCTTTAATAGATCTCCACATTACTGCAGGGGGAGCCAGCGTGGCTGCATGTGTATAAATAGCCACCCACACACAATGATAGGGAAACGGACATTGTGTTTTCTAGCAGTTATATCTCCCTCTATTTTGCTGGTGGCAAATGATGGAAAGTGTGCACTGGCTTGTGTGACACTTGGGTAGGTGGAGGCTCAGTACTGTAACAGGGTCTGTATGTGAGCGCTTAGCGTTGCAACAAAAAAAACATCTGTCTGAGTAAATCCACCAGCCTACAAAACTGGCTACTTCCAGCTTTATGCAGAATGTCAACCACTGACAACACACTAGGTTCATAATCCTGAAATAAATGCAAGAAGGCAGACAGTACTGTATGCAATATACATACATATATATACAGTATATACATATATCGTACTTACTCACACACTTAAGATTCCCAGAGTTTGCACTGAATTAGGAAAATCTGTTTTTAGCTTCTGTGCCCCAGAAATATGGAATGTTTTGCAATGCACATTAAAACTCAATGCATAAAGGTCCCATGTCTTATAAATGGCCTTTTCCAGTGTTTAGCATTGTTTCCTAGCAATGGGGGATTATATCAATGTGGTCTGTGTCTCTAATTATCATATTGACTCATCAGTCTAGTCTCGAGTTCACGAGATCTTCCCTCACTGATTTGACTGTTTTGCTGACGTGAATATGGCACTGATATGCATATCTCCGCCCCTGGTTGTAGTCACCTCCACCGCCCACAATCAACCATTATTTAGTGCAGAGACCAGAGACCGCAAGGAAGGAAGTGCAGTGAGTTAGCCTAACCTAAAAAGTATGAGCAACACGGGCAAGAAATGTGCTGTTCCTGGCTGCCAAGCTGCTAATATGTCTTTGCACACTTTTCCTAATGATGTTGTGCTCCACAAGCAATGGGCCATGTTTGTTTTTGGATTTTTGCAAAGATGAGGGACTTTATGCTGCCGTGATTTCCTGGCTGTTGCTAAAGAAGAAGGGAGCTAGCCTATACCAAGTCTTTGAGACTGAAAGAAAGCATCGAATCAGTAAGTACATACAGTACGTCGTAATTAGTTAATTAGCAGTAGGACCTCATTCATTCATCCGTTTGTGTATTACGGTACTCTTCCGTGTGTGTGTGTGTGCGCCAAGACAGTCTAACGTTAGTGCATGGGAGAACCTTTTAACCTCTGTCTCTGTCTCAACCGGTCCCATGGAACAGCTTCAACCTTCTGAGTGACTCCTCCTGCCCCCACGGGGCATACGGCCCTGAGCTATTTTCTTGTATCTCACCCTGTATCCATACACTTGCAGTAGTTCTATCTATTACTCTATTTCACACTTTTCTTATATACTATGATTCTACTGTCACCATGTATGCATATGCTCACTACATGTATCTATTGCTCCATCTCCACCCACTACAAACATGGGAACTCTCTAACCCCTGTCCCAACCGCGTGTAGCCTTTTTACAACGCATCCGCAAGATTCGAAAGAGTGCCTAAGCTTAACCGGCGAAAGAACTTGCCGTCACGCTCTAAGACAAACTCTAACCGTAACCAACTTCGAACCAGTGTAGAAACTTGCCGTCCCACGATTGGCGCTCATGTCACATGACCTGGCCAATCAGAGCGCAAAACGGGAACCCGGAAACGCGGATGCGTTGTAAAAAGGCTTCAAGCGTCCCAACCCCCCGCCACCCCCATCTCTCTGAGTGCTTGTCTCGTAGTGCTGACCAAGGTGGTGGATGTCTCGAGGTCTTGGCCAAGATTGCAGTGACTGCTCTACGTGCACCACCGAGGCCATGGATCAGCTTCTTACCATCTTCTGTCCGTGGTCTGTCAACATGGTTTGTGGTCTGTCAACGTGGTTTCATTGCTGGGTTAAGTACTTCTATTCTATTCACATAATATGCTTACTTCATATATCTATTCTATTCACATATATGCTTACCACTTGTATCTATTGCTATGTCCGCCCATTACAATCACACAAGCTGTCTAACGCCTGTCCCGTCTCCCTGTGAGTTGCTGTCCCGGAGTGATGACCGGAGTGTCGGACGTCCCGTGATGAAGACCGGGAGGATGCGACCCTCTCTGCGTGCCCTCCTGTCTCCGGCTGTCTCGTAGTGATGACCGGAGTGCTGGACGTCCCGCGATGATGACGGGGAGGTTGCGACCCTCTTTGCGCCGCCCCCCATCTCCCTGTCTCCGGCTGTCTCTTTGCGCCGCCTCTGTGCCTCAAATAGATCCGCTATCAGCTCTATCTTTAATCTTTCAAAATGTTCAGTTGCTATCGCTATCAGCTCTATCTTACATTTTTCAAAATGTTCAGTTGCTATTGCATGCACTCATCTGTTTCACTACACACATGAGTGCATGCTTACCAACTGTCCGTCTGCAACACTACTATCACCGACATCTACCCAAAGCTGTAAAGGAATGTGAATCACTACCCACTTTCAAAAACACTCAAAAAACACCTACGGGAGACTGCAATTCGAAACTGGCCCCTGAAAATGTCCTAACACAACCCCCTCAAATGTACAGTAAATTACCAAGTATGGTCTTGTCAATATTCCAATGTACAGTTTTGCTTGTACAGTTGTACAGTGTCCCCCACCCCCCCACCGTCAATGTACAGTCCCCCCCACCTACCCAACCTCCTCCAATGTACAGTTTCTACGTCAAATGTATATACTCTCTTTTCTGGACTCTTTTCGTATCACAAACAGTACTGTATTTGCAAATCTGGTATGTCATAAATGTATAGATGTAGCAGTACTGTGGGCGCCTAGGTGGTGTAGTGGGCAAGGCACTCGCCACCAGTGTGGAGACGCTAGGATTCGCGTGTTCGAATCCAGCTCTCCACATTGTTTTCAGTTTAGCTGGTCGTCCGCAGTAATACACATTGGCCGTATTACGGGGAGGGAAAACTGAAGGGTGGGGATCGAACGTTGTGAACAAGCGACTCCTACAAGTCGGTTGGTGCGCCTGCGCAGTAGAATCAGGAAGTGTCGGGGGCAGCGTGAGCCTCCCACGCGTTACTCCTCGACACTGAGAGATCGAGCTGCGCAGGTGAAAAGATGCGACTGCTGTTACCTCAAGTACCGGAGGGGACTTGTGCTATGTATGACTTAGTCCACATTGCAGCCGGCTTGTGGGAGGCAAGAAACAGCGTTCGTGACAGGGGAGGGTTGAATTGGATGATACGAAATTGGGATGGGAGAAAATATAGAAAAATGGGAGAAAAAGTGGATAAAAAAAAAAAAAATGTAGCAGTACTGTCTATCTGTATGTCATATATGTCATATGTTATGATGAATTGAAAATGGAGGACCCTGATGTAAACAAGACTAAAGTCTTTCTCTGGTCTGCATCCCCTTAACAATTGTATGTATTGAGCTGTAATGTACTGTACCCATTCTGCAATCTGTTAATAAAGTTTTCAATCAATCAATCAGATCCCCCCTTGAATGGCCCTTCTAAGGTTTCTCTCCTCCACACTGCCTGTGGTGCATTTTTTCCTATTGCTAGGTTTTAGTGAGTTTTTCCTTACCTTCGCGTGGGGTATGTCTGGGAGTGTTGCATTCATTCATTTATTTTGCATTTATTTTAAATTTGTTGGACCTTATGGTGTTCTTGTTTTGATCTTGACTTATTGTGATGTTTCTTCTTGACTTGTTTAAAGAAGACGTGTCCGGCCCATGGGGACATTAACGTGTGTTGTCGGGCCTTACAAATAAATTTGATTTAGTGCAAGCACCATGTGTGCGTGTTTTAGACGGAGTGAGAGAGCAAGCTAGCTTAGCTAACGTTCTTAGTTCTGTGCTTCGTTGTATATATGTAGACCTACTTGTGTGTATTGCAAATTAATGATTATGTTCCTTGTGTGGGTTGGGGGATTATCTTAGCTCTGTTGCGCCAAGAAAATCTAACGTTACTAACGTCGTAAGTACAAGCGCCGTGTGTGTGTGTTAGTGAGTGAGAGAGCAATCTTATTCTTCCTGTTATTTGTTTTCCCAAAATCATATGGCATGGGTACCTGCTTCAGTGTCATCCCTTTGTGGATTGTATTGTATTCGAAAATGTATGCTTGAGCCATATTTGTTTGTGTATTAGGTTCACTTTGACGTTAGTAGAGTAGTATGGGCGGAGCTACAGGTGGGGGTCTGTCACTCAAATCGCATTCCGAGGCTGGGCAGAGCCCAGACACAAACAGTCCGAAATCCTGAAGTAGAAAAATTATGCTTTTGAGTACTTCATTAGAAATACAAAACAATGAATTTTTTTGAAAAAAACTTTACAGAGATGTGTTCCATAGACTCACAGGAATTGTGTAAAGTTGCCCAAATAATACAAGGAATAGCAAGACATGGGACCTTTAAATCTTTAATAGCAAACCACTTCACCAGTCTGCAGTTGTTTTTCATTATATTAAATGTTTTAATTGATTGACTTTCTGTTTCTATAGTTTTTTTTTTTTGGTATTTATTACATGTTGTATTTCTCAACGTCATTGTAAATGAGAGCTTGCTCTCAATGATCCTTCGGGATTGAATAAAGATTGAATGCATACACACATACGCTGTATGGACAAGTGTTGGGAGTGTTACTATTAGGATGACTGGAGCTAATGCCATGGCATGGATTTAGATATGGTGGATGCACTGTTACAGCTCCCAAATTGATCGAATCCTTGTCATCTATTCAACCACTAAAAGTTCTGTGAATAATTTAGTTAACCACATGCTTACAAAATATCACTTCATTATGGATGATCCCTGCTAAGATAAGAAGCCTCCCCCGCTGAAATTCCCTCCATTAGTGCCAAATTGCCCACTCCAAAAAATATGGATTGAATCACCCGTGAAACTCCACTCCAACAGGTCCAACTCAGTCACAGAGTCAACTAGAGGCTATTTTCTCCAACCTGAAAGTATTCAAACGTAGAAGACAATATCTTAATCTGATCCAGCAAACGGAGTTTGAATTGCTTCGTCTGTCTGTATGCTGGGCATGGCCTGGTTTCATGCGGTTTGCTAGCACTAATCTATTATGAATGAGTCAATATGCATGAGCATGTATTTAACGGATTTTGTTTATCAGGCTCGAGCAGAACTAAACAATATTGTTCGAGAGACAAGCGACAGTTGCACTAAGCCGACAGGGATTGCTGTGCTTCGTCAAAATAAATAAATACATTAAATTTTTTTTTTTTTTAAACACAATTTTAACCAGTCCAAGGAGACTGGGGAGTTGCCTTAAGAGCAAGCAGTCAGACTTAATGGAGAAAGATGGCCATAATAATGATAAGAGCAACATCCCTGCTTGTGAAGCGGACATATTTATTCAGCCCCTTCTCTCAGACGTTCCCGGTTTTGTTACAGCCATAATTTACACTAATGCACTAAGTTAACATCTCAAGCAGTGGCCGGTCATTTGGAGCCTCTGCCACCTGGGAAATAATGTGCTACCACACCACTGCATCCTCCAGTAGCTCTCTCTCCCATCGCTCTCTTGCCTCCATCACTCTCTCTCTCCCTCTGCTTCTCCCCCGTCTCTGCTACTCCCCTCCTCCCGGCGCGAGCTCATTCCTCAGGGTTACAGAAGGTTTGTGTTCTCTCTCCGCTCCACTGCTAGGGTGACTGAGCCCCTGCTGTCGGATGGTTCCACCACACTGGGTCTCACGCAAGCTCCCCATATACCAACTCAGCGCAGTCAGCCATCTTCCAGTGGCTATACTGTTGCTGTGCTACTCTCATATCCCGTGATGACAGCCTATAATAGCCTGAGGATGTCGAACATGGGGAGGGGGGGGGGTCATGTGGCTACATGTATAGTTAAGCTTTAATGGAACTGTGATGTAGTACACAAGTGTAGAATGGGAAGTGGGTGAGTAGGGGAGGCCTATGTGAATAATTGAAAAAGGGGGGAATATTGCCGTGGTAAAAGAATGGTTAGAGAATATTCCATGTGCCAAAAATGGAATTCCATGTGTAAATTTTGCATAAGGGGCACGGAGAACACATATGGCACATTCACAGGCTTGGATGAAGGTATAGCAGTGTAAAAAGAGGTAGAGTATGGTCACAGAATGCAAATATGTTGGAATCTGGCTTGACAAATTCACATTTAAGCACCACATCTGGAATCTTGTTAGGAAATTGCAACAAAAGATTGACTTTTTGTATAGAAACAAAGCCAGTTTCCCTTTGACCTGTAGAAAAAGGATTGTAACATACAGACACGCTGCTGTCTCCACACTCAGGCCCTTAAGACTCTGTTTACCATTCAGCTCTGAGGTTTATTATAGCTACATCACTCACCACTGTATTCTATAATATATTAATATATAATATAATCTATTATATTAATAAGGTTGATTGGACTTCTCTGGCTGACAGGCACAGTAATCATTGATATCTGTTTATTTTTATAAAGCCCTACTCTGTAAATTACCACCTTATATCATCCATGCAGCTCTGGAACACTGGCCCACGCTTTACAAGCTCCAATGATCGTCTAGTAGACTAGACTCGTTCTTCTGGTACCCTGTGTTAGAATTCATCTTGGAAGGACCTTATTGTATTGATGCAGCGGAATCATGGTATCTGTAACGTGACCTAATACTACGCTTGTCTCTTTTGGACGGTTTCGATTCTTAATAAAAAATGTCCTACTTCGACCCTTAATTGCTTTTGCTGATACAATATTGCATATTAAACTGTATTTATTTTTGGCTGTGTTGATGATTGATTTATTGTATGTTTTGAATTGATCGTGTGTGTTTTGTAATGTCATTGCCATGTAACACTTGGCGCCATTGAAAATGAGTGGTCTTGTTGATACAACACTCAACACTTGTCTTGGGTTTAAGTGGTTTCTGCAAGACCTTTCAGAAATGCACATCTTCCGTGCTAAGAGATCACCTCTGTCTCTGTCCTTTTTATGAAAAAAGCTGTTATACTTGGCATCAGTGTTAACCCCTTAGCTTCCACTAAGCATTGAGCATGAGGCAAAAGTGGGTCATGTGCTAAACGATGTGTGCGTGTGTGTATGGGGGTGGGGGTAGAGAAGGTGGACAGAGGGAATGTAATGCAGGGAAGAACCAAAAGATAGATTGGAAATAGGCATACAGCTAAATAGGGGGGGTAATCATCAAATCAAATGTATTTGTAAAGACCGAAATCACAAGTTTAATGTCCCCATGGGCCGGACAAGTCTTCTTTAACTCTTTAATTGCCAAACCCGTGATAAGTCGGGTTAACTCGCCATGCGTTGGCTGCCAGACCCGAGATATCTCGGGTTTTGATCGTTTATTCGATATCTTTATTCATCCACTGACCTCGGTGTTGCCATAGGAAAGGATTTTGAGATTGCCAAAGTGGAATACCGGCCGCATCCTGCCAGATGGCAGTGTCGCCCACCCTTTCAAACCTTATATCTAACGCTGTGTTACACTCAAATGTCTCCGGGCGCTATATTTAGTCGGAGCCGAGTAAGTCGCTTCATCCGACCACTTCGAAACGCACCTGGCACACTCCATCCATAAGTTGTGCCAAATTATGTCCGGGACCAGATGGACACCAATACTGGAAATAGCGATCAGACAATTGGAATATTCTTGGAATTCTATGGAATACCCCCGACCACAGGTAAGGACTATCTGACATCAATTTCAGCTTGATCCAACAATGTTTTCATATCCATCCAGCTGATCAGCTTCTGTATAGTGTTCAACACGAATGCCGTTACTGGCCATCAAAGCATAAAAAAACTACCCCCCCCCCTTTCATGCATTCATGATGAAACATAATACTAATTATATACATTTGATTTGGAAATAGTAGCGTGTCCAGGCAAGAAACGCCAATGCTTATAGTAGAATTCATGTTGCGCCCTACAACTCGCTTCCCAGGAATGATCCCGGATCACTCTGAAATTATACTTATATTCACCACGAGATAAGGCGCGGACGTATGCATGAAGAAATTATCTTTTTTTGCATCTTGGACAGAAGAAAGTCACTGTCAAATGACCATAGTATTGTCCCCATAGCTATAATATAGAATATAGACATAGCTCTCCAAACATAGTGACGCACAGTGAAAATATGTAATGGAAACCGCACGTTAGCTACAAGGCCAAGACTAATAGATGGCACTGAATGAGTTAAACAAGTCAAGAAGAAACATCACAATAAATCAACAACAAAAAACCCACCATGAAATCCAAAATAAATGTAAAATAAACATACCCCAGCGAAGGTAAGGAAAAATTCACAAAAAACCTAGCAATAGGAAAAAAGCACCACAGGACATCCACCACCTTGGCCATCACGAGACATCCACTCAGAGACAGGGACAGGCATTAGGCAGTTTGTGGTGGGCGGACATAGGAGCAATAATACATGTACTAAGCATATTATGTGAATACAATATACATGTAGTAAGCATTATGTGAATAGAATAGAAGTACTTAACCCAGCAATGAACTAGAACAGGCATGTTCATCGTGTACACTGACCTCCTTCTTCTTCAAGAAAGGATCAAAATGTACAAAAAAGATAAAGAAATTAAAGTTTGGGGGGGGAACAATGCGTTCACATTTTCTGAAATGGCCACTGGAACGAACAAAAGGTGCGGCCTGCGGAACTCTGCCACTAACCTACAGGGAATGTAAATATGACACCAGGTGGATATTCGTGGGTGGGACCTTCTCAATTACATTCACACGTAGTCATTTAGCTGACGCTTTTATCCAAAGCGACTTACAAATTGTGTACAAGTCAGCAGGAGGGGTGCACCCTGGTGACTAAGGGTAAGTGGTATTGTTCATCTAGCAGTGCAGAACTTGAGTGCTACACGACATATTAGCATAGTACATAGTAATAGACATATTAGCATAGTACATAGTATAGACATATTAGCATAGTACATAGTAGTATAGACATATTAGCATAGTACATAGTAGTAGATATATTAGCATAGTACATAGTAGTATAGACATATTAGCATAGTATAGTAGTATAGACATAGTAGGATAGTACATAGTAGTAAAGACAGTAAGGTTCGTTTTGTGAGCATCTGATGAATGGGATGCAACATGTTTTAAGTCATGTTAACAGTTAAGTAAACAAAGTATGTGTGTAGGTTGGGATACTACACAATGGTGATCAGGCCTAAAATGGCACACAGCCTAACTGTATATGGGAGAGCCTGAACGATATTGGCTAATCACATATTGTTACTGGTTGATAAGCCACCTTTTACGGGCAAATAGTTTTAAGCTAATCCTTGTTACATACAGCTCAGTGAAATTATGTGGATGAAAAAGCATAGGATAAAGCTTTGTGGAGGGGTGACAGCTATAGTTTTCAAGTTAGTAAATTGTTTCATATACCTTTATATGCTGTGTAACACTTTTTGTAAGGAATCTACATAATTACAACAAAATATGAACTTCAACCAAGACCAAGGCAAAAACCTAGAAGAATCAATTGCACTGAATGATTGCAATTGCATGAAGTTAAAAGATGAAGGTTAATTTAATTTACTTGTACTATTGTTATTGCACATACCGCACAGTATATTGTAAATAAATACCCTTTTTATTCTATCAATTGTTGCTTTTTATACTGTATACTTACAAGCAACAGTTGCGATTGGAAGATCAGGAGACGAGGGCGGGGTTTGACTGTTTGTAGGCGGAGCATCCCCTTCAGCAATGAGCGCGAGAAGGAAGCAGACATTATAAACAATAAGACGAGGAGAGTTAAGGAAAGAATTAGTTATCTTTAATGCTTTAGGGTACAAGTACAATACTACAGCAGACCTTTAAAAAGACTATATGCCGATTCAAAAAGGCTGAAAATTTTCACATCACCTGTAACAACTCAAAACATGACTAGGTGAAATGTCAAAAAAAACGAAACGATTTTCTAAATTAAAACAGTCAATGAAAAATATTCAGTTCAGTATTTTGTCCCATTAAATAAAAACAAGCATGTTGTGAACAATCAAGGTGAAATATTAAATTACATTGAAGCACCATTTCAAGAATGAGGATATTGAAATAAATAATTGGCCTTTGTGTGCATAATATGCACCATCATATAGAGACAGTACAATTTCATGGTAGAGTTATGTAAGGCTATGAAGTCACACTGAACCCCCCCCCCCCCCCTAAAGTTGTTAAATGGAGCAGCATCATCACAACATGAGTGGAATGCTCACAAGACTTCTACGAGAAACAGGAAATAATTACAATTACATACAAAAACCTACAGGTACCTCAATTTGAAAAACACAAAATAACTGGCTGTAACCATAGAGGTGATTGACAGTAGGTTTGTCTCGCTGTTCTTCCATCGCCGCTCAACCCTAGAAGAAATGAAGGAGGCCAAATCAAGAAAAAACGTCAGGCTCGTTCCGGTAGTTTTGGTGTAACATAGTCTGATGACTTTATTTTTTTTTAAGTGATAATCTTTATTAGAAATATTCCAGACCGTTGACCGTGGAGAAGGTAAATCCACATTATGAGGACCTCGTCTTGTACTACACTGTACCGTGATCCATATATTACCACCCTCGTCGCTATTCTCGGGAGCAGCTGCGGTTTGCGCGTACCACCCTACGCCCCCGGCGGAGCTGTCCTGGAGGGGACACTGTTCACGCCTCATTTATGCACCGCCAACTATGATCTTAATCCAATTTGGCATGACGATGTTCATACAATCAGGTATGAAGTAACACATGGTACCCAACGATACTCTCCACTCACTGCTTGCCTGCCAAACACATGTACGTACATACGTACGTACACACACGCACACGAATACACATGCATTCACATACAAATTGAGCAACCAAAAAAAAAATCCCATAAAACTGTGTAGCATACTGTTAAGTACAAAACGAGGGTAAACTGCTTTGACAGGTGTTGCAAAAAGTCACAAGAACATATTACAGAATTAGGCACAAAGCTGCCTATTTGAAACTCGTCAATACAAGTACCAGCTATGTGTTTTGGTGCTCCCGTTTCTACTGCCATACCTTGTAGAGAAAAAACCATACAGCTATGTTACAGTACAGTAAAAGGGTTTTCAATATTTATAGGGATTGCAGGTTCAATGTCCTAATCACAAACTTGTTTTTCAATTTGGCATTCTCTACAAGCGCTGATAGCACATTTTATCAAAATAAATAAATATGTTGTTTCACCCACTTCACTGTTATAAATCCCTCTACAAGACATTCATATAATAACAGTCTATCAAAAAAACTGATTAGGAAAAACGCCAGTAATCACTTAATAGGCGTCGAAAACTGGTAGACTGTGTAAATTACAAGGTTTAAAAAAAAACATTTTGTAGCTGAAATAATCCCCTTGAGCAGAATAATGTACATGTATACACAGCCTAAGTTCCAGTGAGCTTAGGTAGATATAAATTAGTCTGAGTATTGGAGGTCTAGGTCCACTGTCCCATCGGTCACCACAAGTCTTACTCTCTTGGGCTTTGTAGCACCCACTGAGTGGGAGGACGAGGCAGGTCCATGGTGGGACATTGGTGGGTGGTCCCCAGGCTGGCACTGTTGCTGCGTGTCCTTCCTGCAATGATCATCCTGTCCCTTGAGCCCCGAAAAGCCCCCCGGAGTAAAAGCGGGCGAGTTCGACTGCTGAGGTCCACAGGGCTCAAGGACTAGCCTCCCCTGGGTGCCCGAGGGTTCCATCAGACAGTGGTAGGTATAGTTTGTAGACCCTAAGCCGGGGTAAGTCATACCTTCTGCACCGTCCCGGAGACCCAGGGTCAATGAATGGTCTCCGCTGAAGTTGAGCACATAAGGGGGGCCGCCTTGATATCCGTAAGGGAAAGAGGCCGAGGGTGCGGAAGAAGAGGACTGGCTCTTGTCTGTTGGTGCCGACATGACAGGGGGCGTCCGGTGGGCCACTTGATGGCTATTGTGCTGAGAGATGGAGGGAGGGAGCAATGTGCCAAAAGTAAAATCGAAAGGGTCTTGCTGAGTGTAACACATCTGGTGTTTGTCGGGGGCTGGCGACCCAAACTTACCCGGGTTCAAACTCTTGCCCTGTGGCGTGTCATGACTTTCTGACGCGTGGCTGGGAAAGATGAAGGGTCTTGGAAGAGCAGAGAAGTTCTTGTGTGAAAAGTTGGCCTCTATGCTTTGGGGTTTTTCAGATATCTTGCTTTTATTGGAAGACTGGGAGAACACCGGGTGGCATTTGTTACTATGAGGATTTGACTTAATGGTGTTGTGGGATGAACTATGGTAACCTACATCTTTTTCAAACATAAATCCATGAGCTGAAAGGTTACCTTTACGGATGTCTGTGACAGTATCCATTTTCAGGCTCTGCTGTGTCCTCTTATTATCACTGCATTTTTCACTCTGTATTTTAGATGCGACCGAATGGCTGCCAGCAGCTAGACTGTCTTTGCAGGGGGCACTATACAAATTCTGACTCGGCTTCCCGCCTTGATACTTAAGAACCCGCTGGATAACAGAGGAGTTCTTGTCTGGGAAATTGAACAGATTGTCTGCGGGATTGGGATTTTTCACAGTGAAGAGTTGAGAGGATGACAATTTGTTAGCCATTTGAGGCGAGTGGACGGACTTGCTCGAAGCGCTGTGGGACACCGCTCTGATTGTGTTTGGCTGATTAATGGGGAACGATTTTGCTTTGTTGGGAAAGCTCACACGATGGAAGGGCCCCTGGGTTTTGAGGTGGGACTGGGCCTTTGATTGGCTGGTGCAAGCGTGGATACCGCTACCCTGACTAGTAGGATGAACTGGAATAATGTGAGACTGGGACATGACAGCAGCAGAGGTTGAAGTCAACAACCGTGGCTTGTTTACTAAAGGCATGGGCTGTGTTTTGGGATCCTCTTTGGACAATTGCATCCCAGGATTTCTATTCAAACTTCGATCAATAGCGCTCATCTCTGCGTTGTTCGGAGCTGTAAAACCGAAGCCCGCGTTGAGCGGGTGTTTGTCTTTGGTGGGATCCTTCACTTCGCACTCCAGAGGAAGAGAGTCACTTTTGCTAGTAATGAGACCAGGGAAAAATGGCAGTTCCTCACTACTGAAGTTGGGGTCCGGACTGGGTGTGCCAAGGTATGGTGTTTCCGGGTCCCAGGCATCTGGGGGGCTATGAGAGAGGGGACTGCTGAAGGGGTCTGTACCTGGCTCCAACGAACAGAGATCAGATGGAGAGGTTGGGATTATGGTCTGCGGATGATAGTACCCCTCGAAACTGAGACACTGAAAGTCCAGGAGGTCCTCGCAGCAGTTTGTGAAGCTGGATTCGTTGGGAAGCATACCGTCTGGAGATGTGAAAGGGGGAGATTGGGACTGGCCCTGGTTGACAGAAGCAGAAGTACTGGGGTAAGCTGCAGTTGTCTTTTCTAAGACCTGAGATGCACACAAGCCTTCAGAGAGTTTGGAGAGACTGTTGTCAATCTGTTGGAGGGTATGACTGAGACAAGTGGTGGGCGTTTCCACAGTTCCAGTCTTATACGTTTTCTCCATTTTGTGCCTCGGCTTCCTTCCCCTGCTGCTCATATCCAGCACCGGCCTTTCAATTTTCCTATCTGGAGCAGACGGTGTAGCGTGAGTTTTAGCTTCATTAAGAGGTGAGGATAGAGACAAGGATGAGAGGGATAAGGATAAGGGCGGGGCTTCAGGTTTCATAGGAGCCGAGCCGCAGGCGAGTTGCTTACTAGTAGAAGGGAAATCTTCTTTGGCCTGGCCTGAAGCTACTAACCCTTTCCTCAGTTTCTCCATAAAATTACTCTTTATATCTTTCTCAAGCTCTGCTTTTATCTGCTTCACATCGTCCACCTCCCAAACATCCTCTACCTTTCTCCGTAGTTTAATTACCGGCAAGGACTCGTCGTCACAATCCAATTCGGGCTTGTGTTTGTGTAGTTGTGTTCCACTTTCAACACAGCAGCTACTCTTTAGAAGAGGCTCTACTTTTTCAGTTTTTTGGCTTTCTAGAGGCACGGTCTCATCAGGCTTCTTATCATCCTCTTTCTTTTCTAACACCGGCTTAACTGCCCCTACAACCTCACCATCTAGCTTCTTGTCAACCCCCGCCATATCCTCATGAGAACCGCCATGTTCACCGCCTGCCGCCTGCTCAACATTTCCGACGTCTTGGTCCTGGTCCGGGTTTAAGCCGGCAGCGAAAACTGCCCCCTGACTTTCCCTCAACCTCTGACCTCTCCTTTTCAAACGATGCAATCTGCCCTTTGACCTCATGCTAGCTTGTACGTGTGCCTGAGCTGCCGCCATCTCCATGTTCAACATTGATAAAGAATCCATGATGCCCTTGAAAGGGTCCTGCGTCTGCGACTTCAGCTCCTCCTCTGTTTTCATTAACAGATCCTCACCCCCGGGTCTCTCCATCTCCCACACCTTCCCCCTCTTCCTCTTGAAGAGGATCTTGAAACACTGCTGCTTGTCCATCTCATCCTCCGTACAGGTTTGGGGGGATAATGCATTTTCGGCTTCATCCTCCATTTCCGCTTGACTTTTATTTGTCTCGTTTCCGGTATGTGGGGATATTTGAGCAGGACTCGCGTCTTCTTCGTCCTTGGCAGGCTCGTCATCCTCAAGTCCTCCATGCCTCTCCAATTGACACCTTCTAACTCTCCTCAGTGGGCGGCTTTGTTGAACTTTGTTAGCTCTGGAGCGAAGCACCCGGGTGACGTAACTTTGTTTTAAAGTCCCTTTGGGGGTTAACTTCTCAGATTGGACCAGCGGTTTCTTATGTCTGCCTTTGCTGTCCCTCGTCGTTATGCCGATCTCTTCTGAACATAGACCGAGGTCCTGCCTCTCCTCTATGGAAGATTTTGATTCCGAGACTTTAGAGGCTTGGTCAGAAACGGGGAAATTGAAACTCTGTTCAGAGTCCAAATCGACAGAATTTCGGAACATGCGTTTCTTCAGAGGAATGTTGGACTGTATGTGCATCTGTGGAACGGGATCTGTATGTTGATTCATTGTGGTCTTCACTGGAGTCGACGGCTCCTGATAAGACGGTAGTGGGTTAGGGCATGTTGTGAGTAACGCATTGCTTTGTGATGATTTGACCTGTAAACGATCCTGGTTTAACATAGTCTTAAAGCTGGGTAAGACTTGTGGGTTAAAGGGTTCCTTGATGCTTACTTGTTTCTCTTCAGCTTTACCCCGAGGCCTTCTCCTTCTTCTGGTTGCCATCTGCTCCTGCGCTGCACAGGCCAACCCATCTCTGTGTACTTCAGATGACTCTTGTCCTCTCTCAATACAGGTCTGTGTTACTCCGTCATGTCCACTTGCTTTATGTGCCGAGGTAGAAATATACTTTCCTGCACAGTCTCCCCCTAATCGCTCATTGCTATCAGTTCTCCCTTTCCTTAGGATATCTGAGAGTAGAACCCTTGGTTGTTTTAAGATGATGCCCTCCTTAAATGCGAACGCGTTGCACAACTTTGCAGCCATTTCGCTTCTATTTATTGTTCCTGATATTTTACAAACGTCCCCTTCCTTATCCGCATCCTTGATTTGATCAGTTTTCTTCTGTGCTCCTTGTGTCTCCCTATCACTCTCTGCCTCCTCTCTCCCTTCCAGTGTCCCTTTACTGTTACATCTAACAATTGGAGATATTACTGCATCAACACATTGTTCATCCGATCCATCTTTTCCTTTAATAGTCTGCGTATCCTTTTGTACACTACCCTGCTCTTCCAACGAGGCTGCCTGTATTTCAATGACCTTCTGATTTCCCCTTTCCTCAACATCCATAGCCTCACATGTCTGTCTCTTACTTGAATTTACTTCAACAGCCTTGAAATACATTTCCCTCACCCCTGTCTTACCTTCAGCTGTGGACGCCTCTGGGCTTCTTAATCGCTTCTGCTGAGATCTGGACTCTCTGGTTTCTGCCTGTGCTGTTTGGGTCAGTGATCTAGTCCGCTGCTCTCTTTGTACTGCACCTCTGGACGCTCTGGTTTCTGCCTGTGCCGCCTGGTTTGCTGGTCCTACTGTCACACTGGTTTCTGCCTGGTTTGCTGGTCCTACCGTCACACTGGTTTCTGCCTGGTTTGCTGGTCCTACCGTCACACTGGTTTCTGCCTGGTTCGCTGGTCCTACCGTCACACTGGTTTCTGCCTGGTTCGCTGGTCCTACCGTCACACTGGTTTCTGCCTGGTTTGCTAGTCCTGCCATGACTCTGGTTTCTGCCTGTGCTGTCTGAGCCACTGATCTTGTCCGCTGCTCTCTTTTTACTGCACCTCTGGATGCTCTGGTTTCTGCCTGTGCTGCCTGGTTCACTGGTCCTACTGTCACTCTAGTGTCTGCTTGTGCCACCAGGTTCACTGGTTCCACCGTCACTCCAGTTTCTGCCTGTGCTGCCTGGTTCACTGGTGCTACCATTGCTCTGGTTTCCGCTCGTGCCGTCTGGTTCACTGGTGCTACCATTGCTCTGGTTTCTGCTCGTGCTGCCTGGTTCACTGGTCTAACAGTCATTCTGGTTTCTGGCTGTATTGTCTGGGTCACTGATCTTTTCCGTAACTCTCTTTGTACTGTAGCTCTGGGTGCTCTGGTTTCTACCTCCGTTGTCGGGGTCACCGGTCTTACAGCTCTGGTTTCTACCTCCGTTGTCGGGGTCACCGGTCTTACAGCTCTGGTTTCTACCGCCGTTGTCTGGGTCACTGGTCTTACAGCTCTGGGTGCTCTGGTTTCTACCGCCGTTGTCTGGGTCACTGGTCCTACAGCTCTGGGTGCTCTAGTTTCTACCGCCGTTGTCTGGGTCACTGGTCCTACAGCTCTGGGTACTCTAGTTTCTACCGCCGTTGTCTGGGTCACTGGTCTTACTGCTCTGGGTGCTCTGGTTTCTACCGCCGTTGTCTGGGTCACTGGTCCTACAGCTCTTGGTGCTCTAGTTTCGACCTCAGTTGTCTGGGTCACCACTGGTCTTACAGCTCTAGGTGCTCTAGTTTCTACCGCCGTTGTCTGGGTCACTGGTCTTACAGCTCTGGGTGCTCTGGTTTCTACCGCCGTTGTCTGGGTCCCTGGTCCTACAGCTCTGGGTGCTCTAGTTTCGACCTCAGTTGTCTGGGTCACTGGTCCTACAGCTCTGGGTGCTCTAGTTTCTACCTCAGTTTTCTGGGTCACTGGTTTTACTGCTCTGGGTGCTCTGGTTTCTACCGCCGTTGTCTGGGTCACTGGTCCTACAGCTCTGGGTGCTCTAGTTTCTACCGCCGTTGTCTGGGTCACTGGTCCTACAGCTCTGGGTGCTCTGGTTTCTACCTCCGTTTTCTGGGTCACTGGTCTTACAGCTCTGGGTGCTCTGGTTTCTACCGCCGTTGTCTGGGTCACTGGTCCTACAGCTCTGGGTGCTCTAGTTTCTACCTCCGTTTTCTGGGTCACTGGTCTTACAACTCTGGGTGCTCTGGTTTCTACCTCCGTTGTCTGGGTCACTGGTCCTACAGCTCTGGGTGCTCTGGTTTCTACCTCCATTGTCTGGGTCACTGGTCCTACAGCTCTGGGTACTCTAGTTTCTACCGCCGTTGTCTGGGTCACTGGTCCTACAGCTCTGGGTGCTCTGGTTTCTACCTCCATTGTCTGGGTCACTGGTCCTACAGCTCTGGGTGCTCTAGTTTGTACCGCCGTTGTCTGGGTCACTGGTCCTACTGCTCTGGGTGCTCTGGTTTCTACCGCCGTTGTCTGGGTCACTGGTCTTACTGCTCTGGGTGCTCTGGTTTCTACCGCCGTTGTCTGGGTCACTGGTCTTACTGCTCTGGGTGCTCTGGTTTCTACCGCCGTTGTCTGGGTCACTGGTCCTACAGCTCTTGGTGCTCTGGTTTCTACCTCCGTTGTCTGGGTCACTGGTCTTACTGCTCTGGGTGCTCTGGTTTCTACCGCCGTTGTCTGGGTCACTGGTCCTACAGCTCTTGGTGCTCTGGTTTCTACCTCCATTGTCTGGGTCACTGGTCCTACAGCTCTGGGTGCTCTGGTTTCTACCTCCATTGTCTGGGTCACTGGTCTTACAGCTCTGGGTGCTCTGGTTTCTACCTCCGTTTTCTGGGTCACTGGTCTTACAACTCTGGGTGCTCTGGTTTCGACCTCCGTTGTCTGGGTCACTGGTCCTACAGCTCTGGGTGCTCTGGTTTCTACCTCCATTGTCTGGGTCACTGGTCCTACAGCTCTGGGTGCTCTGGTTTCTACCTCCATTGTCTGGGTCACTGGTCTTACAGCTCTGGGTGCTCTGGTTTCTACCTCCGTTTTCTGGGTCACTGGTCTTACAACTCTGGGTGCTCTGGTTTCGACCTCCGTTGTCTGGGTCACTGGTCCTACAGCTCTGGGTGCTCTGGTTTCTACCTCCATTGTCTGGGTCCCTGGTCCTACAGTCACTTTGCACTGTCCTCTTACCATCACCTTCCCCTGCTCCTCCTGAGAGGCTCTTTCTGCTTCTAAACTTCCTGGCACCGACAGCCTTGTCAAGTTCACTGTAAGGTACTGCTTTAGTGGTGTGAGTGGACCATCCCCGGCTTTATCTGAGTCGCTTTGACAAACTTCAACAATTTCCTTTGTGTCTTGGTTTATCAACTGGGATGGTGGATCTTGGACAGTTTTGTGCTCCTTTTCTCCAGTAGTGTGTTCATCTATCAAGAGGGGTGGTGGATCTTGGACAGTTTTGTGCTCCTTCTCCCCAACCACTACATTGTGAGTCGTGCTGATCTTGGGCCCATCTCCTCCAGTGTAGGTCCTGTTGCTGATGTAGGACACAGTGCTGCTGCTCTTGGTGCCTTCACCAATTGTTATGCAATCGCTGCTGTGACTTTGTGACTCTGCGGTCGACTCTGTGGTTGACTTTGTCGTCGACTCTGTGGTCGACTCTGCCTCTGTCGTCGGTTTGTGTATCTCATCTTGTTTCGGGGAATCTGCATTGTTGTTATTGTCTAGTTCAGTGGAGTTGCTAACGGTTGTGTTGATGTTGTCGCTGCACCCTGTATCGCCCGTGTGCACGTCTTGAACCTTGCTCCTTGTTCTCGTGGAGATCCTCGACTGGACAGTCTTAACGCCCAGCACTTTCAGGGGCATCCCGCTAAGGCTCGCACCAGCGTCTGCTGGGCTACCTTTCTCTTGAGAAGGCATTGAGGAGTCTAGAGTGAAAGGCTTCAAGTTGATCTCACTAGTAGTAGGTTTACCACTGCAAGCAATTCCACTGTCGTCCTTTTCTTCGCCCGCTTTATTTGTAGGGCACAGTTTATTCAGCGGCCTCTGTTTTGGCTTGGTGGCTTCCCGCAGTTGTAGCAAACCCCTCTCTTTGCTTTTTGGGTCCTTGCACTTCAGTAGAAAGTCGACTGTGTGGCGCCACACGCTGATCCTCAGGTCCCTCAGCGTGACTTGTGACAGAAGGGGAGCCGCCAGGCGCTGCTTGACTGAGGAAGATTTGAACGGGCGCTTCTCTTGTCTCCACTTCTTTGTCAATTTTCTGCTCATCAAGGCTTCTCTCTTTATCTGCTGCGTAAAGGAATTTCTCGAGGGGATGACTAAGAATGGGAAACATACAAAAAAAACAGAGTTTAACTTATGCTGCTCTAATACAAAAGCAGTCGTCACTGTTTAGAATGTGCTTGGAAATCTAAGAAATTTGAGCAGAGAAGTTTATTTCCAAGATCAAAATTTAGGAAATGCAAAAGAGATTTCACCCGAAACAAGACATTATAAATCCACAACCTAGCCAACACAATGCAATGGATTTGACATATGTAGTGAATATGTTGAAATATGATGTGTATTTGCCAAACAGTCACTTAAAGCTGCAGTAGGCAACGTCAGAGAAGTCAGTGAGTTTACCTGCCCAGCATAAATTGAGCACACTCTGTAGCCCGTGCAGCACACGTAACAAATATTTTCCAGACTGCCAGAAGCGCCAGTAACTTTAAGCCGAATTAAAAACATATATATTTCCCAACCTCTGATCGGCAGGTGGTTTTACGCCATGTGTACTTTTCGATGAGGAACACGTGGTGATGTTAGCTTTCCCAACGTGACCCCATGATCCCCACTTGGCATCAGCTCCCTGCATCAATAACCAATCAGGTGTGATGTTCCTGGGGTCTAACCAATCAGGTGTGATGTTCCTGGGGTCTAACCAATCAGGTGTGATGTTCCTGGGGTCGCACCACTTGACGCACTGATCAGAGGCTGGGGAATATATATAATTTTTTTTATTCAGCAAGGAAACCTTTCTTGCACGGGCTTAAAAAGTGAGGCAGAGCTTCCTTTATTTCTAGAGTAAACCCACTCTTGATAATTTCTCTGAAATTGCTGGAAAAGGGATGACTTGAAGATGCTAAGATGTCCTCATTTATGTCAGTGTAATTAGTTGTAACAAAACTGAATACTAACCACAACAAAAAAAAGCCAACTAAAGACATCAAAACAGTAGTCCCAGTGATCTGTGTCATGCTTTCATTTGGTCCAATCTGGGAATAGAAGCCTTGCACAGAATGTTTGTGTAGTTCTCTTTCTTCCAACATGGCTGCCATTGGTAACCAGTTTCAAAAGAAAATGCCTAATTTCTGTGCAGTGGTAGAGTAGGTACAATTCTGAATTCCACCCCCCCCCCCCCCCCCCAATCGAGACGCACAATTGTCATTGTCATAATGCACAGACCAGCGTGGACCTTCAATTTTCAATTTAAGTTATGACATCTAGTTATCAGCCCATGTGTTCGACATTGCCCCATTACAACTCCTCTCGCGAGTTCCACTGTTTGTGTCCAGTGAAGACGTGTTTGTGTGCGAGACGTGTCTGTGAAACACAAAACTGAAGACTATATAAGGCCTCACTGCCTCACTGAGCACAGAGTAACAGTATAAACTCTCATCTTCCTGGACATTTTACATAAACATTTTTGCTGCACATCTTACTGTATAATTATAACTGTATATTTTAGGCTGTATATACAAATTTTTTAATGTAAATCAGACTGTATTTTTATTCGTATTTTAGATTTTTGAGTGCATAAATGTTTATTGTGAGCGATCTGTAGTGCTGAATTTCCCTCTGGATCAATAAAGTGTGCCTATGAACTAACTGGCCTTATATCCGCAAAAAAGGTGAGCAAAATCTCTCTGCTCAATGATTTTAAGTAGCCAAAGGTTACACTATAAATATTCCACTGCATTAGCTGAAACAGAAACATCAAAAACCTGTGTATGTGTGTGTGTGTGTGTGTGTGTGTGTGTGTGTGTGTGTGTGTGTGTGAGAGAGAGAGAGAGAGTTTACTATAGGCTACTCTTTTTTTACATGGATTATCTTTTAACAATCCTGATGAAGAAAAAGTATTTTATTCAACAGGAAGATACTGCTATACATATATCAGTATCTTCCTATATATATATAAAAATATTATATATATATATTATATATATATACACTCACATTTACATTAGTCATTTAGCTGACACTTTTATCCAAAGTGATCCAGAGTTCTGTACAAGTCAGCAGGAACTGGAAGGCAGCGAAAGGTAAGTGATATTGTTTGTCAAACAGTGTCGAACTTGAGTGCTACTGCACTGTATAATAGTATAGACATTTTAGCATAGTACCGGTAGGTAGTAATGTAGGCATAGTGGATTACTTAGTAGCAAAGTGCATAATAGTAAAAGACAGTAAGAGCGTTAGTATTTCTTTTCTTTTCAGATATCGATTGAAGAAGTGTTTTTAATGGCAGAATATTGGGCATCATTTCAGCTGTCCTGACTGTGGTGGGAAGTTCATTCCAACATTGTGGAGCGAGAACCGAGAATAGCCTGCTTCGCTTTGATGTATAATAATAACCGTGAAAACCGCAATGTTTCCCCACACAATAATCGCATCATCAAAATCTCATATCTTGACATCCCTAGTGCCGTCACACGCCGTGCCACACGCCACGACACCCACCACCACAAGTAAATACTCTACCTGTGGGAAACACTGGATTTTTTTGTTGATATATTTCTATTATTGCTGTGCAATAATTCAAATGTGCATTCTAAACATTCCGTGAAAGGTCTCAATTCTCAGGCCCAGTTTCTCATCTCCCAATAATAGATTTGTGAAAATGCATCACTATTAGGGGTGAGGAAATAATGAAAACTGCCAGGCTAGGCCACACAATATAGAATCAATAGCTGTTATCACCCATCTAAAGCTCTGCCCTCTTTTCTCGATCCTCCAATCACAACCGTTGTTTGTTTGTCCGAGGATAGCAACGGTCAGGTCAATTGGAGGATCAAGAAAAGAGGGCGGGTTTGAGATAGGATTCGACAATGATATATAGAAAAAATCCTATGCAGGTCGTCACCTGAGTGTAGTCCTAGAATAACAGGCTTTGTAGCACAGCAGTAGCCCCTCCCTCTGTGTTGACGAAGGAATCTCTCTCGCAGACTATACTTCTGGCCCTCGGAGTCCTTGGATTCTTCACAGTCAGGCTGCTTCCCTCTGTGTTTGAAGTGACCCTCTCCTTTCCTATTAAACAAAGTAAGAAGCAGTAAATCACATGATACACCGGGTCTGTATCAGCAGAGAGCCAGACAATATTTCGAGCGCCTCTGGTAAAGGAGCGGCTTCTCGGGGGAAAAGAAAGGGGATTGGGAGCTGATCTAGCGAGCGGCGGTTTGGCGCTCTACACACCTCTCGCAGGTGCAGCATTCGCACATTTCGTTGCCTTCGCCGAAAAAGCTGGCGCCATAGTAACACGTGATCTCCTCCCCAGGTGAGATGGGTCGGATGACTTCCACACAGGCACCGTTCTTCTCACCGGGGACGAACTGTGGGCGGGAGAGAGAGAGATAGAGAGACAGAGGAGAGAGAGGGGAACAAAGACGAGGTTTGACATCGTTTGCCCCCAAGGTTGATACAGTACCTACTTCTACTGACACAGCAATAACAGAACAGAATGAGTAGAGGGTGTATAAAGGAGATTTTATTTCTGTGCCGATTCATATGAATTCAAGTTCATTTGAATGGGTTTTATTTTCAATATTCAAAAAACCAACACAACACAACGATAATAAATGTTACTGTAAGTCGCATATATATCGACCTTTAGCGAATCTCCAACCTTTTAAGTATAAGTGAACAATTAATACTGACGCTTACCTTGCAGTTTGGTTTGCAGTCTTCAACCCGGAACGAGGCCGAGCGATGGAGGGAGAAAACAAAGACGTTATTAGGACTGCAGCATTTCACTAATAACAGTCTTCATTTGTTGCACGAAAGGGTCCAAGATAAGGCGTTTCACTTCTTACAACCCATAACACTGGCAAAAAAAGCTTATCAGAAAACAAACTCTTAAGCAAAACTGAGTGAAAGAATTAACACACAAGTGTGATTGAATTTCACTTTCTTTCCTTTAGACGGATTATTATACCATGTAATGAAGGAATTCAAATCCAATTTATTATTATTATTTTATTTTAACGGCTCTGAAAGGTAGGCTAAATCTTCTAGGCTTAACTGCCGATAGGCGAATCATAGGATGAATGCTAATATACTGAATTTCAGATTAGGGGAGAATTCAGAGGACCCAATTGCCATACACCGTGTAATTGACCCATCTCAAACCCTGCCCTCTTTTCTTGATCCTCCAATCACAACTGTCGCTTCCCGTCAGAGGAAAGCTAGGCTGGTAAAGATATGCCTCCTAAAGTGTGTAAACGAAAGTACAGGGCTTCCCGTCAGAGGAAAGCTAGGCTGGTAAAGATATGCCTCCTAAAGTGTGTAAACACAAGCTTCCAATAATGGTGACTGTACTGTTCCCATGTGCAAGAGTTTGTTTGGACAGTCTGCCTTCTCTGTTAACGGGGCAAACTTATAGAACTCTCTGCCTACTGGCTTAAAACTGGAGTCCAATGCCAACGTCTTCAGCAGAGGATGGCTGAAATCAAAGCAGCAGTGCTCACATATTATGTAGACGCGGGCTGGTTTTGTTATTTTGATCATGGACTCTTGCTCTGGTAACTATTTGTTCTGATTTGTGATTTTAATTCTGTATTTTACTGTTAATTTTATTCTATCTTTTAGAAAAGCCTCAATGGACTAGTGTTGAAAACTAGCACTTGTGCTATAAACACACAAAACGGCCAATCTGGTCTGTCCACTGTGACTGGTCCAATGTAGCTGTGGTGTCCATTTTAAATAAACGTTTTCATTCATATTCCCCTCGAGACTCACGCGTACAGTACATGTAATGGTCACAATCATGCGTTTCACCAGAGGATTCGAGTACAGGTGTAACCAGGGCAACGAGGGATGAAACCCCCTGGAGCAGGTAGTAGGGGTGGGAGGGTAGGATCGATACAGCATAGTATCACAATTGTGCGTGCCAATATTACACCGATAAACTGATACACTGAAGTAGCGATTTAACCTCTTTTTTGTGCTTAACAATCCCATTTTGCTGCAGTAAAAATTATTGGAGTGAGGTGAACAGACTGAAAACGTTATCTTATTAGATGAAACATGTTGGGGACATCATTTACATAATTTTCACTTGAATAAATGTAATACATTGCAATACGTCGTAATATTATAGTATTGTGATCGTATCGTGGGGCCTCTGATGATTGAGATAGAAACAATCCTGTGCCCTCTTTTCTTGATTCTCCAATCACACAGTTGCGACAGTTGTGATTGGAGGATCAAGAAACGAAGGTGGGGCTTGAGATAGGTCCATTACAAAACAATCTCTCCAATCACCAAGGCACCCTAATGTCACAACATGCACATTCTATCTAAGAGGAAAATGGTGAGACAACAAGATGCCGTACGCAGGATTTCACGTTTCACGCCGTTGTCTCAAATGTCAACGGCATAAAGAATGTTCAAACAAGGTGATCCACAATCGTCGTGTTAACACATTCAGCGCCGGAGCTATATGGCGAATATAGGTATAGATGGCCACCGCTTTAATCAATGGGAGGACGGGGAGATTTGCAAGTGCTTAAAATATATCTTAAATTATGGCTATGGGTCTAATACACCCGTCGCTTATCAATGAGTTGCTTGCAGTCAACATGTACAAAACCGATTTTTTCATCTGTACATTTACGGTTTATACCGTTTTGAATACGAGTATAGTTTTGGTGATTTCTAGTAATTCCAGAGAAAGACGCGATAATAGCCCTTTAGTGGAATACACAAAACACGTTGTAATTTTTCGGCTGATTTACGAATTGTTTTCAAATAAATGCTAGATTATCGATAGTATATGTGTCCTCATGCACGATACAGAAGCGGGCTGAAAAATCGATTATCCGTGCATTGGTTGGCGCCAACGGCACGCACACATAGACACGTTGAGATCGCTGTGAAAGAAACATCTGATTAACCCAAGATTGGTAACATAGTCCTAACCTCACATCTGATGTCCTGCAAAAAGATTAATCCAATTCCAGATCACCAGTCCAAATATTGATCGCGTTTATTGATCCAACGTTATATATCCAAAACACATAATCCACACTGCTCAGTGTCCCCAGTCAATGTGGTATAACGATACTGCATGCCCAAGAAGGAAAACCTGGACCGGACTTTTTTTTTGAGCCAATCCAATGATGTGCAATACCATCCGGGAGACGATAGGCGGCGGTATTTGCCCTTTTGCGAGCTCAGACCCATTCCCAACGATAACATCAGGTTGGATGCATGGCCGCCTAGGCAGATTTTTTTACATTTAATGAACACCTGTATGTGCAATTTCCTGCAATATAGAGCCTTCAATCTTGACCAAAATAAAGCTGCTCTTTTCACTATAAAACTCAGTTTATATTGCAGTATGATAGCTATAATAACTTCACTGCGAGGGCTCTTTTAGCTAACGCTAGCTAGGCACGTATGATAGCCAATTACTATTATAATAATAATAATAATAATAACTTTCCCATCCTCCCAAAGCCCCTCCAGCCCCGTTCACATCCGCCGCACCAACAACAAGTAACAACAACAACTAATTGACGCTATCAATAGCCCCAGTGAGCGCGGCGGCTGAATGAATGAAAACTTTATTTAACAGATTGCAGAATGGGTAAAATACAGTACGGCTCAATACACACAATTGTTAAGGGGATGCAGACCAGAGAAAGACGTTTGTCTTGTTTACATCAGGGTCTGTGCTGCACCGAGTGAATCCACAGTCACTTGCTCCTCAATGGGAAACCAACCTAGATTTACCATGAAGGACTGGTTCTGGCCGAACCGTTCGTTATACAAGTATCACAGAGACATTACAAAGGTGCTCAGAGTTGCACGAGGGGTTCGCACAGAGATACGGGATGGTTTGAAAGCTCGGCGTTGCTAATAAATATTTTTTATATTTTTTTTATAAACTGCTCAAAGCGGCATTATTTCCGTCGTTGGGTGATCACAGCGCCTGCGCAGTGCGCACCATCCCGTATCTCTGGATTCACTCGGTTCAGCGCCGAGGCTCACCATACGAGAAATATTCAGTTTCAATCTGTTTGCGCATTTAGTATACAGTCACAGTGTTCGACTTACGTGATGATTTGCTCCATTTTAATGTAAACGCCGAAGAATAATCCTCACGAGTCACAATGTTATCCAATATCCAGCCTGAATTTCGAAAAAGGTTCGAAAAAGCCGCCTCCCCCAACATGTCGTATACGTCATGCCGACAAACGCCCGTGGGCACTGGATCAAACCATTAAAGTGGGGGGTCACACAATCTTTGGAAACTTAAAAACTTGCTATTAAGTGTCATTGCGTATTATTAATTTGATTGAAATTACGTAGTTATGGTTCGATAAGATTTATAAATTGGGGGGGGGATATTTATATCATATGATATGATCAAAAAGTGAGGGAGCAAAAAGACAAGCTTGCTCCCCCAAGTTCAATAGTCCTAGAGCACCCGCATCTTCTGCTCCATTAAGTGGGCGCCTATGGTTGGATGGATGAAAATGAATGGATATCACTAATAAAAGAAATAACGATTAAAACCCGACTATACTCGTGATTGGCGCTCAAGCGTCGGCGAGTTAACCCGACTATCATCGGGTCTGGCGTCCAATGTGTTAATAGACTTACCATGGTTAATGAAAGCAGCAGGCCCAAGCCAGAGCTGGGCACACCGTTTACGCGTGGAGTACATCACACTGAAGTCGTTAACTCCTGTCCTCAGAAAAGCACTGTCGACGGGGCTCAGCTCTGCTATACATCCCAGCAGAACCTCCACCCGCTCGCCTATAAACCTGCGGTACAACCATTCAAATGTCACATTATTATTATGTTCATTGTCAGTTATACACAACTTATACAACATATACGCAATGGTATCCGATAAGTGAAATCGAATATACATGTTTCTTCGCTAATAATAAATGACATTACCAGAGCCTTGTCGATGTTATTTTTGCTCCGTTGGTCTCTGAGGAGTATCTGTCACAAGACTCAATCTTGACACCGCTATCCAACAGGAAGGCTCCGAGGTAACGATACACCTGAGAGGACGACATGGATGGTTTAAGATGCAATTAAGATCCGTTTACATGCCCGTCAACACAAACTCAATTACTGCTGTTGGAAGGACTATAAAACAAATACAAGGAGACGGGAAGAGACAGACCTCAAATCTACACCCAAATAAGGACAGGTTAGTGATGCACCGATGTGAAAATTGTGGCCGATACCGATATTAATATTGCTGTTCTGGCCGATACCGATATTTACAGATGTCGATATCTCTGTATTGAAAACACTTTTTTATGATAATCAAATAAAGAGCTATTTTCCAGTTACTTTTGTAACTTATTTTCAGAAATGACTGATATTTTGAAACTATCAGACAAAATGAAGTAAACAACTAATTGTCTGTTTTCGAACACATGAACCGGCGGTGCTCGAGTGTCCCCAATCCATGTGTTATAAACGTTACTCATGCCCGAGAAGGAAAACCTGGACCGGACTTCTTAGATCGACGTACAGCCCAATCCAGAGGGTTTCCAATGATGTACAATACCGGCCGCAAGGCGTTAGGCGGCTGTATTGGCCGTTTGCAATCTCAGAGCCATTTCCAATGATAACATCAGGCTGGATGGATGAATTATGAATGGATATAGCAAATAAAAGAAATAACAGTTAAAACCCGACTATACTCGTGATTGGCACTCAATCGATGGCGAGTTAACCCGACTATACTCGTGGTTGGCACTGAATGGGTTAATAGAAACTGATTAACATGCGATGCAAAAAATCAAGTGTAAAATTATATTAGCTTACGCTAAATGCATTGAAAGTGCTAATTAATTAGAGGCTTGGTTTTAACTAGACTACTCTCTTCCTGGTTAATAAATTAGAAGCTTGGTTTTAACTAGACTACTCTCTTTCCACAGACAGACATTTTGGGGCAAGCTGCCATATGTTATCACTACTTACTTTTACTACTACTTTCGAGCAACACTTTACTTATTGTACTTATTTTATACCTATTCTTGTCTGCACTTTATGCATTACATTATATACACACACACACACACACACACACACACATCTTAAATACAGCAGTCTGTAGATTTAACCTTATTTAACAATATCCTATGAATATATTTCACAATGTACCAACACACAATGATGGATTGATGACTTAACCTTAACCGTCTTTGACTGTGCCAAAAATCATCATTCGAGGTTTATCCTATCTGTCCGACATGAACTCAACAGGTGGTCAATTCAAACAGAGAATGTGATTTCCACTGCTGCGATGGCTATCAAATGTAGACAGGCTAAAAACGTCATTTCCCTAATTCCAGTGTGTCGCCCCTCTTTTAATCCTCTCTCCTGCTGTGCTCCGTTGTCATGTGTCCCATTAATGTTTCATAGCGTATTTAAGAGCAATTTGCATTAGTAGAGTCTGCACCAGTCATCTGGACTCATTTGACTTGCCAGTGCATTGTGCCATCTGTTGCACCTCCCTGTTCAACGCGAGGACCAATATATGGCAAGAGCATGCAGGGAACATTGATCTGGTCATTTAACTGTGATCACTAAGATCTGATTAGAGGTCGTTTTCCATCATGTTCTAGTACAGTTAACTTATTGGGAGACTGGAATAAGACCTTATAAGTTATTGAGACCTTTTTATGTCTCATTGTGGCATCAGCTTGCATTTATAACATGAGGCATTTGCCAATGAATTTAGGACGCAAACTAAAGTAGGCCAATACCATAAACTATGGAAACAGATAGTTCCACACCTAGTCTATGGAAACAGATAGTTCCACACATAAACTATGGAAACAGATAGTTCCACACAAACTATGGAAACAGATAGTTCCACACCTAGAGTCCTAGACTATGGAAACAGATAGTTCCACACAAACTATGGAAACAGATAGTTCCACACATAAACTATGGAAACAGATAGTTCCACACATAAACTATGGAAACAGATAGTTCCACACAAACTATGGAAACAGATAGTTCCACACATAAACTATGGAAACAGATACCGTAATTCCTCTAATAGTAACCGGGTCTCAAATACAAGCCGGGTCTCTATTAATGGCCGGGTGCGCTCTTGAGCTAAGCAATTATAAGCCGTCCTCCTAATACAAGCCGGGTTACTAATATACTGAGCTGCATACTGAGCTGGTTACTTGATTTCACTTTGAAAACGTTGACCAGTGACCACCTGTAATTGCACTGTTTACTATTTCATACAGTACTTGGTTTCAATAAATGAACCCAGTACATTTTACTGGGTTCAAACTGACACAAAATGTTGATTTATTCATTATGATCCGTTTGAAAATTTGAAATATAGGCCTCCCTCTTATACAGGCCTCCTCCTAATACAAGCCTGGTACCCGCTACAGTTGAAACAAATACAAGCCGGGGTTACTATTAGAGGAATTACGGTAGTTCCACACAAACTATGGAAACAGATAGTTCCACACAAACTATGGAAACAGATAGTTCCACACAAACTATGGAAACAGATGTTCCACACAAACTATGGAAACAGATAGTTCCACACATAAATTATTATTAGGCAATGAATTAGACCCAATGAAGCAAAAAGGAGAGCGTATAACTTTTGAAATAGAAATGTTGAAATATCCAAATATATTCGGCCAATCCTAAATTAGTTAGGCTGTGTGCTTGTTGATCAAATTCCAATAGTGCTGGAGCCAGCTGTGTTTGTTGATTGACTCAGTTACAAGCTAAATGGCCAATCTAAGCAATCAAACACAAAAAATAATAATAAAGGTCATCTTCACTGGACACGCTCTCTCTCTCTCTCACACGCCATCTCTCTTGATGTCTCCCTCTCTCACTTGCTCTCTTCCTCTCAAAAACTCTGCTACAAGGACTTGATGATGTGTGATAGAGGAGATTCAGACCTGTGAATCCACTATATCTATAACGCTATCTCCATCTTAGCTTCATGTATCAAAGTACAGACAAACACAAAAATGCAGCGACGTTATAATGTTACTAACATTGTTAGAAGTCCATAAAAATCATTAACGTAGTCCCGTGTTGGTAACGTTATTGCTAGCTTTCAGAATCCTGTTAACGTAAGCCCACTTAATAGATTATCAGGCTAGCACATTAGCAAATGCAACCTGTATAACAAACATTAGCTACTGTATCTTATAACTAGCTAATCAATTGCTTACGGTAGTAGATTCTCAAGAGGCGCATTCTGCTAATCTCTGTAATTTCCTTGATAACCAAGCAAGTAGACTCATGACACTATTTAATTATTATATTACAATCGCAATATTGTCCACAATAATTGCAATCGCACTCTTTCACTAAATCGTGCATCCCTAGTGATAACTGTCACCTTATACACAGGTGATAACTGTCACCTTATACACGGGTGATAACGGTCATCTTACACGGGTGATAACTGTCACCTTAAACGGGTGATAACTGTCACCTTAAACACGGGTGATAACTGTCACCAGTGTTTTCCATTAATTACCTAGACTGAACCAAAATATATACAGTATATATTTTTTTTTTTACTATTTTTTTTTAATATAAAGTTTGCCAATAGGGATGTATCAGTAGTATTGGCAGTGGTAGTAGTCGTAATAGTAATCCAGTATATATATATTTTTTTTCTAAAAAATAAACCAGTTCAACAGTAACCACTTTTGCTTCATTTCTTTGATGGCTCAAATGTATGCTCTAGTCCAGTGGTTCCCAAACCTCTCCTCGAGACCCCCCCAGCCGTTCCATGTATTTGTTAAATTCCACCACCAGCACACCTGATTCAACTAATAAAGGGCTAGTTAAGTTGAATCAGGTGTACTGGTGGTGGAATTTAACAAATACATTGAACGGCTGGGGTGCTTCGAAGAGAGGATTGGGAAGCACTAGTCTAGTAGATTTTGTGTTTTGAGCACAAAGTTCATCATAGATCTGGCCTCTTTATTTTGCTCTCAAAGTGCACCAGATTGATGCATTTAACTTTAAAATGTACAAAAAAAGGTTCCGGGGGGGCATGCCCCTGGACCCCCCTAGAGGGGCTGAGGTTCACCCACCACAGTCTCACAAAATCCTGTGGGAACCACTGGTCACCGTATACACAGGTGATAACTGTCACCTTATACACGGGTGATAACTGTCACCTTATACACGGGTGATAACTGTCACCTTACATGGGTGATAACTGTCACCTTACATGGGTGATAACTGCCGTTTGGTCAATTAATGAATGCAGAGGGTAACTTACATATGGCTACAGACAGTTACAACAAATGAGGTTCCTTCCAAGAACTGCATTTGATGATACAGGCTCCCCTAAGGCATCTCATCATGATTAATTATCCTAAACATCCCAAGCATTGCCCAATTTGATACCTAATTTGTATGTCCATTAAAAAAAAATATATATATATCCCAGGGTACTCTATTTGATTTCTGTTTATTTCTATATAAACTTTACATAATATTAATGGAACCACATGCCTTCCAAAGTGAGTCAGAGGCTTCATTTATAAACATTAGGTGCACACAAAAGGCTACTCTGTCACTTTCCGCACAGAATTTGGAATTTATAACAAACAATCTTGGCATGAGAATGTACTTATCTCTACACAGACTACACAAGACATCATTTGCATAGTTTGAGGTCCATGATGTTGCAGGATATAATGGACAGATAACAGGAATTTCAATTTTATAGCAATGCGGAATGTAGAAAAAGATAATGCAAGGCTCATGCCTACTGTATTTTAGTGTAGGCGTTGGTATTCTAACATTTCTTAGAATAGAAATAGAATAGAAATACTTTATTTATCCCGAAGGAAATTCAGCACTACAGATCGCTCACAGTAAAAATGTAGGTAGTCAGAAACAAAAGTCATGTATAAGAATAAAAATAATAAAGAATAAATAATAAAATACGGTCCGGGATATACATTCTGTTATGTATATACATTCTAAAATATAATATATACAGCCAAAAATATACAGAGATATACAGTAAGTGTACAGCATTAAGTGTAATATTCTAAAAACGTCGATTTGAAAGTAAAAGTCCATGAAGATTATGCCAGATAGCACGGTCACCCTGTGCTCACTGATGCAGTGAGGCACAGTGATGAGTTATAAAGTCTGATGGCTGTCGGAATGAAGGACTTCCTGTGCCGTTCAGTGTTGCATCTTGGGAGTCTTAGTCTAACACTGAACGTGCTCCTTCCATAGACCACCGCAACACTTCCGGGATTCTGAAATCGGGGAGGAGATTGCGGGGGGGCAAATGAATGAATGTGGACGAGAGCCTTGACATTAAGTGATTGCAGATACGGCTGTGGGGGTGCTGGAGACATGATCCAATAGACTTGTATGCGCCTGACTCTCCTGAACACGGCGCGAGACATTCCTAATCGATCAGAACTAAATTGGCAGCGAAAAAGACCGCTTTTAAGCATCGATTCCCCATGCACATGCGCAGATTGGCCACGGAGTGTGACGCAACGCACATCCACACTGGAATGTTCCATTAGAGGGGGTGTTGTGTTGTGAGAATGCTAAGATAGAATTAAATATACAGTAAAAGGAATACAGTACAAATATACAGAAGTCTACAGTAAGTGTAATATTGCACAGTGTTGTGCATTTATAATCAGTAGCTTAGGCTACATAGTAGGCTAATGACAGCCTATTCTAGTCTAGCAGGTGCTGATATAGACTAGTAATGTTGATTTTCAGTCATCTATGACATTTTTTGCCTAGATATACCGTATATCTAGGCAAGAAAAGTCATATATGTGATATATGTCATATATTATACGTCTATACCAGCAGCACCTGCTAGACTAGAATAGGCTGTCATTAGCCTACTATGTAGCCTAAGCTACTGATTATAAATGCACAACACTGTGCAATATTACACTTACTGTAGACTTCTGTATATTTGTACTGTATTCCTTTTACTGTATATTTAATTCTATCTCATCATTCTCACAACACAACACCCCCTCTAATGGAACATTCCAGTGTGGATGTGCGTTGCGTCACACTCTGTGGCCAATCTGCGCATGTGCATGGGGAATCGATGCTTAAAAACGGTATTTTTCGCTGCCAATTTAGTTCTGATCGATTAGGAATGTCTCGCGCCGTGTTCAGGAGAGTCAGGTGCATACAAGTCTATTCGATCATGTCTCCAGCACCCCCACAGCCGTATCTGCAATTACTTAATGTCAAGGCTCTCGTCCACATTCATTCATTTGCCCCCCCCCCGCAATCTCCTCCCCGATTTCAATGTAACGCGGAAGTGTAGTGGTCTATCAGCCAAGTCTGTGTGTAGTGGGTGGGAGGGGTTATCCATGATTTTACTTACATTTACAGAAGCCTTAAAGTTTAGTAGAACGCTAGTCATTTAATATATTTTCAACAAAGTACCAAGTTGTTAACACTTTGATCGCCATGGGTTAAATTCATAATTTACCATCCCACGCCAGCTCTATTTGTCTATGGAGAAGTTCCCCTTTGCAGGGCTATAACTTTTTAAATTCTATTGCTAAATTGCCATTATTATGGCCCATTCAATGTCCTATATGTATTGTTCAGGGTGTAGCAACGTTAAACTTTTTCATTCACATATTCATACTAAAATATGGTCTAAAGTATAAGTATGTTTTTATCGTTTTCTGCAGCTTTCTTCAGAACGTGATTTATAGCCCTAAATGCATTATATTGATGATCAAATACAGTTTGGTAGGAATCTGTGCGAGATAAAAAATGTCAACTGGATGTGCTTCTAGGAGTTACTACATATCATCGGATGATGACCGGATGGGCGGGGGATCGTTTATAATTCCGTGGGCAGCGTTAGATGATTCATCCAGAGTGAGTCATATGTTCATCATAGCAGTTTATATGGAACACGTTAGAATATAACGCTGAATCTTACGTGGCTTCCTCGCGCCGCTGGCAGATGAGCGTGGAACAGAATTTTTTCTATTATGGGATGGAGAAATGCCCGATCCATTTCCAGGTTGTATAATAGTATATTAGGGCTGTCTTAAATACTTCGAAGCTTCGTTCGATGGCACAAGCTTCGAACATTACAAAAAATTGACGTTTAAAAAAAATAAAAAATAAAAAAAAGAATTCAAAAAAAGAATTCTTCAATTTTTTTTTTTACTTCGATTTGTGTGTGTGTGTGTGTGTGTGCGTGTGTGAGAACTACCCATCCCAGTTAGGACAGCCGAATCCCGTCGAATCTTTCGCCGTCGACTAAAGACTCACTTCTTCAACCATTATCTGAAATGATTTATATAAAAAAAAAAAAAAAAAATCTAACCGTGACTAACCTTACTGTCATGCACCTTTCCTAATAAACTAACCTACACTGTAACACGCAACACTTTGATAAACATTGTTACTCAGCTGATAGAGTTGTACCCTTCTTGCTGTCTTGTCGTACAGAACTTGTAAGTCGCTTTGGATAAAAGAGTCAGCTAAATGACTAAATGTGTGTGTGTGTGTGTGTGTGTGTGTGTGTGTGTGTGTGTGTGTGTGTGTGTGTGTGTGTGTGTGTGTGTGTGTGTGTGCGCATGGGGCCATTGGGTGGGGCCGGGGGACAAATACACTGGAGGAAAGTAACCCAGCTCAGCACTGCCCAAATTATATCATCACTATTGCCTGTTTGAAGGATATCATCCTCAAATACATATACACCTACATGCCTTGTAGAATTCCACACATAAGAAAGAAAGATACTGGGATGAATAAACAAAATAGGAAATAAAATTTAGATAAGGTGCTACTGAGATGTTTTGGTGAGTTCTTTGTTTTTTTGTGGAAGTTGCCTTTCTTAAAAATGCATGAACATTCACTGATAATTGGTCTGTAGTGGAGTCTGCAAGGTTACATTGCCGGACCATGTAGAATCCGGACCTTGTAGACTGACATAATTCTGTGCATAGTTTAGTCTACACAGGCCATATTTCAAATAATCAAAATCTTATTTCATTCATCTTAAACATTCTTGATTTGGGGGATTGGTAGTTCCCATGAAATCTGAAGTTGTTCAAACGACAACAGCGATCCACCTTGAATTAAATCACACAGCCAAGTGAAACCTTGTTGGCTCAGTCACGAAAGGGGCTACTTAATTAATTAATCCAACCCACTTTATTTATAGAGCACATTTAAAAACAAAATATGAAAGTGCTGTACAAGTCCCACAACATAAGATAAAAAAAAATAAAAAAAAAAAAATAAAAAATAAAAAAGCTTTTTTCGAAGCTTCGAATTAAAATCGAAGCTCGGCCCCGAAGCTTCGATTGCCAAAAAAAGCTTCGAAGGTCAGCCCTATAGTATATATGTCCAAATCATGTTGTTTTTTCGAGTTATTTGCACCGATCGATGTTCACTGTGTCAAGACGGAGTCTCTCTAACGATAGCGAGTGCCCGGACCACATATGGATGAGCACTACCGGTTCAAAGGGTCATTTCCGGTTGGCGATCTGCCGATCGGCCACCAGATGGCGCTCTTGAACCGCTAGAGAGTTGAGTGGAGCTTTGCAGTGTGTCTCAGGGCTCCGGAGGGGAAATATGATTTCGATCACAGATTTTTGAAATATTGACATCAAAGACGAGTTACGGCGTCTTCGGCAGAATGAGCATGGCTAGGAATGACGTCTTAACTCGTCATCGGCGATCATAGTGTTAAGTGTTGTGTAATCTTTAGGGCTGACCTTCGAAGCTTCGGGGCCGAGCTTCGATTTTAATTCGAAGCTTCGGGGGGAAAAGAATTATAATAATTTTTTTTTATTTTATTTTTTTTGTATCTTATGTTGTGGGACTTGTACAGCACTTTGGTAAACTTTGTTGTTTTTAAATGTGCTCTATAAATAAAGTGGATTGGATTAATTAATTAAGTAGCCCCTTTCGTGACTGTGACGCAGCCAACAAGGTTTCACTCGGCTGCCCTGCCTGGGTGCAGTGGGGCTGCTCTCACAGCCAACGACATGACATTACATAATTATGTTGCAACCTTCGTCTATCAAGCAAACAATTATATAAATATTTATATGTAGTTGATAGAGACAAAGGCAGAATTCGACTTAATTAAGCACGTTTTATTAAGACATATTTTTATATGGGTCGGGACACTTTAAAAAAGCAGCACAATGAACACAAATCTGTCCGACATAGTCTTAAATAACAAACGGCATTGCTTCGCTTCTTCGTCGACATGTCTGCTGCACATGTCCTTGTTGTTTAACACAAATAATCTCCACGTGCTTGTTGTAGAGTCGAGGGGCCGCTTACTTTCGTTTCATTGGAATGGAGGTGGGAAGGCGCCGCTTACTTTCGTTTCATTGGAATGGAGGCGCAAGATTTTGGAGGCAAAAAATAATAAATTTTTTAATATTTTTTTTTTTAACTTGGCTTTTCTTTATGTTCGAAGCTTGTGCCATCGAACGAAGCTTCGAAGCTTCGAAGTATTTAAGACAGCCCTAGTAATCTTTATGCCCTACATCATGTTTGTTTCGTAATCTAAAATAAACTAGAAAAAAGGCAATGTGGTTGTATGCCAACGCCGACCAGTAGCCAGTAAGAGTAGTAGGAGGGGCAAATATAGACCAATGTAAGCGGATGTCCCTGCTGAGTCCAAAGACACCACCCGCGAACCTGTACAACAAACGGTTCATGAGATACAAAAGGTGGGTGGGGTTTACGTGTAGGGGCAGGGCCCTGGTTAACCTAGACCAATGAAAGTAGCAGTCTGTACTGAGTTTACTGACACCGCCCATAAGTCTCTACAACAAATGGTTAATGAGATATGAAAGGGGTGTGGCTTAAGCATGAGGGTGTGGTTAACCTAGACCAATGAAAGTAGTAGTCTGTACTCAGTGGATGTTTGTACCTAATTTAAAGAAAATCCCTTGAAATTACCTGAGATATCATGTTCACAAGAGAATGGGACAGACGTGAGGTCACAGTGACCTTGACCACCAACATGTAATCAATTCATCCTTGAGTCCAGGTGGACGTTTGTGCCAAATTTGAAGACATTTCCTCAAGGCGTTCCAGAGATATCATGGTCACGAGAATGGGATGGGCGGACAAGACGAAAACATAATGCCTTCAGTCACGGCTGCACCATTCCAATATGTATAAAGAAATGTAAATAAAAAACATGGGACAGGATGGCATAATACAATTGAAAGAAATCTTAATAAAGTGTACACATTGTTTCCACCTTTGTGCATGTGCAGCTTTCCCATTGTGAATCTATATAATGTAGGACACATGAGGCCTCTGCTGTGTGTGTAGTTCCACTGTAATTGTCAAGCGATCCCTGGTTACAAGCCACAGTTAGTATTTTCTGATGGTCCACAACGCTGTCTATTGATCAAATCAAAACATTGCTACGCACAGCTATGTTGAAACTAAATGCACAGAGAGAGAGAAGAGAAGCGTAATAAACCTACATGTTGTCTCAGCAGTTCCTGGCGATGGCTTCCCAGTGCGTTGAAGTAGTCGCCCGCCCATTCGCCCACCGTCAGGGCTTCGAAGGTGGTCTGGAAGTCAAGTGTCCGCTGGAAGCGTAGCAGAGTCTCTTTGAGGTTACCCCAACGACGGATCTCTGGTGTTGGGCTGGAGAAGAGGGGGAGGGGGAAATACCACAAGATGAGGGCAAATAAGAGAAGCTGGAGGACGACCATCTGCACTACAACACTCTACAGTGACACTCGTTCACTTTACTCTAATGGTTGCAACTGATTGCAAAATTGACGTACATGTTACTACATTCATGGGGTGTGATACAGTGTAGTCAGACTTGCATCAGTAACGTTGTTTTGGCTCTGTACACCAGCACACTGGATTTGAAATGGAACAATGACTGTGAGGAGAAGTGCAGACTTTCACCTTTAATGTGAGGGTGTTTACTCACATGAACTGTGTAGGAATTGTAGACCTTTTTATACATAGCCCTCCCCATTTTAGGCGACCAAATGTAATTGGATGAATTAAAGAGATATTTCACTTTAGTATAACTAGTTTCAGCAGTCTAACCTCTATCTAAAGTAATCTACAAATAACAATATATAGCCTACCCTGTATTGTATAGTTTGTATAGATAGAATATACGTTGTATATTATGTTTGGTTTTTACTAGTTTATTTAGTTTATAGTTATAGTTTGTATAGATAGAATATACGTTGTGTATTATGTTTACAAGTCTACTGCGGTTGATGAGCCGGGAAAAACAAGCATCTTGCATGTATGTATGTCAATTTTAATAAGCTGTGACAATAACATTTTCTGAATCCGAATCTGAATAAGCCAGTGCTCGACACGTAACTATTTTCCCAACGAGTACACATGCTCCTAAATGAAGAAATGTAGGAGCACAGTGAAACAATTAGAATATTTCAAATATAGCTATGAATTTAAATGTTTATTATGATCCAACTGCTCAGATCGTTTTTTATAGTGCAACACTTGGCTAGACTTACAAATATATATATTTTTTTTCATATTTAAAGTTTTTATTTATCACAAGCAAGACAATACATACATGACAAGACAAACTAAGACAATAATAATAACAACAACAACAACAACAACAACAACAACAACAACAACAACAACAACAACAACAAGGGGGGGGGGTTGCAGAGTGTTACAAAGGTTCAGTACACAAACATATTCCAGATAGTGATCTAATAAAGCTCAGGGGACCTTGAAGGCCATCGGGCCTATCACTCTCTTGAAGAGATAGAGCAGCCTGTTCCATTGATAACAAGTCCATGAAGTCCTTGCGCCAGTTCTCCAAACTGAAGCAGTTCGGTTTGCGTTCTTTCCAGTTCATTAAAATAATCCGTTAGCATACACTTACAAATCATTGAACGTACAGAGAGAGAGATTTTGTGTTGGCAAGTCAACTCAAAACTCAAGTAATCTCGCCCAGAGGATTGCTCCGCTGTGAGCTGCCCCAGGGTTAGTTTAACTATTTGGGGGCTTAGTTAGCAGCTACTTTAGTTTTTTACCGTGTCTTGGGCATACAGGGATGGATGGTGATTTTGAGGATGCAAAGCATGTTAGGGTGCTTTCACACTAGGCATCCGGGGCCGTTTCCGAGCACGATTGCCCCAAAAGTAGTGTAGTGAGAACGCTGCGTTCTGTCCATTCCGTCCCCGGGACCACTTGAAAAGGTGGTCTGGGGAGCGATTCAAGCATCCCCAGGCACGGAACAATTAAAGTGTGGACACAACTGTACAAAAACACGGAAGAGGCTTGCTGTAACAAGTGCTTCTGTCTAAGTTTAAGGAGGAGGGTGCTAACCTGCTTGCCCAGAATAGAGTTGTATTCATACTTCAATTTACAAATATTATTTAGGTCCGTTTGGGATTGTGAGAGTCTGTAAACCTGCTCCAACGAGGGAAGCTGTGTGTCAATTTCAGCCAAGCGCTTACGTCTTTCTCTCTTTTCAGAGGCTTCATAAGATATAATGTTCCCTCTCAATACCACCTTAACAGACTCCCCCCAATGTAGCGTCAGACACATCACCGGTATCATTCGTTTCCATAAACTCAATAAGTGGAGATCTCATTGTTTTTGTCTACCTAAATGTACGGAGCGATTTGTAGTGCCAAATTTCCCTCGGGATGAATAAAGTATTTCTATTCTATCTCATTTGATCCCGAAATTCTTTCTCCGAGAGCAAAGAAGGGTTGAAGCGCCAGCTATAGCGCGTCTGTGGCAGTGCCAGCTTTACCAACATCGGGGTGTTGCTCCCTCAAGTGTGCTCGGGAACTAAACAAGATTGGTAGTGTGAAAGCTGGCCAGCAGGGGAGTGGGGAGGGGGGACTATCGTTCTCGGGAACTGAACGGAGGCAACCGTTCCTAATGTGAAAACGCCCTTAGACACATTGGACCCGTTGGCACTTTTCATCTGCATGTTTTTGGCGAATGCAAGGCTGGGATGTTAGTTCCTTCTGCTGTTTTCACAGCATGTCTCCTCTCTGTAAATTAATGTGTTGGTGGGAGTGGCACTCACACAAACACCTCACAGAGAAACAGCATGACTCGAGGAGTTTTCACAGGGCAAAGTCTAGACAGGGCTGAATAGCTAGATACTTTTCCTGTTTTAAAACCGTGACTAGCTGGGTAAAAGATTATGGTAGGTTGTAATTTTTTCTCGCTAATAATTTTTCCAGTTCGAACATATCTATTTTTAGTCACAATGTGAGTGTAAGGAAGCTAGTGACCACTGCTGTCCCTGTCATCCGCTGTCAAGACTATCATTCCTACCAGGTAGCAGGCTCCACATTCACTTCCATCTATTTTGAGGTCCATGTCTAAATATTATAAATTAATACAGCAATATTTTCTGTGGAATACATTTTTCGGTGTCAAAGGTAGGCTACTTGTTTTTTTTAAGCTAATGTTACCATTTTTTAATTATGAGTATAGGAACTATTTCTCACTTGAGGTGTAGTTTGACCAACTGTAAACTTTTCACAGAATGTAACCGAACACTCCACAAGACAAAGACACACAAAACACTTAGACCTACAACAAATTGACCGGATCTGCTTTTACTTTTCAATGGTAATAAATCTGTAAAGACACATCAAATACCAAAATAGAGCATGTACCTTTCACTCTGAATTGTCTGCTTTATTTAAATCTTCACAGCAGCAGTTTGTTTATACTTGTTTATACCTAGAAGTATGATATTTAGACAATGGCCCCAAAATGAATGGAAGTGAATGAGGAACCTGTCACGTGGAAGGAATGGTGGTGTTGACAGCGGACAACAGGGACAGCGGTGGTCGCTTGCTTACTTGTAGATATATACTACAATACTTATTATATATATATATATAATATACCTTTAACATAAACTTAGATAAAGTAATATTATTAACATTTGGTTGCCAATCCCTTGCAATCAATGACGATGACAATTATTTTGTCTTTCCTAATAACAATTTGCATATATCTATACTTCACTTAGTGATGGAAGGGGTAATGATTTATATTTTATTTGACCCCTCTGGAAAGACACCATTTCTGATGTCATACATCAACTGGACGAGAAACTCCCAAACTGAGACCATTACTTATGATGAATATGATAATCGCAAATATGCTCTTCCTGGTGTTTGTTGCTGGGTCACTTGAAACAACTCCCTGTCATAGTGTTCCATTCAAGAGAAAATCCACCTTAAAACCGTATTCACACTGTGCTATTCCAATGTTTCTCTATAAACATGAACCGTCTCGCCAAGATGGAAATCGGCACATCAAGACTTTTAAGGGTACCGATCGAATTACGCCAGTACCACAGAGAGTACCGATTCACGTTAGATCAATCTGTGCCCAATTTCAGTCCCCGAGAGCGGGTAGATTAAGACCCGCCCAGGCGAATTCCAACGACGGGCAATTGTCATTTCATAATGCACACAGACCAGCGTGGACCTTACATTTTTAGAAACTATGATAGCTAGCTATTCAGCCCTGCGTTCAACAGCCCTGCGTTCAACAGCCCTGCGTTCAACAGCCCTGTGACAACTCTCCGCTGTTTCTATGTGCAGTGAAAACTCAGCTGTGTGAGCAAGTGCCACTTGAGTTTCAAGCTCCAACAGAATGGGAGGGGCTGAGCCCGAGACCCTTTCGCTCTCTCTCTCTGCATTCAATGATTTAAAGTAGGCAAACGTTACACTATAAAAACTAACTGGATAGTTGATGATAATCAATATTTTACTTCATTAGCTGAAATATTCTAAAATCATTAAGTTTGTTGTGTGTGTGTAATATGTATATTACTGTCCCATCTCTTGGGTCTTTGGAAAGACCATATGAGGTCAGATGAGTTTGATAGTATTTACTGAGGCTGGCCAGATAATGTTGATATTTAAATATAAAATACTAATAATACAGGGCGGCCGGGTAGCGCAGCGGACTAAGCGTCTGCCTACCACCGCAGAGACAGTGGGATCGAATCCAGTTGCCGCGGTACCTCCGGCTTGGTCGGTCGTCCATACTGACACAATTGGCAGCGTCAGCGGGTGGGTCCTGGTCGTTGTAAACAGCGACTCCTACAGGTCGGTCGGGGCGCCTGCTCAGCGAGGAAGGGATCTGGGTGAGGTAGTGTGATCCTCCCACGCATTACACTCACCCAATGAGAGTCCTCGCTGTCAGGTGAAAAGAAGTGGCTGGCTGACTCCGCATGTATCGGAGGAGACATGTGATAGTCTTCAACCCTCCCTAGACCGGCAAGTGGGGGGGAAATGCGCGCAAAGACCAGGAAGGGAGGGAAGGGAATTGGCATAACGACTAAAATTGGGATGGGAGGAAAAAATACAGAAAAACAGGAGGAGAAAAAGTGGATGAAAAAAAAAGATACACTACACGACTAAGGTACCCATGTACATGTCAAAATACTTCCCAAAGGTCAGTGAATACCACGACCACAACACCAGAGGGAGCTCCACAAATCATGTTAAACCCAGATTCGGCTAAGGACTAACACATTTCACAATTATGCCACATCAATGTGGAACGCCATACCCAAAGCTGTAAAGGAATGTGAATCACTACCCTCTTTCAAAACCATTCTCAAAGAGCACCTACAAGAGACTGCAATTCTAAACTGGCCCCTGTAAATGTCCTAACGCAACCCCCTCCAATGTACAATAAATGTCCTATTAAACCCAATAATACACGAGACCCTCTTCTTGGGACCAAGTAAGATTTCGTCGATAATCCAATGTACAGTTACACCCCCCCCCCCCCCCCATCTATGTACAGTTTGCACTTTGACTGGGCTTGACCATGATGCCAACAACATGCCTAGCGCCGTTTCTTGCATTTTGGTATGTTCCTCCAAACTTCAATTGCAAGTTAAAAGGTTTATGTTGTGCACGCTAATAGTAATAATGTACTGACCTGATGGCTCCCTTCTGTGACTACAAGTCAAAGATGTCCAGGGCTAAATCTGAGTGTGATAAGGCTTGTCAGTGTCATAAGCACCAGACGAACACAACCAGTCAATCATGACATACAAGGCATGTGTGAATCTATTTGCTATGCAAATCAGCAGTAAGCACGCCATAAATCAGAAAGATCATAAACTACAGGCAGGAACAGACTGGTAATTATGTCAGTCCAGTGCTAGACTAGAACCTTTTTTTTTTTAACAACTATTTAAATCAAGTGTAACATTCCTTTATGTTTATGGTTTATCATAAACTCATGGTCACCACACTAGAGCTAGCATTGCTGACCTGTGCCTGCCCTGGTGTAACACCAACACAGGGAAATGTTCTAATAAGTTTAGGGGAGCTGTGAACTGGAACAATAAATTATTATAATAATAATATAATAAAATTATAATTGCATATAAAAAGGTCAGGTAAACAACATATTTTTTGTTTTTTTTAAAGGGTCAAACTCTGGCTTATGGCGAATGTAGAAACATAGGAGTGGTAGCTCGGCATTAGCAAAATGTCAGTTGTAGTAGTATTGTCATTGCTGCTGCTGTTGCTTTTTTTACGCATCTTAATTTTTTTAAGATGTTTTCATGTAAATATTTGTATGCATAATTGTCCCAGTTAAAATATAACATGTAACATATATGTTCTATTCTATCTTAACAGTAAGGACAATGGTGGCAATAAGTCCTGGTCTTTATCGTGTTATCCTTGCAAGTAATTTTTTTATGACGTTTAAGAAGAAAAAAAGGAAACTAAAACACGCCTTACCTGAGCTTCATCTTATGGGTGCTGAAGCCCAACAGGGGGTCCAGCACCAGGCTGGTGGCCAGGTCATCGGTGTCACACAGCTCCCTCACACTCATTCTAGTGCCTCCGTCCATTGCCTCCCACCATCAGCATGCTGAAAACACACAGCAGGTCAAAGGCCCCTTGAGTTGATCGCGACAACAACACAGCCCGCCCCCCCCACAAGGGACGGTGACGTTCAGCTGCTCTGCCCTACCAAAGGCTAACCGCAGCGACTACAATAATGGACACAATCGAGTTATTATGACTGAAATGTAACATTTTGGTTGTTTTCCTGTGACACAATTTGGTTAAGTCCTGTCCGATTCTAGAGAGAAAATATGGTGTCAAAATTGCAGTGACTACAAAACCCAACGACAATCAGAGGCAAACCGCAGTGCTCTGCTTGTTTTACGGGGCTGAGGCGAACCAGAGTGGAGCTGCAGCCACAGTATAGTCATCATGTTCTGGTGATCCATGAAAAGATAACAGGACTAGTCGGCACATCAGTTATATTATTTATTTCCATTACATTACATTTCCTTTCTCAATTACTAATCTATTTTCAACTTTTAAAACACACCGATATCTATAAATAAAACCATGAAATACATGTTGGGTGTGATCACATTAATCAAACAGAAATGGCATTAAAAATCCTAGTTTAAACTGCACTTTGCCTCTGCATCACCTATATAACTGTTTATGGTAATACCACAGCAGAGTGCAGTATCTGCATTTTCGGGGTCATAGGTCAAATCATTGGTCGTGGGGTTTTTTTTAGGTTAAAAACTGACTTCATGGATATGCCTATCTATTAATAAATGCATTGCCACCTGTCTAGCAATAACACATTTGCACCACTTTGACGACATTGTTCTCAGTTTCGGTGTTTAGCTGGTTAGCCTGCAGGGTGCTGTTGGTCGGTAATGGATGTTATCGCTAATGAACGCGGGCGAAATGGTAGCTGCGCTACAACTGATGTTAGCTGTGAATATAAACAGCAGGTCTGCAACACATGACAATAGTACCCGGTTAACGTTAACTTCGCATTGCCACTCACCAGTCAATTGACCCACGTAGCTCCAAATACACGTCGACATGAACGGGATCAATAGAAGAAGTAACTAGTAGGTGTACTAGCTAACGTTATTAGCGAGCTTAGCTAACGGGCCGTGAAGCTACTGTTAGCTCGCCGTTAGCCGCCTCGCGAGCCTCACTGTCCGCATCGGTCCAACGGTGAGATCCACGATCATGCAAAGATGGAAAATCACGCGAAGCTCTGTTATCAGTGCATTGTATTTTGTAATATATATATGTAATATATATACCTGGGAGTCGCGTGTAGCTAACGGAGTTGTCGCCAGATCAGACTGCAAGCTGCTAAGTTAGCTAACCAGCTAGCTTTCCGCAGTTCAGCTGGCTCCGGCTGCCTGCCTGGCCGAGCAACAATAATGTCGTCTGATCTTGAACTCTGGAAATCCCTCCGTTTTGTCGTGATAAAAGATGTTAAATCCCAGTAGGAATGGCTAAGTTAATGTTATTTAACGTTACCGCAATGGGGAAAAATACAATCCAAAGATGTTGTTTGTTATTATGTGGTTAGCTTTTCACGAGGCCTTGGTCTAAGCACCAAAAGTCGCTCAGCGATGCCCACAGTGAGAGTAACCAGAAGAGGAGTAACGTAACCAGCTGAGGCTGGGAGGAGGAGACGGAGCCCGAGGAGGGACTGGAGGACGGAGGGGCTGGAGGGACGGGGCCCCAGTCTGTCTGTCAGACTGGTGTTTCTGTTAGTGCACAAACTAGGGATCACAACAACAAGAATTTCCACACTGTTTCTAATAATCACAAAATGACCATGACCATTTTAATTCTCATATTATTTTGAGGGACAAAAGTGTGGTGGATAGAGAATGTTTTTCTAATTAATTTTCTATAATAATAATAATAATAATAATAATAATAATAATAATAATAATAATAATAATAATAATAATAATAATAATTAGGGGTTCCAAAGCCAAATCCCTATCCTCCTCGGTTGGGCATTTAAATAAAATAAAAAGGAAAAGTTGAACAATTTAATGGTTATCCAACATCATCCCCAACCATCTATAAAGGGACCTAGTATAACGTGTATATTTACATTTGCTGCACTTCTATAAAGTACTTCTTTGGGAGCCTGGCTGGATCCAATGTTTATTACCGCCCGCCACCACCAATACCACAGGACCTACATATATATATATGCCATACCATAACAATATAATGCCAGTGTTGAGAGATAAATGTCACCATAACTAAAAGAGACGCTCCTATGGGCGCCACCTGATATACCCACACAGTTATGGTTAAGGGTAGAAACCATAATCCCATCAAACAGCGACCTCTAGGCAAAAGAGGCTCTTGTTTACATTTTTCTTTTTTATCTGATGTGTGGGTTGGATTTGAGTGAGGAGAGGTAGGGTTGCTTGCTATTGCTGGCCACACCTCAGGCTCTGCCAAGAGAGGTCTGGAGAAATTCAGATAAGTTACTGTATAGATATTGTGTTATTTCTATATATGCCAGTACACATTCTGTTTGTATTATATATATATTATAGCTATGTAGTAAGTAACCTTTCTTTTCTCCAGACCTCTCTTGGCAGAGCTTGATGTGTGGCCAACAATAGCAACCCTATAGCCACTCAAATCTGATCCACAAATCAGACTAAAACAATAAATGTAAACAAAGCACAATACCAAGAGGGGCACTGGCGGTCACTGTTTGGTGGCATTACAATCATATTTTGTGAACATACAAGTCCTGTCTCAAGTCTTCATTTTGCACCTCCTGCAAAATAACTAGTAGATTGACCCTCCCCTCTGATCTGGAATCATTGTATCTTATGTCATCATCATAAATCAAAACAAAATAATTTTGAGGTGCCGTAAGCCTTCTTTAAAAACGTTTGTAACCAAACCATTGTAAAAAAAACGCAGTTGTTTACTTTTCAGGCAGATTTCTAAGTGTTCCTGCTAGGGATGCACCGATCCGACTTTTTCAGTCCCGATACCGATACCTGGGCTTTGGGTATCGGCCGATACCGAGTACTGATCCGATACCCATTGTTCAATTAATAAACTGTATGCCTCACTGTGTGGAAGAGACTGGGATAATTATTTTGTGCAAGGCAACATCAGGCTTGACTTAAAACATTACTTTCCTAATTAGTGAAACTAAATGTAACAAATGAACATAGATATAGGCGGTCAGGTGGCGTAGCGGAGATTGCGCTCGTCACCAATGCAAGAGGCTGCGGTCTTGACTCCCGGAGTCAGCATTGCCTGTGGCTTGGGCCGGTCGCTATACTAACTCGTTTGGCTGAGTTAGGGGGAGGGAAGTCATGGGTGGGAATCTGGCATTGTGGACAGCGACGCCTACAGGTCAGGTCTGGGCACTTGCTCAGCGGAGGCAGGACTTGATGAAGGCAGCATGACCTCCCACGCGTTACGCTTCACCAATGAGAGTCCTCGCTGCCAGGTGAAAAAAGAGTCACTGGCTGTTGCCGCGCGTGTCGGAGGAAGCGTGCGGATGACTTCAGGGTTCCCTTGTACCGACCAGTAGGAGAACATGCGCACAACAAACAGGGACCTGGGCTTGAACTATGACCTGTGCCAGTGGGTCCTGGACTTCCTGACGGGCAGACCCCAGGTGGTAAGAGCCGGCAACTGCACCTCCTCATCCATCACGCTCAACATAGGGGCCCCCCAGGGCTGTGTTCTGAGCCCCCTCCTCTACTCCCTGTACACACATGACTGCGTAGCACAGCGGAACAACAACACCATCATCAAATTTGCTGATGACACAGTAGTGGTGGGCCTGATCTCTGCCAACGACGAAAGGGCCTACCTGGAAGAGGTAGAGAACCTGTCACAGTGGTGTCAGGAGAACTGCCTCTCCCTGAACGTCAGCAAAACAAAAGAGATGATTGTGGACTTCAGGAGGACGGGGGTCAAGGACTACAGCCCCCTCAGCATCGACGGGGCACCAGTTGAGAGAGTGAACAGTTTCAAGTACCTCGGAGCCCACATATCCGAGGACTTGACATGGACCACACACATTGACAGTGTTGTGAAGAAGGCACGACAACGCCTCTACTTCCTCAGGCGCCTAAGGAAGTTCCAAGTCAGTCAGAAGATCCTTAGGAACTTCTACTCATGTACAATAGAGAGCATCCTGACCGGCAACATCACCTCCTGGTTTGGGAATAGCACTGCACAAGACCGTAGCAGACTACAAAGAGTGACACGTTCAGCCGAACGCACAATTAGAGGGGGGCTTCCCACCCTCCAGAACATTTACAACAAGCGGTGCAAGGGGAAGGCTAAGAGAATTATTAAGGACTCGAGCCACCCGAACAACTGCCTCTTTGAACTGCTGCCGTCAGGCAAGCGATACCGGAGTCTTATGGCGAGCACAGAAAGACTCAGAAGGAGCTTCTATCCCCAGGCCATCAGGCTGCTAAACGAACAATAATCGCTAAACGAACAATAATCACTATGCAACAACCATCAAATGCACACAGCACACACACCCACACGCACACACACACTCACTCAAACAAACAACACACTGCAGCACCCACTCTCCACACTTTAGATCACACAAACACACTTACACTTTATATTTATTGATAAAGGATTTGCACTACAACTCGTACACCTACTGTGAATTGTACCTAAACTGCACCTTGTCCATTTATGCCTTGCACTATATAGTATTGTATATTAGTACACTGCACAGTATTGTATATTGTATGGTAACTACGTCTACGAACATTGTACATATGTCTAAACTGAACACTGTGACCTCTTTTTTTCTTCTAATTTTTACTATGTTTTTATTTCATACTTATCTTGTCATGCACAGTCTCTGGAGCGCAACAGTAAGAAGCATTTTGTACAAAAGTATTCTGTACTTCTGTATGACAACTATTAAAGAAACTTGAACTTGAACTAGGGGAGGGGGGGAATTGGCACAACGACTAAAATTGGGACGGGGAGAAAAACAGAGAAAAATCGGAGAAAGAGAGGATAAAAAATGTAATAAACACATAAATTACTGAATTGTTATTTATTATTATATTATTATAAAAAAAGAAAAATCCGATATTATTTTTCGATACCCGATCCAGCTATTTTAGTCATATCGGGGCCGATATTCGATATCAATATCATGTACAGTAGCCTATAAACAGGGGCAAAGCCAATGCACTTAGCAAAATAGAACATTTTGATTTGTCAATGTACTTATTCACTGCACTGTCTAGGCCTGGTGTAAAAATAAACTAATAAATAAATAAATGCACACACAAACAGAAATCCCACCCACATTCACCACTACCTCAAACCTAAATGACTAATGGACATTGGCCTACACAAAAGTGACACTTGTGAATAATAATAATAATAATAGCTTGGATTTATATAGCGCTCTTCATGACACCCAGCACGCTTCACAGAGTCCATTATTCGTTCATACACAGTCATACCGGTGCCCTGAGGCAGATTCACGGAAGCGTGGCGAATAATCATCGCCTACGGCCCCTCCGACCACCACCAACATTCATTCACATGCATACGAGGCAAGTAGGTTAAGTGTCTTGCCCAAGGACACAACGGCGATGGGATGGACATGGGCTTGAGCGGGATTCGAACCACCAACCCTTCGATCATTGGACAACCCGCTCTACCCCTGAGCCAAAGCCGCCCCACAAAGAGGTAAGAGACAAGAAGACTTGAGTACATCACTGTTGGCAAATAGGCGTTTCTCTAATCTCTATCCTGCTGACTCCACCTTCTAGTGACACTTTTGACACTGGACTAACATTATGCAATTTTGTGATGATGAATTAGGGAAAACAAGACAATTCTACAAATGTTACGCTTTATTTTCTATCTTGTAACAGAGACCATTTGTGATTGATTGAAAAACAAAATACATACAAACAAAAATAACATTATTTTAAATGTATTCCTAATCTTAATTAATATATCATCTCTATAGCCATCGACAGTGCATGGTGTAAAATATCCCTGATTAGTAAAAAATAAATAAATCCTACACGATTAAGCTTGCAATATCTATCCTAAATTTTGTCAAAGGCAGCATATCAATAACGATAGTGGTTGAACAAAGAATCTGGGTGATAATAGTAACTATATAGTAATAAAAAAAAAATGCAAGCATGTTTATCGAGCAATGAAAAGGGGGATGAGAATGGGTTTTAGGGGGCTTATCTGGAATATTTAATTACATTACCTGCAAATCCTAGTGTTGTTGAACAGTAATTTGATATAATAGCAGTTTAATTGCTCTGCATCGTCAAAGACATAGATGCAGCGCTTTTCCACATGTGGAGAATCCAGAGCTCCCACGAGCACAAACACATAAGCTTTGTCTCCGGTTACAAAAGTTGTACTGTATCCCCCCCCCCCCCCCCATCTATACTTTCTCCATACATTTCTCAGTTCTCATTGAAAACTTTTCAGAAAATTCATTTTTTAAGCATACTCTATATTATGAATTGTGTCCTTATTCAAAAGCAGAAGTTAGGCCTATCTCATTTACAAAAGATATAATACCGGTAATTAAAAAAGCACTCCCCAAGATCATTGGTCTCCATGCACTACTAAGCTATATACAGAGAGCACTGATGAGTCCTTACCACAAGCCCTCCTGAGCTGATACAAGTAAGCCGTCTGCACATCAATCACAATTGGGTTTCAAATCCTAGCAAGATATTGAACGCATTCTTTGTCATAAACATCAAGCGAAAATAAATCAATTCGACAGCGGTCACTGTGGTTCGACAGTTGAGGTACTCCGTTGGGAGAGACTCTTGTTTAAGAAATGGATGCGTGAAGATGGGTTTGACTAATACAATTTTAAAAAGCTGGCCATCCCAACCCTCTGATGAAAATGCGTACTTGTGCACTGCAGTTAATTCCCGTCGGCCGATATATCCAGAGGTGAGGAGGGTGCACATGTACAGCAACACAAGAGTGAAGAATGTGGCAAGACAAAACATCTATACATCTTATATCTATATATACACGTGTTTGGGGGTGATTATTAGAAAAGGGTATTTTTAAGACCCTGAAATACTGCACACAGGAAATATTTATTTTCAGTCACAGTAGGCCTTGTGGAACTACGGGGTGTTTTTCCGTTTGTGCTACTTTGCATCCCAGCTGGTCCTCACGTTTAGGATGAGGGATGCCAAATAACCACAAAAGAAAGCGCCATAGGGGGGCGCTGTGACATCAGGCAATGGCATAGTTTGCAGGATGGTTGTAGTATTTGGTCACTACCTTCATCTCAAGCCCAGTCTGTATTTTGAAAGTCTTGTCCTCCTGTGTGAGGTCTCGTGTTTCTTTCCAGGATCAGAGTTCTCACTGTAACAAAGAATCAAATATTCTAGGCACAAGGCTCACGAGTTTCTATAGGAATTCAATTGTTCTCTTTTCTTGATCCTCCGATCACAACCGTTTGAGATCATAGGTCAATTCGGAATATCACGCCAAGGTAAGAGACGTACAATTCAAACTATACATTCTGAACAACTTGTATATTTGGGGGGGGTTATTTGATCTGGTGTTCCAAACAAAACATAAAACCAAATGTAATTGGCAAGGACATCACTTCCTAATCACGATTCTCATCATACTGCAAAATCGAAGAAAAGATTTAGGCTTTAAAAGGCTGTGTGATTTTCAGTACAGCACACTATCATTTAAAAAAGATTTGCATGTTGATTCGTTTAGCTTTGGACTAGGCTTCCAGTTTCTCATCTCAACTTCGACCCCCGACCGCACCCCCCCCCCCCCCCACCCAAGTAGTCAGTAGGCTGATTCATCAATGTTGGAGGGGCATCAAAAAGGGCGAGGGGAGAGCATGTTACAGTAACATCCATGTTACAGTAACAAGCAAGTGAAGGGCAGGGTAAGATTATAGACTTGGTTACTCAGCTGGTTAACTCCCTGGTTAGAACCCGTTTTCAACTCAGACCAGAGGTAGCAAGTCAATGGCTCCATTTTTACAGTAATAACAACGACTTCTCACATCTCGCCTTGAAGTTACACTTGTGCTGAAAACGTGAAAAAAATCTCATTGTGAATCTAGCTTTGGGCTGCCATTTTCCAAAGGTAGATGGCCTTGAATGCTAGTTTCCGAGCTCACTGAAGCCAGATGTAAAGAGCTTAAGTTTTCATTGGTGTAAATGGAGCCAAAGCCAGATTAAATATATTCTTACTCGATTTGGAAATCTCTTTGGCTAGAGGTCTCTTCAAAGCCAGATGTGTGAAGCCACATTTATTTTTTCTTACCAGCGTCTTAACCCTTTCACAACCACACTACAGAAGGTTAACCCTTTCACCATCTGTAGTGTGGTAGTGAAACTTCTGTAGTGTGGTTGTGAAAGGGTTTGGTTAACCCTTCGTCATGTGGCAGTGAAAGGGATAACCTTCCGTATTGTCACAGTGAAAGGGTTAACCCTTTGGTAGTGTGGTAGTGAAAGGGTTAAGACAAGTGAAGCCAGTAATGATGGCAAAGGTTATTGCAGAATACATGAACATGGCAAAGCAATGGTAAACACACAGTGAACAGTATGGTAGCGTATTTCAAATAGATGGTTATTTTTATTCATCATCGAATTCCAAATAGACTAAAAACGCAAATTCATTTGTCGTTTTTATGCATCTACAAAACAAAACAAAAAAAAGGACAAAAATAACAGAAAAGAAAAACTATTTCACATCCATGATTGTGTTTTCAAATCATTGGTTTAAAAAAAGAAAAAAAAAAAAAAATTCTAACAAACCCATATACTTGAGGATCCATCTGCACATATCCAACCGGCGCCGCCAGTGTGTGGCACGTGCCGTTACTATTTGACCGTGCAACTTGACCCCCCCCCCCCCCCCACACGCACAAACCTCTCAAAACAGGATGTACAAAAAGCTTGTGTTTAGCATTAAAACAGTGCAGGGCCTTAACGTCAACAGTTAAGGCTCCTCTCTTCGCCCCTCCCCATCCTCCCCAGTGCCCAGGTGTGTATTTACATCACTGGGGGGGGGAAGGACCCATTTCATTTATTCTACAAAGTGAAAGGATAACAGAGCAGGGGGGGGTACAGGAGAAACATACACACGGAATACAACAAAACCCCTTTCTTTCAAGCTTTCACATTCACACACACACAAACATATAAACAGCCAAACAAACAGTTAAAAATAGGTTCAGAGAAAAAACAGGATTAAACCCTGGGTACTGTTTGCTTTGTTGCCGTTTGGTGGAGAAAGAAGTTGGGAGGTAGAGGAAGAGTATTGGGCCGACAGGGGTAGCTGGTTCTGGGCGGTGGACCCAGTGGGTGTTATTTCTTGGCTTTTGCACCCTTGGCTGAGTTTCGTGGCGGAGTGACCGGCCTTCCGGAGCCCATTCCACCACCTCCGCCGTAAGAATATAGCTTCTTATCTGCTGGCTTGAGAATCTGCGGAAACAAAAAAGCACTTTAGTTAAAAGAGACGTCTACAAATAAACATGCACCTACGTAGAGTTTTTTTTTTTAATACAATGCAAGACAGACAGGACAATGAAAGCAAATGCGTGGACTGTAGGCGGTGAACACCCTGCTCAACCAAGTTAAAATGCCATAGCAGACCATAGGTAGGATTAAATCACCATACATTTACAGTCTATGGTAAATGGTGCATTTATATATCGCTTTTATCCAAAATGCTTTACAATCTTTTGTTCCTCACTTTGTCACTCACAACGACCGCGGAGGCAACCATGCAAGGTGCCGACCTGCTCATCTGGGGTTTTAAGTGTCTTGCTCAAGGACACTTCGACACGCTGCCGGGAGGAGCGGGAATCTAAACGGTAACCTTCCGATTACCAGATGACTGCTCTACCTCCTGAGCCACTGTCGCCCCCCTTTTACTTGGTATGATCATCTTTACACTGCAAAGAAGATCCTGCGAGAATAAATATTCCTGCAACTATGCCTCATGGCATCCGCTTCGATTCTCCAGCTTTACTTTTACAGAACAAATAGCGGGTGAGCATATATTTTTTGTTTACAGTAGCTCATCGCCAGCATCAAACATCTCACGGTGCATTCAAATTACCGGCAACAAAGCAGCAGGAATTTTCCAACGGACGTCGGCGAAAGCAAAGTTGCAGACTTTTTACGCACAAACCTCCTTTCTCCCGTTTCTCATCCGTTGCGTTTCCAGAGGTCAGCATCTCCATTATATTTATATAAAAAAAAAATTATATATATATTTATAAAAAGAAAAAAAAAAAAACTTGCCAGAGACGTGCTACTTCTCGCTTCGGAGGCGCAGTGCGTCGGTGCAAGTTGATTAGGAATATAATGGAGATAACCGACGTCTGTGATTACAACAGACGAGAAGCAGAGAAAGGGGGCATAGGGGGGTAGATAAAGGCCACCAAACAAACAGTTCAGACCAGTGCCGTCTGATGCAACAAGCCCGTGGTAAAATTAGGTTGTGCGTCTACTATCTTTTTATAGATAGTAGCACTGAAGAGATGCTTGAGAAAGGTACTGGTCATCATGGCTGCTGCTGCTGCTGCTGCTGCTCCTCCTGCTGCTCTGTAGTGCAGTATACTTTCATGCGTGTAACATTTCCAACTGCTAGCGCTCGGGGGGCTCAGAGCACTGAAAACATGCCAAGCTCTCAGCGATGTTCCATCGAATAAAAAACGAGGTCACCCGAGGACACACCTTGAACTTCCCCCGAGGGGATTAATAAAGGAACGCTTGACCTGAGGAAAACGAAGCCAGCACTAAAAAGACACGTCCCCGGTGGCCATGCGGCCTCATGCCCACGTTATCCTTCAGCTTCTCTGGTCGGACGTCTTCATGAAAGAAATCAAAACCAGGGTCAGATCTACCTATAACCCCATAAAAATTCTAATGTTTTACACTGAATTTTTACAGGGTTATAGGTAGATCTGACCCTGGTTTTGATTTCTTTCATGAAGACGTCCGACCAGAGAAGCTGAAGGATAACGTGGGCATGAGGCCGCATGGCCACCGGGGACGTGTCTTTTTAGTGCTGGCTTCATTTTAATTTGTTTTTAAATGGGACGGTTTAAAGCTTAACAGATTCCCGGCCAACCACGTATATATACGTGATTCTGCGCCAGCGCTTGACGGCCAACCACGTATATATACATGGTAAACTCGTTTTTGCTTTTATTGCATTTTAATAACCTACTCAATGTCACGGAGCGGCACTGCAGATATACCCTACTCTTGAGATTCGGAAAAGTGCATTACCGGCCAGATCCTGGTAGTGGCGCTGTCTCGAGAATGGAGTACTCCTTGTTTTCAGACCAGATGTAATTTGTTTTTCATTCTGGCCTACTTTTTCTGTTAGCCTGAAGCTATGCCTTAATCAGATCGCATGGAATAGTTTTTGCGACACCAAATTCAGTATGCAATAAAGGAATATAGCATCAGCCAATGGACATATCGATCTACCAGATGGCGATCAATAACTGGGAAATCCTTTTTGGGATCCAACCGGCCAGAGGTAAGAGCTATTTCACGTAAATTACAGCCCGATCAGGCTCTTATAGCCAAGCCTCTCATCAGTGTATGAGGCTTCAATAACGAATGCCGTTATTGGTAATCAATAATCATAAACGACTTCCCCCACCCCCCGCTTTCATGGTGGACCATGATACCGATCATATGCATTTAGATTTTTATCTCTAGCTTGTGTAGGGCCGAAAAGCCAATCGATTTAACGTTATTAGCTTAGCGCCGTGTAACTCGTTTTGCAGGAATTAGCCTAGACCAATCAGATATAACGTTCATATTCATGACGCTATAAAATGGGAACGTATTGATGAAAAAATTATTTCTTTATGGCATATTGAAGGGAAGGTTTATAGTGTCAATTGACAATGAGAATGGACACATAGCAATAATTAAAAATATAGATTTAGCTCTACAAACACCCTCACGCATAGTTAAACCTTGTTATGATAAGCTGGCTTTATAGAGTGGGGCCCGTCTAATCCCTGTGGCAGTCAATGTGTTAAAAAGGAAAACTCCAACATTTTGGGAAATTAGCTTATTTGCCATCTTCCCTGGAGTTAGACAAGAAGATGCATACCTTTTTTGTCTCTGTGCATGCATTTAGCTTAGGGAACAGCCGCTCCGTTAGCGTAGCTTAGCTTCATCCCTGGAAGTGGGTCAGATTTGTAGCCTCAAGTTTCCTACAGTCACGAAATACACACCAAATACAACTCTAAAACGTTCCTGTAAACATGTTGTGACCGGTGTATTTACCACATGGAGAAATAAAAAATAATTGAATTAGACAATTACGTTTTCAAAGCAAATATACTCTGAACAATTTTTTGCCTAACCACTCGTCTCTGGGCGCAGTCAGTGATTTCAACGTGAAGCCGTGTTTGTTGACATTCTCATTCATTCAAAGGATCCGAACCGATTGAAGTTTATGGATACCATGATGACTTAAAATCCTCTTACCTTGACGATTAAAAGCCTCCCCAATTTAGAAAACAGTATTCCAATGGCTGGTCTTGATAGGCTGCTAGATAACGGAGCTAACCAACAAACGCAGAACCGGGCGGACACTAAAGTAGATAACGAGAGCAATGACTTCCTTTCTGGGGGGTTTCAAAATAAAAGAGCGACGTCTATAACAGCGGAATACGTTTATTTTGTACATTATCTAACGTTAACACGAACCTAAACTAACGTAACAACTAACCTAAAGTTAGTTTAGGTTCGTGTTAACGTTAGATAATGTACAAAATAAACGTATTCCGCTGCTATAGACGTCGCTCTTTTATTTTGAAACCCCCCAGAAAGGAAGTCATTGCTCTCGTTATCTACTTTAGTGTCCGCCCGGTTCTGCGTTTGTTGGTTAGCTCCGTTATCTAGCAGCCTATCAAGACCAGCCATTGGAATACTGTTTTCTAAATTGGGGAGGCTTTTAATCGTCAAGGTAAGAGGATTTTAAGTCATCATGGTATCCATAAACTTCAATCGGTTCGGATCCTTTGAATGAATGATAATGTCAACAAACACGGCTTCACGTTGAAATCACTGACTGCGCCCAGAGACGAGTGGTTAGGCAAAAAATTGTTCAGAGTATATTTGCTTAGAAAACGTAATTGTCTACCGGTAATTCAATTATTTTTTATTTCTCCATGTGGTAAATACACAGGTCACAACATGTTTACAGAAACGTTTTAGAGTTGTATTTGGAGTGTATTTCGTGACTGTAGGGAACTTGAGGCTACAAATCTGACCCACTTCCAGGGATGAAGCTAAGCTACGCTAACGGAGTGGCTGTTCCCTAAGCTAAATGCATGCACAGAGACAAAAAAGGTATGCATCTTCTTGTCTAACTCCAGGGAAGATGGCAAATAAGCTAATTTCCCAAAATGTTGAAGTTTTCCTTTAAAGGGAAAGTCAGCTTGTACAGACAGGAGCTGCCCTTGCGTTAGTTTGCGGTTAAAAAGCCAGAGCTAGTATGAGGACCAGCATGGATCTGAGAAACCACTCTACCGTTCAACAGCGCCATCGGTTAAGCAGGAAACCAGAGCTAGGGTTGCAAAAATCCAGAAATATCCCACTAAGACAGCGGCTCTCAAACTACGGGTCGCAACCTAAAGTGGGGTGGCGGATTGGCAACTTAAAAAAATTATATAATATTTATGTTCTGGCAACATATTTTAGCTAAATATGCCTAATTTTATAAAGGTGTATACAGAAACAATTTCGTTGCCTTTGTTGATAATATTCATTCCTTATTTTCACGTTGAAATTACACGATACAGTAAAAAGAAAATCCTAAATAAAATGGGGTTGTGGTATAAAAAAGTTTGAGAACCCCCGTCTAAGATAAGAAGGCAAGACACTGAACAGCAGGAGGATGGGGGGGGGGGGGGGGGGGTGATGTCGCAGTGTCTCATGTACCTGGAAGGAGCACATGAGGGTCTCGTCGACGCTCATCATGGCACCGGCGTTGTCAAACTCCCCGCAGTAGTTGGGGGCCGAGAACAGAGTAACAAGCTGTCTTTTCGCAAAGAACTCATAACCGTCCTCCACCACCTTTTAGACAAGAGATTTAGAGAGATGTCATAACTACATACAACAAAAATGTAAGACTTAAAATAAAACATTGACCCCCCCCCCCCCCCCCCTCCTCCAAAAGAAATAAATGTACAATTGGCCTCTCAAAACCCACCCTCCATTCCTGATCTTCTAATCACGATGTTGCTTCCCTCAGTGTTTTAGTTTGCCCGGAGGGAAACCACAGTTGTGATTGGAAAATGGAGAAACGAGCGCAGGGTTTGTGATGGGTACATTTTAAAATCTGTGTTCAATACGACTGTAAGGTACCTTTGATTTTAGGAAACTGAAATGTAAATGTAAAGCTGGAGTAGGCAACCTCGGAGAAATAGGCAAGCTCTGCATCACAAGAACTAGAATCCCAGAGGAACCAGCAGCTTTAAGCTGAATTAAAGAAAATATATATTTTATTTTATTAATATATATATATATATATATATATATACGGTGTATATATATATGTTGATTTTAAAAATGTGTATTTTTTATGAGGAATGCAATGGTTGTCTTGTTTTCTGATGAGATCCCTCGAACACCACTTGGCAGGCCAAAAACATCCGATTGTCCAAAAACAACAGCTCCCTGCACCAATAAGATGTTTTTGGGTCAAACCTGCCGATCATAGGCTGGTGCCTCGGAGTGGAAAACCTTTGTTTGAAAAGTGATGCATTTTTCTGCTGGGCAGGTAAACACTCACTCTTGCTAATATGTCCGAAGTTGCCTACTGCAGTTTAAAAAAGGTGCACTGTTTTGATTAGTTGAACAGAGGACCTTATAGACTCAACCACGCATAACATTTTGTGAAATAGGCATGGGATTTAGTGGTTGAATCTACACAATCCTCATTCAACACGGTCAAGCAAGGGCCGTGTAGACTAAAATAATGGCTTATTTCATGAAATTGTGTGGGTGGTTTCTACACTGAAAGAAAATGACAGCGTAAAAAAAATAAAAATACATTCTTTTTCTACTCCTATTATCAAGTGACCCACATGTATTATAATGTGTCTAATATCAAGGGTGCCATTGCTAAGTTTTTGGGGAAATCGGGTTGCACAGGGTAATAATACACAGGGAAAAGGCCATTGTAAAGTGTTAGCAATAATATTAATATTCTTAATGATATGACTAGCCTATATTCAACTGTCAACAGTTACATATATAGAGATATTATCACATTATTCAATGGTCAACCCCCACCCCCCAATTTTCAATTAATATAATAAACAACATAAGGAATATTAGCATTATTTTGAGTGGACTGAAGGAATGAGTCAGTGTTAATAGTTTAAAATACAGATTTATTAAAACATATATATTTAGTGTAGGGCTGTCCCAAATACCATTTTACAGGCTTTGAATACTCCTTGGTGTTTCTGAACACGTATTCGAATACTCTCTCAAATACACTATTAAAAACAATAAGATTAACATTTCATAATTAACCACAAATCAAGTGTTGGCTACCATTCTGTTCTATCCAGTAGCAACCCGAGACCGTCACGTCAAATTGCGTTGGCAACATGCATTCTGATCACAGTTGTACTACCAGTATGCTTCTGCGTGTATAGACAATTGTGTGTACGTACATCCACACAGGGAACCGATCTTTTTCGTTTTCATTTAAAAGAACGTTTCGGTGTTTTAGACTTCACTCTTTTATTTTGAAACACCCCGACTGGAAGTATTATTGTTGTCATCGCTAGCTAGCGGAACAGTCGTCCGGTTCTGTGCTTTTGCGCTAACGCTAGTTAAGCTAGCTAATATTTGTCTTCCTTTGACTTGTTGAAAATGTCTAGGATACAAATGTTGAGATTGTTGGTGAACAAGCGACTAACTGCAGCTATGTTGCAGTGTGCACACACACCGTCGAGTCTTGACTTTAGGCACAAAGCGGACATTTACGCATATAACGTAGAACATTTGCACATACTGCTCAGTTAAAAAATAGTTAATAAAAGTTGAGACGTATGTAGTACCTACTTACTGGTCACAGGAGTCTTCAATAACGTTTGTTGAAACAACATATTTGTTGGCAGACGACTCCTTATAAACACTGCTAACTGACGTTAGCAAGCTAAGCGCGCAGAGCTCGACCTGGCTGTGTAACGTTAAGTAACTTGTGAAAGGCTTGGGGAAGACCGTTCATCACTGCATACAATTTGAAGTAAGCGGTGAACTCCTCTCATGCTACGAACGGACACACACACGTCACGTATAGAAGCGACTGCTGACAAAGAAGCTATTTCTTTTATGAAAATTCAGAAAGTTGGCTCCCAATTTTTGTACACGCCTGGATGGCGCGTAGCCTCCGTAATTTACCAGCCAAAGAGTAAATCTACACGCCATTGGCGCTTGGCGGGTGCTTATTTTGTTCCCTGCGTCCGAACGAACACTCATCACCATGCGTCGGTGTCTACTGCGCATGGGCTTTGGGCGTGAACAGCTCCGTATCTGGCTCGCGCATATTACATGGCACTGTTGCAGGGGAGTTTTGAAAATGAAAACCCCCTTTGAGCGTTGCCGCTAGGAAAACAAAATTGCCTGCCAAAACGGCGTTGCCTTTTAACTTAGACATGCAAACAAAATAATTTGAAAATGAAACGTTAAGTGTAACCAGGGCCTGAGATGGGTCAGAATGTGCACATGTCTTTACCTGATGTGCTCTGCATATAAGGTCCATGTCATGCTTGTGCAAAAATTTGGCCACCACATCTGCCCCGAACGTGAAGGAGACACCGCGGTCGTTCTCTCCCCAGCCCAAGACATCCTTGTCTGGGTCGGCCCACAGCAAGTCACACAACAAGCCCTGGTCAGGCACATCTGTGGGTCGCATTACTCTGCGCACCTGCTCCATAGACTGGAGGTCCGGAGATAGACCTGGATAACGGGCACACGGAGGACAAGTGTGAGTGAAGAGGGTTGTTGAGGGACTTTGACAATACATCCATGCTTTCATCTCATCTCGTTCGGGTTACTCTAACCACTCTTCCCTACAGACTTTTACCGTACTAAAGACACAGGCCAATATAAGCCCTGTGTGTGTCAAGTCTTCTTTCTCTGGTTGGCAATTATTTTATCAACAATTATGCTGGTAATGTTCAAATAGAACAATATCGCTAACGTTCAATGCTCAATCTAGAGAAAGACTATTCCTCCTGCCTCTCCCCTGGCCCCCTCCCTCGATGAGCTCTCGGATGCAGCGACCTATTGGCCTGTTTGAACTACAATTTCCAGCCTTTCCTTCATCGTTAGCTGATCCCTCTTCTACCTACCCGACACTGTCCAAGGAGGGTGAAATCGAGGGGATATCACTAATTGTACCGTGTCAAACATAGTAAGAGACAATTTGGCCGCATTTCCATACAATTTTGTCCAGGAACACCAGCCCAACCATACATGCAACATACACCCATCTCATTGGACAGCTGACTTAGCCTACATTTATTAGCCTAGACTCCGCCCAGTGCGCCCACATAGGTTTGTACTAACCTATTGTATCCTGGTCTGACCACTTTGCTCCGCCCCTCCCCCTCTTCCCCACACCCGAGTGTATGTCATCAAGTACCAGTGAACAAACAATGACAACTACCGGTATATACACGCCACACGGACCTAGTGACCGAGCGCTTCAACTTGAATAAAACAAACACATTTGTAAAGGGAAAGAGTGTCGCGCTTCATCGCTTCTATTATTAAATCATGGCTAAAGGTGCTCTGGCTTTTGCCGTCACAGCCCCCAAGGTGTGGCCTTTTTTTCTCAGACAACTTTTGCATCCTTTTAGTTGCACTCTTGTTATTTTTTTTTTGTTGATCTTTTCCCCCCCTCCTTTTTGCCGTTTTTCTCCCATCCCAATGTTAGTCGTTATGCCAATTCCCAATCCCCTTCCTGGTCGTTGTGCACTCTAACCCTTCCGTATAAAAAAAAGAAATGTTATCCAAGAAACGTGTAATATCACAACCTACCTCCATGGCAGCAGAAGATCTTCTCATCTACAATGGCAGCCACCGGTAAACAGTTGAAGCAGTCTGTGAAGGTCTTCCACAGTTTAATGTTATACCGTCGCTTACCTAAGAATAGGAGATTGGGGGGGGGGGGGGGGGGGTTAGCAGTGGTTAAAACATTTGTGCTATTGCTTTGTATGCGTGTTAAATGTTAAAAAGTGTTGTTTGTTTGTCCAAGGCTTTCTCCGCCACTTACACTCATCATAAAAGCCGTAGATGCGGTTTATAGAGGCGCATTCATGGTTGCCACGCAGCAGGAAGAAGTTCTCTGGATATTTGACCTTGTAGGCTAGCAGCAGGCAGATGGTCTCCAGGGACTGCTTCCCTCTGTCCACATAGTCTCCCAAGAACAGGTAGTTGCTTTCTGGGGGGAAGCCTCCATATTCAAACAACCGCAGCAGGTCATAGTACTGACCGTGGACATCACCTGCAGGGGGCAGCAGAGAGATGCCATGTAAAAAAATAAAATAAAACACCGGACATGATGTAATAGTACTGTATGCACTGTGCAGACTAGACTACTGACTGAACAGACGGAACTGGCACTCCCAGATAAGCAGACTAGCACATACTGCTGTCGCAGAACTCAAAAGCGCTGCTTAATTTTCTCTTCATGTTGTACTGCGCAGCATTTCTGCTCAGATTAAAACATGTCACACCAAACTAAGCCACTGTGGACAGGACACACTTTGGTCCCATTCTTCAGGACTTACCGCAGATCTTGAGCGGCGCCTCCAGCTCCAGCAGTATCGGCTGGCTGAGGAAGATCTCGCGGGATTTCAGGCAAAGGCCACGGATCTCGTTCTCCGTCAGCTGGACATTCTTCCCAGGCCGAGAGCCCTTGACTGGAAGAGAGAGAGAGCTGCGATTAAGAGTTGACGGGACCACACGTAAACGTAATAGACATAAGCGGCGTGTCACGGAGACAAGGGAGAGACGTAGGCTCAGAATTTAAAGCATAAAAAATTAAGAAGAAAGACATTAGATGAAACGGGCAAGTGCGCAGGGATTAAAGCAAAAATCTCCTGACTGAACTTTTTTTCAGGCCAAGCCATATTCTTATTTTAACCTCCACTGTATTTATTTAATAGCGTTTTAAGGGAGCCTACTTGTTTCGGTTTCGTCGATAATCCAATGTACAGTTACCGCCCCCCCTCCACCCAACCTCCTCCAATGTACAGTTTCTTCGTCAAATGTATATACTCTTTTTTTAGACTCTTATTGTATCACAAACAATACTGTATTTGTAAATCTGGTATGTCATAAATGTATAGATGTAGCAGTATTGTCTATCTGTATGTCATGTATGTCATATATGTTATGATGAATTGAAAATGGGGGACCCTGATGTAAACAAGACGAAAGTCTCTCTCTGGTCTGCATCCCCTTAACAATTGTGTGTATTGAGCTGTACTGTTGTACCCATTCTGCAATCTGTTAATAACAATCAATCAATATTTAACAGATTGCATACACAAAATTGTTAAGGGGATGCAGACCAGAGAAAGACGTTTGTCTTGTTTACATCAGGGTCCCCCATTTTCAATTCATAGTGACATTTATGACATAGGGACATACTACAGGTATATAGTAATTAGGGCTGACCTTCGAAGCTTTTTTTGGCAATCGAAGCTTCGGGCCGAGCTTCGATTTTAATTCGAAGCTTCGATTTTTTTTTTTTTTTTTTTATAAATTTTTTTTTTTTTCTTCTTCTTATGTTGTGGGACTTGTACATCACTTTTGTAAACGTTGTTGTTTTTAAATGTGCTCTATAAATAAAGTGGGTTGGATTAATTAATTAAGTAGCCCCTTTCGTGACTGACGCATCCAACAAGGTTTCACTCGGCTGTGTGATTTAATTCAAGGTGGATCGCTGTTGTCGTTTGAACAACTTCAGATTTCATGGGAACTACCAATCCCCCAAATCAAGAATGTTTAAGATGAATGAAGTAAGATTTTGATTATTTGAAATATGGCCTGTGTAGACTAAACTATGCACAGAATTATGTCAGTCTACAAGGTCCGGATTCTACATGGTCCGGCAATGTAGACCTTGTAGACTCCACTACAGACCAATTATCAGTGAATGTTCATGCATTTTTAAGAAGGGCAACTTCCACAAAAAAACAAAGAACTCACCAAAACATCTCAGTAGCACCTTATCTAAATGTTATATTTCAGATTGAGATTCATATTTATTTATGTATTGCATGCATTTCTACATTTTATTTCCTATTTTGTTTATTCATCCCAGTATCTTTCTTTCTTATGTGTGGAATTCTACAAGGTGCGCGCACACACACACACACCTACACACACACACTTACATTTAGTCATTTAGCTGACGCTTTTATCCAAAGCGACTTACAAGTTCTGTACGACAAGACAGCAAGAAGGGTACAACTCTATCAGCTGAGTAACAATGTTCATCAAAGTGTTGCGTGTTACAGTGTAGGTTAGTTTATTAGGACAAGTGCATGACAGTAAGGTTAGTCACGGTTAGATTTTTTTTTTTTTTTTTTATCATTTCAGATAATGGTTGAAGAAGTGAGTCTTTAGTCGACGGCGAAAGATTGGACGGGATTCGGCTGTCCTAACTGGGATGGGTAGTTCACACACATCGAAGTAAATTTTTTATTTATATTTTTTTTTTTTTAACTTCGATTTTTTTTTAATGTTCGAAGCTTGTGCCATCGAATCGAACGTTCGAAGCTTCGAAGCATTTAAGACAGCCCTGATAGTAATGTTACATTTGTGACATATACGATATGCAAATATACAGTACTGTTACCCATAGATCCTAACAGAGATTATATACATATGGGGAGGAGACTGTACATTAGGAGGGGGTACTGTGAAGTAACACGACAATGACAAATGTGTTGCTTCCGTTTTTCTTTTTGACATAGTTGCGGCACAACTCACCACTACAGACAGCCCCCAGTAGCCTATGCTCTACCTAGCCAGTCTCTTCAAACTTCCTCTTGCAACTTTCTTTTATTAGGCAGGGCTGTACGCTAAGCTTTTTCACTAGGGGCACACTTGCCCCTAAATGAGAAATTTAGGGGCACAGAATATTTTTAGGGGCACATTTTTTAATAACAATTTTACCATTATAGTGCAAAAAAATATGTTCCTCCTGCCTCATTACTGTGGTCCTTTTATTTAACATTTAAGTGCGTTTGTTTTCAGGTTTGTATCTTTTATAATGAACCAACTGAGAAAGTGTGTAAATCACTAATAGAACAAGAACAAAAACAACAAACTGTGTGTGTGTGCGCACGCTTGTAGTGCTCCTTGAATGAGATCACCACAACACACACACACCATTGCATTAATCAGGAGGACAAGAAACTCTGCATACCTTTGTTTCACAATAAAAAGTGCTTTATAAATAAAATGAATTATTATTATTGTAAATAACCCCATGAAAGGTTTAATATTTTTATGGGTAATTACCCGCTTCATATTTGTGATGTTACTGGTTTCAGGGTGTGCCTAAAGTGATCAATGTGTTGGGCCGTTTATAGAGATATATGCCAATTAATGTTTATGCATATCCGGGACTTTTTTTATAAGAATCGAGAGGCCTACTACGGTATGTGTATATGTGACCTTTATTTTGAAAACCGTGTTGCAACGCAACCTTGTTTAAGTTTGCGCTTTTGACAGTGAAATGTTCAGTTCAACTTAGTTCGAAGGAAAGACTCTAATCAAAAAGGTTTAATGGACCTGTATGAGGCCATAGATCTTACGGTGGGACTTTATAGAAGAGGAATGTAATACTATGCAAAACGAGAAATAAACAGTGATTTTACCAGCAGTAAGTTGCAAGCCACTTTCATACGGGGAACCGTGACAATTATTAGTATTATCTTATTTGCCTATTGTCTCATTATTAGATATAGGTTGATACTTTATTGATCCCCGGAGGGAAATTTAAGTAGACAGTATTTAAGTATTGACAAATGTCCTAATAGTGGGCTACTCACCTAATACATGGCTGAACGCTAGAAGTGTCCGTGTCCCCGTCATTGTAATCATCACTGCCAGATCAGACTTAATTTAATCGGCTATGGTCTCTTATCATCTCCATATCGGACGTGGTTGTCATAAGATGGACTGATATCCGCTTCGTTCTTCTTGCAGAGCAAAATTAGCGGCTTAAACTTATTGAAAGGAAGTTCGGCGATGCCACATTCATTTTCGATTCGATTGTTCGCTAGGAATTATGGGATTTGGTGTTGGATGTATGGACTCTACGCAGACATGGTATTTAATCGCACTATAGACTACAACTACCAAGTTGAATAGCGTGGCACAGACTCACTTCACACGCAAATCTTTTTTTCACACAGGCTATGGCTGCTTGGCGCGGCAGGAAAAAAAAATTCCCTTTTTCATGATATTTGACGCCTCTGATTGGCTCAGGTTAAAAGCTGTCACGACTCCGAATCAAATGACGGAACTCCAAATCAAATGGACGGATATCGGTCTCAAGACGGAACGCTTTAATGCCCGAGTGTGTAAACCATCTTCAAAAGCACTCAGCGATTAACAAGTTCAAAAGTGTGCACCCGGAAGCCAGACCAGAGGTCAGAGGTCAGAGGAAAGGACTAAAAGCATGGCGTGTGTGAAGCTACAGTAGCAACGGCTGCAAAACTGTATATATAAATATAGCAATCCATCCGTCAGTACACGCCTGCACAAAACCCCTTTACATATCTGTAGGTACTGTATACATCCTTTACCTATTCTTACGCTGCTGGCCAGTACGACTACCATACATATTACCCACATTAATATTACAACTCTGTACACACATCTTATTAGTACTAACTACACCCAGTACAGTAGTATTCATTTATATATTTTATAACCTGTACATTGTATATTACTATTGCACTTTACTGTTACATTTGCATTGTGGTTGGATGCCAAATAAATGTTTGCTGTACTGTACATACAGTCTAATCTAAAAGCACATCTTTTCTGAAATGTACCTGCAGGAAGCGGCAGGGGATGAGGAAGACAAACAACTTGACGCCAGTGAACTAATTCACAAGACCATCGCGAGACTATGAAGAAGTCAACACTCTTCACACATTAGCTACAATAAGTAAATACAGTTAGAACTGTGAAGATGAGGGTTACGAGCCCCTCCTGCCCCCTTCCAAGATCCACTGACAGCGTCTCGAGGCATAAGCGGGTTTGTCAAGCTGCAGCTCCCTTGCTTTCATCAAACGAGACGCAACAAACGCGGAAGCTTCTTCTCTTTGTACGGTGCGATTAACCTGCTTGTCAAAAAGTGAAAGCGATGTGCTTTTCAAACAAATCACAACAAAACTGATATGGTTTGACTTAAATAAATACTTCCAACAAAATTGGGAAATAAATGAGGAAATTTAGAAAAACTATTTCTGTGTGCGCTCGCGAAGCACATCCCGCCTGGAGGTTTCCATTTGTTCTATTTAGACACATCTATTGAGCGCCTGGAGGTTTCTATTTAGACACATCTATTAAGCGCCTGGAGGTTTCTATTTGTTCTATTTAGACACATCTATCGAGCGCCTGGAGGTTTCTATTTGTTCTATTTAGACACATCTACTAAGCACCAGAAGGGCTCTCGAGGCCCAAGTACATACAGTACATATTTGTGCACAGTAATGAGCAGAGGGGGGGGATGTCCTTCTAGCTTACATACGGGGCATTCATTCTTCCGATTACTCACAACTTTCCTTTTCTCCAGAATTAACTTGCATCGCCACACTGTTGAATCATCAAACAGCGTTTGTTTCACTTGAACGCAATGACATTTTCAATGATGAAAAGAAAAAGTTTCTTAACCCTTTCACTACCACGCTACAGAAGGTTAACCTTTCACTACCACACTACCGCCTACAGGAAGAGGAGACAAACAACCGTGCATATGGGAACACTTTGAGAGACAGAGTATACTTTTACCAAAATGAAAAACGCATCATGACGGATCTTCCAAATGAGGGAAGATACGCATTTCCTTACGTATTCCTATCAATTATCAAATGATTGCGTTTTCTGTAGGGATGGGCGTCAGTAATCGATTACTTGAGTACTTGCCAGTTTCAACTGAACAAGTGGTTTTTGAGGGTGCTTGTTTTTTTTTTATATATATATATTTAAATAATAAATAAATAAAAATAAATAAATAAATAAAAAAACAAAAAAAACATGCCGTTCCATGAGCAGAGAGGCCTCTTTCAGACAGTGGAGGTAATGTAATTATTACAAATGGTAACAGACTGTTTTGACTGACAACATTAACACATTGGGTGCCATGCAGTATGCCCATCTTTACCACTCTCTGGTATAATATCAGACAGGGTCCAGCTGGCTCCCAGAGGCTTCCTGGATGAATTATGAATGCGAATAAAAGAAATAACGATCATAAAACTCAACGCATGGCGGCCAATAACGAGATATTGGCAATTAATGTGTTAAGCATCGGGTATATTGCTGTGCATCGTTATGTCCGCGGAGAGAGACATAATAAAACCGGTAGCGTGCGTTTGTTTCCGTGCAATATCGTTATTACTGCTGCCATGCGTTCTAAAAATAGATTCCCCTTAACAATTGCTCAAGCACCACTAAAGTAATTCATGAGTACTCGATCTGGAGCTGAAGGAGCTCTGCTTAGAGCGTTTGGACACGAGAGCCTTTCAAATGAGTTTACAGTGACTTCTCCATGAAAGCGCGCCAGGTTTACAAGGCACTACAAGTGGTTTTAATTTCTGCAGCCATGATGTCAGCCGCACCGCCGTTGCAAGGTGCATAATAAAGCCAGGAAACACTGGTGTGTGTGTGTGTGTGTTTTAAGTATATCCGACTCTGAGGTGCCAGCTAGGTGGATCACAGTACTTCAGAGAAAAAAACTGTTTTGTGTGACCTTCTTTCCGATTTAGCATTCCAGTCAGGGCTAGGCGATGAGGAATAAAATAAATAAGCATAAGCAGTATAATATTAAGGACATCTTTCAATAGATATACTGTATATATATCGCAATATATGTTTAGCAATTGTGGAGGAATCCCTTTAGCTTGAATCTCACACCTAGAGAGACAATGTCCCCAAACGTAACCCCTACCCTTCTCTATCCACAAGAGAGCTGGATCCCCTTCTCCACCTCAGTGTTCTCCCAGCTGGCCAGGATGAGAACACTCCTCTTAACCCAAGCTCATTTAACCTACATGTACTTTGTACTAAGTGTTTCACAATTAAATCTATATTGGTCATGAAGATCCGTCTTACAACCATAATTGATGAGTACGGTTCCACGACACTATGGAAAGTAGGCTACATGTTAAATAATTCAACGGATATATATATATATGACATGTGGCGCACCTGTATTGAACCCCGGTTCTCCTGCATGGTGATGGGAAGTGTGACACAAGTTTTGAATTCTCAATACAGGATATATTTAAGAAACAAGTGTGAGAAAAGTGACTTAATATTTATCATTAATTTCAAAAACTAAAACTAGTGTACACAATTCACACAAAAAAACAAGACTATAAATATCAATGTATTGCCAGCCCCAATTCGAGTATTGTTTTTAAAAACGGACCTACATCAACACAATAAAAGCCTACCGACGGGGACACATCATTAACGTTTTCTGTGTTCTCATTTCAAACATTTTAGTGGAACGGCTGTGTCTCTCAAGGTCATATCATGCAACACAAATCATAAGCGATGCTGCGTGCGTCACGGGGCTGTCACACTGCCTCCCTCTCCGACACAGAGGCGATGGAGGAAACCTGGATGCTTGTTACATGTGTGGTCGTCAAAACACAAGGATGTTGGTTTTTCAAAACGCTCACCATTTCATCATTCCAACATCTAATTTTGTTCTGTATTCGGTTCATTAAGAAGGGCGAATGCTGCCGATTTTCAACCATGAAAAGTGTCTTGTGCTTGGCGATAAGCAAAAATATAAGTCCGACTCTGTTCCAGAGCGGAGATCCAGAGTCAGGTCACATAAGCTGCTTATGTACCTGGGATGCTACTTTGTCACGCCTCCCCTCTCCCTGTTATGCAAAGTCAGGAGTTCAGAATCCAGATGCGAGCTGCGCAGTTTTCGAGGGCAAACTTATTTAACTTATTTGAGTGTTTCCTGGGCCACAGAAATCCAAAGACATAGGCCATGTGTCTTGCAAAAGTAAGTGTCAAAAGACCCACCGATATTTTGTCTTCACTCAAACAAGTAGGGATGCACCGATCCGATATTGGTACTATCGGATATCGGCCCCGATAAGACTAAAATAGCTGGACCGGGTATCGGCAAAAAACATATATAGGATTAATTTTTTTTTTAATGTTTAATAATAATAAATTACAAAGTACATTTATATCCATGTAATTTGTTACATTTTGTTTCACTAAGTTAGTTAAGTAATGTTTTAAGTCATGCCTGATGTTGCCTTGCACAAAAGAATGATCCCAGTCTCTTCCACACAGTGAGGCATACAGTTTATTAATTGAACAATGGGTATCAGATCGGTACTTGGTATCGGCCGATACCCAAAGCCCAGGTATCGGTATCGGGACTGAAAAAGTCGGATCGGTGCATCCCTACAAACAAGCTCCCGGTTTGCCCTCAGATCGCACAGCTCACTTCTGGATTCTAAACTCCCATTGATTTTGCATTGCAGTGAGGAGGAGGCGTGCCAAAATAACCGCCCGGGTACGTAAGCGCACCAAGCAACTCATGCAACCTGATTTGGTGGGCTAACGGCTCTCTTCCCTGGAACGGCCTCGAACTTTCCCCTTATCATAGTAGTAAAGTAAATACCTATTTTAAGTGTTGAAAAATGAAAACCTTTAAGATAAGATAGAACTGTATTGTTCCATGTATTGTGGATCACATCGAAGTCTCACAATTTAATAGCATCTGGGAATTGCTTGTGGATAATCTAGGCTCCTAATCACAGGAGATTAACCTGTGAGCCATCCACTCCACAACCACCCTTCTCTCCATCCCCCTCCTCATCCACTCCACAACCACCCTTCTCTCCATCCCCCTCCTCATCCACTATACAACCACCCTTCTCTCCATCCCCCTCCTCATCCACTCTACAACCCACCCTTCTCTCAATCCCCCTCATCCACTCCACAACCACCCTTCTCTCCATCCCCCTCCTCATCCACTCCACAACCACCCTTCTCTCCATCCCCCTCCTCATCCACTCTACAACCCCACCCTTCTCTCAATCCCCCTCCTCATCCACTCTACAACCCACCCTTCTCTCAATCCCCCTCCTCACCCCCTACTTTACTTACTCCCATCTCTGCCAACCCGCCCCGCCCTTTCCCTCGTCATGTGTATTCGTTGTTGTCCTTCATTGTCCTTAGTTGTAATTTGTTTGTCAATGTCTAGTCCGAGTTACCCCCCTCCGAGAGGGCAATGAAATGTCACTATTTTACTACACTTTTTACTTTGCACTGTAAATAGTTAAAACGTATAATAAGTAATAAAGTTGTCCCCCGAAGAGAGGGAGGGGGGGTGGAGTGCGCTCAAAAAAGGCAAAAAAGGAACAAAAAAAAAAAAAAAAAAAAAAAAAATGTTCCTGGGGGGGGGGGGGGGGGGGGGGTTGTGGCAGAATGTACATAGAGCTAAACAAAGAAGACAAAATTTACCTATTTCAAACCACGCCCTCTTTTCTTGATCCAACAATCGAGGAGGATCAAGGAAAGAGGTTATCTGCTAATAAAATAATGTATAAAATATAGAGACAGACGCAGGTTTAAGCGCTACAGCTAAAGATTCCACAGCAGGGCTCCACACACCCACTAACACTATTTGCGAGATAGACTCAAATGAAAGAAAGGTATATTGTTTAGGTATCCCGAGTTGTTTTAGCTGGCACGCAAGTAGGGCCAAGCCACATGCAGCTTCAGTCGCTGCCATGGTAGTCGACGTCAAAAGCACTATTCCAACACTTCCTTTTCTTTGTTTTCCTTTTACCCTCCAAACGTGCCGGTCAGCACAACAAAAAATCGTATAGGGGAAAAAATAATCCAGCGTTTCATGTTGAGAATCAGTTCCTCTCAGACAACGACATCATATGAGCTTTCAGAAAACCCGTCTACACCACAGCTCTGAGTCTACCCACTGCATTGAAACCGGTGTGTGAGAAGAAGAGGAGTATTCAATGACATTTACTACTGAAGCTTCCAAGCCCAAATAAAATGGTATTGACAGCCCTAGCAGCAACGATCAAATAACTACACCAGACGAGGAATAATGTGAGATTAATTCTACAGGTTCTTCCATATTTGGTCAGTAAGCTTTGTTAAGTCACCCAGTACGTTCAATCAGCTGTCAACACAGGATCCGGTGTCCTGCTTATAAGAGAGCTGGTTTATATCATGAAGAAACGCAGGGGGAAAGAGCTGCCTAAACTAAGAACATGAGTTTAGTTTATGATATTTATTTATAGACATGCTGCAGCCTCAACCCTTAAATCCTTGGACTCTGTACATCACTCTGCCCTCAGATTCATCACTAATGATAGATATGACACTCAACAGTAACACTGTGTCCTTTATGAGAAGGTTGGCCTCGCTGATGGAGAGGCGCAACAAACACTGGTATTTGTTCATTTTTAAGGCCCTTATATCATAATTGCAATTACATTTCGGAACCCGTTCTAATGACCTTAAGGTGCTTAAGGTACCTGGAGTTTGCACGGAACAGGGCAAATCTGCATTTTGCTATGATGCCCCTAACTCATGATGGAATTAACTCCAACAGTCCTTAAAGCTTGAGATTCTCCCTTAAACTAAGTATCCCTAGTTTAATACCTCGATCTACAACTTTTGTCAATCAAGTTGTACATGTTTTAAATTATTGTTATCCTTACTAGTCTTTTATTTTTTTTTATCTTTCCCCCCCTCCTTTTTCCTCCGATTTTTTCTCCCATCCCAATGTTAGTCGTTATGCCAATTCCCAATCCCCTTCCTGGTCGCGTGTTGCTTTCTAACAGCGGAGGAGTGCAAGAATGTGACAATTTGACCATGTGACCGCGGCAACGCGGGAGAGCGGCAGTGCGGAAATAGGCTGTCTATTGCCATTCTCTAAGACAAACGCTAACCTTAACCAGCTCGTTAACAGCGCCTAAACTTAACCGTTCTAACCTTAACCAACTCCGAAACAATGCCTAACCTTAACCATAGAAAGAATATTGCCATTCTCCAAGACAAACTCTAACCTTAACCAGCTCCTTCACAGCGCCTAAACTTAACCGTTCTAACCTTAACCAACTCCGAAACAATGCCTAACCTTAACCATGCCTAACCTTAACCGGCGAAAGACCTTAACCGGCGAAAGAACACACGGTAAAAATTTTTTTTTTATGAGATTCGAACTTGTCAACAACGGACCGCAGGACCGCTGCGCTGCCAGGTGAGCTGAGCTTCGAATGAAAATCATGGCGGATTAGGGCGGTTACATAATGCCGCAAGCTCTGCCGCGCCGCTCAGCTCCGCTGCTCTGCTCTGCTCTGCCGCGCGGCGTGTCGCAGCCAATCAGGGAAAACGCGGAAGCAACGGTAGCACTGCTCCGCTGTTATTAAGCAATAGGCTTCCTGGTCGCTGCGCACTTAACCCCCACTCGACTGTGGGGGGTATCACGTGCTTCCTCCGACACACGTCTAGCCAATCAACCGCTTCTTTTCACCTGGCAGCGCGGACTCTCACTGAGAGGGTGTAACGTGTGGAAGGATCACACTACCCCCCTTAGATCCTATCCGCGCTGAGCAGGCGCCCCGACCGAACTGTAGGAGTCGCTGTTTACAACGAGCCGGACCCACCCCGCCAGCTTTCCCACCCTCTAATACAGCCAATTGTATTAGTGTGAGGCCTAACAAAATTAATAGTTGGTTTCAGGTTGCCGACCGACCCTGCCGATTTAGGTGCGACCCAATATATTTTATGAGTTTTTATAAAAAAATATATATATATATATATATATATATATATATTAGAATAAAGTTTCATAGAAATCTTAGTCAAACATTTAGTATTATGGATATTAAACATGCTGGCAGAGTACATGCATCCATGTTGTTGTGAACATTTTAATTAAATAAAGAAATTCCCTATCCATAGTCGCCGTGGGAAAGAATAAAATAAAAAAATAAAATAAATTCCCTACCTACCCATGGCCAAACTGACAACCAACCTGAAACCAACTATTAATTTTGTTAGGCCTGAACGGCCAGCCAACGCCGGAGCTGTGAGCTGGATTCGAACAGGCGAATCCAGCGTCTCCGGTGTTGGTGACAAACGCAATCTCCGCTACGCCACCTGACCGCCCTCTTACTCGTCTTATTTTAATTATGTTTATATGGCGTGCGATTTTATGCCTTTTTTCTTTTCTTAATTCTGTATGTAAACTCGATTGGGAAAGAAATCCCAACCCGAGCATGGCATAAGAGCAAAATTTGGTCGATGCACTGCTATATATTGAAAACCTTTTGCTGCTTTAGTAGGTCAGACTGTTGGAACTTCCACTTAAAAACACTCATCCTAGAGCATTATGAAGCAGTCAACCCATTGTCAAATAAATCATCCCAAGACTATTATTTACTACAAAGGAAATGCCTACCATTTGGCATGACAAGCATGGGACATGGAAATACCAGTAGGCAATTATATGTCAATGACTAAGGGTGTACTAAGACTTACGACAAGCTTCAGAATGGAATTGGGGCTTGTTTGCATCATTTCAGAACCAATCCCGCCCCTTTTCCTCAGCCCAATCTTGCTTAAAAAGATGTAAATAAAGACCTTATCAAACACAGGAAAAGGGTACATAACCTAACGTATGTTATTGCTGTGTTTGTATCAGGGCAGGTGGCTTGGTTTAGTGGGGAGCGCACTCATCCCCCAGCACACACATAGATAGTTCGAGCCCGGTCGGGGGTGGTTTATTTTGGACTTTGGTCCAATTCGAAACGTAAATATATTATACGTATGGATAAGACATAAAAATGTTTCCTGTGGTCAAGATTAGTACTTTATATACATTTCCTGATGAGACCGTATTGCTTTCCTACATGTTCCGCAGGAAGCCAGAACCACTCCAAACAACACTAATGAGGGACTCATTTTTAGTTCACACCAGCATCCACATATCAGTTTAAAACCCCACCGCTGGAAGACTTGGAAGGAGCCGTATGTTAGCGATAGACATTGACCTTTACTACCATGTCGACTGGTACCGAGCAGAGCTCGCCCTAACAAACATGTGGGTGGGATTGATTGAACAGCTGTCAGACTATCAACAATTCATATGCAGCGGAACGCTGGCGGCAGAAAATGCCAAACAAAACACGGCAACGTAGACATTAAAACGGACGATAACACTGAGACTAGTCTGAAGGTGGTCTGTGGCGCTCTCGTTAGGGCCAATGCGCTCTCGTTAAGGCCAGCGCGTGGTCCGTGGTGCTCTCGTTAAGGCCAGCGCGTGGTCCGTGATGCTCTCGTTAAGGCCAGCGCGTGGTCCCTGGTGCTCTCGTTAAGGCCAGCGCGTGGTCCGTGGTGCTCTCGTTAAGGCCAGCGCGTGGTCCCTGGTGCTCTTGGTAAGGCCAGCGCGTGGTCCGTGGCGCTCTCGTTAAGGCCAGCGCGTGGTCCCTGGTGCTCTCGTTAAGGCCAGCGCGTGGTCCATGGCGCTCTCGTTAAGGCCAACGCAGGGGGGCCGCCATCTTGAAATGTAGGGGTGTGGGCCGGACTTTTGGCAGCGTCCAAGAAGAGCAGCCCTAACGAGGGAAACGTGGGTATAAATAGTGGAGCGCAGCTAGTCACTTTAAACCTGGATTATGAGCGGCTAAGCCCCGACAAAGCTTACTCTAAAGTTAGCCACGTAGCCAGTGGGCATTGGGCAACAGTGAGCTTAGAGCGGGAGCGTGGGAGAGGAGGAGGAGGGGGAGATTCGGACAAAGGGCCTTCCGCTTCGTCGATTAAGGGGCAGAAAAAAGAAAAAGTTGGGGCCAGCACAATAGAAAAGCCGCTGGGGAGAGCGCCGGAATCAACAGTAGGTTTTGGCCCGGGTACCTTCCATGCCGGGCGCACCGTAGGCCCGGCTGACATGATGTCATGCTCCCCCAGCACACACACACACGTGTGCCACGAGCAACACAGACTAGGGAGGGTACACGGAAGTGCGACGGCTCGGAGCTAATCTCGTTGGAAGTCCTCGCCGCTGTCCAAACACTTAATTGGCCCGGTCAGTCTACAAACACAAATCAACAGGCGGGTGGGTTGCCAATGCCATGCTATCTGGTTTAAAGCCGGCGTTGGACAACATCAATGTAACGATGTAGGAACCTGGAGTAAACCGGGCCGTATATATACCTCTAGCAATAAAACAAGCCTACGAAAAGGTGCATATCGTTTTGACAAAACAGCGTGTTTACAATGCAATTAGTTTTTTTTTTAAACGTATTAAGCGACGATTTGATGAGTGATTCTAGCCGCCGAACACTAATAATAAGGTGCCACTGTTGGGAAAGAGAAGAAAACTGTTGGGAAAGAGAAGAAAACTGTTGGGAAAGAGAAGAAAACTGTTGGGAAAGAGAAGAAAACTGTTGGGAAAGAGAAGAAAAAAAGGTCAGCCATGTTGCATAAGGGGATATAAATACTGCCATTATCGGGCTCGTTTGTTTTCTGCTGCACTCGGCAGACAACCTTATCACGGCCCAAGTAAAACAATCCCGTGTACAAAACACACTCCTGCAGCCCTTAGGACCCAAAGTCAAAGTCAAAGTCCCAGGGGCACCGGGTATTTGTGTATAGTCCCCATCATTTCCACCAACCGCACATGGGCCAACGATACAGGGCACTATATTTAGGAACGTAAACAAATAAAAGGCTTAGGCCAAATGTATTAAAAGCCAGAGGCTCAAGTTAAACCTCCATGCATGCACCCTACGGGATAAACTAAGGAAAGTATAGGAGGAACGGCGATTAAACCATCTTCCACCCATCTTAACAGCCTACGATCATTCATATAGACGTTTTGAACTAATGGGAGGCACAACTGTTCTAAATCGAGACTAAGAGAGACTGCTTTGAACATTAACCCCCCCCCCCCCCCCCAAACCCAGGTGAATGGTGCGTCTTCTTGTATGATGCAGGCAAGCGTAGACCGTCCCATGACAACAAGTCACAGAGGCATAGGCACGGCACAGGTACACGTGTAAAAGCAGGCTGGCGCGGCATCCGCTCTGCAGATTATGAAGAGGGGAAACTTAATTGAATGTACACCGCCGCCGTTCAGGACCTTGTTCCTCGTGCTCTTTATCGGTTTCCGAGTGATTAAGACCCAGGGCTCCTGTTACACAACCATCATGCTGATCTGAAGATAGAACAGCCACGGGTTCCCCCATAGACACAACTGCAACCATAACAAATCTGTGTGTCTCGTGTACTGCGGGCATCCAGACATGCAACACCTACTGGTACCTCTTGTGGCTGCTTCGACTGGGATTTTTTTGTAGCCAGTATAGAGAGCAAATCAATACCAATTCTTTAATATAGCCATAAATATGTTAAACCACCACACAATGGTGTTCTTGGTTTACTTTCAGAAGATATTTCTAGGCAAGTTGCCCAACGACAAGAGGAAAAGGACTCGTTCCTTAAAACAGATAGCTGCTCTCACGGCTGATAATGAATGACATGTGATATGGCCTAGCAGCAGCTGATGAATATTATGCAAATGGTTATTCGGTTTTCTACATGGACACAAATGAGATTAAGTCAACATCTGCCAATAGAAATAGGAGCATGGTCGATGTACTCAAGTTTTCTGTGAGCAACATGCTGTAGTTAAAGTGTAACAGATTTTGATTAGTGAAACTACACCACTGTAAGCAATAGTGTCCTGCTGGGAAAACAACAAATCTGAGGGATGACAAATTGGGGTGTAATAAAACAGATATTTCATTCACAAATTGCCCAATCTCTTCGTATTGCACAAACGTGCACTTCAACAATCATGATTCATCACGTCACGATATTATAACTGACACACTGGAGCAAATCAAACAAGAACGAATGACAGCAATCCTCTCGGATGGGGTAGACGAGCCACAAACTGATAAAAATGGAGGTCAGCAGCTTGGTTTGTACCAATTCCGGGGTCCTTGACAAGAAAAAGGTTGAGTCACTGACTCAACACTGTATGCCCTTGCTACCCCGTGGGCTAGGTAATGTTATTTAACACAAGAAAGTATTCTGCAAACACAAGAGGTAGGTGGGGTAAGCTATTACTTCACGCTACATCGCTGTGGACATATTTCCCAGTCGATCACAGCCAAGACAGAACGCGAACCATCACTTAATTATAATAAATGTTGTTCATTCCCGCCCCTTACTGTCGGGCTCATACTACTTCTGTGTACTGTAACTGTTCCGTTTCAAATTTGTGATTAAGGGTTCAGTTTTTCCATATTATATACTTTTGCTGCACGATGCTACGCTAATACGAGCTAGCTGGTGACATTGCACCCCGTGTACAGGCAGACCTGAACTGTCAAAATCTGAAAAGTTTGTAGATAACAGAAAACTGCAATTATCTACAAACATTCCTGATTCGACACTTGCCCTGCCCGTACATGGGGTGTAACGATACCCGATGGTCGAGAAGACGGAAATCTAATTTACATTTATAATAACACAATGTCCCGTTTGCGTGAATACTTTCCCTAAGGGGGTTGTACTTTTGCGCGATCCGATTGGCCACTGACGTTTCTGGTCATGTGACATGTGCGCCAATCGTGTGACGGCAAGTTCGGCGCCTATTTCCGGGTCTAACAGCCTGCAAACTACCTAACACCTAGTTTATCACTGGTTAAGCTTAGGCGACTCTTTCGAAGTTGAGTTTGGAAATGTGAGTTTGGAATCAGGGCTGGTGTTCTATCGCCCTGCTCTAAGACAAACTCTAACCTTAACCAACTTCGAAAGAGTGCCTAAGCTTAACCGGTGGCAGAACTTGCCGTCACACGATTGGTGCACATGTCCAGAAACGTCAGTGGCCAATCAGATCGCGCAAAAGTACAACCCCCTTAGGGAAAGTATTCACGCGTCCCGTTTGGAGAGTCCAGTCTCTTCCCAGATACCGTACTTGTAGTTTTTGAGCATGGAATAATTCTTCTCTTACAAGATGAGGTGGGGACCTTCAAAACGACCATCTAACTAATGGAGGATAGTGGTGAGTCTCCTTATTCTGTCTACATCAGTGAAACCACCAACACATCAGTGAACAAACTCCTCTACATGTGTGCAATACCACTCAAAAACGGACTTTCTGTCAGTACCCATCTGTGTAAAGGTAAGGATGTATATTATGCATGCCTATCTTGTGCCAGCTCATCTGCCCAATGAAAAGACATTTTCTGTGGCCGTCATGGAGTTGTTCGTCTCTGGCCACAGACCGTGTGAAGTTTGGAAATGATGTATGTGGCCATGTCTGTTGAGGATTAATAAAGTTGTCCTATTTGTGGTCTGCGCCTGCGGTGGCAGGTTGTAAGTCACATTTTATGAGTTATGCGTTTTCTGGCATCCCATAGGCGATTGGTTTTGGGCGGGTTTTATTGGAATGAGCTTGTTTTTAGGCTGAAAATAGTCAACCCGACTTGGCAACTACAATGTAACACTATTAAAGCCTCATGATCAGGGATAGTAACGCGTTACATGAGCACAGCTTAGCTAGGTTAGCTAGCCCAATGTGACTTGGATTGATTGAAAACTTTATTAACAGATTACAGAAAGGGTACAATACAGTACAGCTCAATACACACAATTTTTAAGGGGATGCAGACCAGAGAAAGACTTTAGTCTTGTTTACATCAGGGTCCCCCCTTTTCAATTAAGCAGGAATGGATAGCGAGTTAGCTCACGTTAATGTATCTGACGTTGTTAATGCTAGCTATTACAACTGCACTTAACTATAGTCGACACATTTATGTTGTAAGCTCAGTGAGCTGCATGCATGGTTGAGTCAGGGATGCGGCTCGTTATTCTCACCTTCCAAGAGACGTTGAATTATGGAGTCGATGTTTAATTTGTCCGGCTCCGCCATTTTCTTTATGTTCTGACGTGATCAGGCAGTCAAGACCTTGGTTTCGTGCTGCACCTTCAGTTGCAGGAATTAAAACAAACACAGCCAGTTAAAAGCATGGCATTCGGTAAAAAAAAACTATATTCCAGCGGTTAGCTAGCCATTATGTACATAACACACAGTCGAATAAGGTTAGCGGCGGACTAGGGCACCCAATGAGCTAACACGTTAGCCAGCTAGCTAACACACATTCAAATGAGCGGCACAGCAGCTAACCAGCCTAGCTAAGAGACATAAACAGATCAACTATTACAAACCTCGCCTTTGATTGGAAAACAATCCTCCTGTGGTATACAAGGTTATCGGATTTTTTCCTAAACTAAAATGTGTCCTCTTCCCTTCGTACTTGGTGCCCCCTTCCTCCCCCTCCACGGAACTTTAGAACGGGCCGTGTGTTTGTCAGGAGAGTCTTGAGCGAAGGAGGGCTGGTCCACGGTGCTTTAGAATCCCCCGGTCCCCATTGGACCACTGCTGGATTTACAATCCAAATAGTCGCCTCTGATAGGATACACACGGCGTCGGTCTCGTAGTTGTGTTCCGCCTCTAGTCGTGTACGATGACATCAATGGGGTTGTTTGTAAAAAAAAAAAAAAAAAAAACTCAAAGAGAGCCATCATGCGTTACAAGTTGAAATTGCAATTGAGATTCCCTTGCAATTACGTAAATGATGCGCGCGCGTATGTTGTAATGTTGTGGTTTATTATTGCTTTAGCCCCTTTCGTGACTGACCAGGGGCCCCGGGCCCTGGCTTGAATCGCAGTCACGAAAGGGGCTATTATTGGTTGTACTTAAAAAAAATTAGAATGCTAGTGAATGGTCATGCTGGACCTACAAAAGGCATTTGACACTGTCAATCACTCCATTCTGAGTGACAAGCTAAAAGCAATTGGTTTTGATAGTCTGGATCATGCAATCCTACCTGGAGGGGAGAGAACAGATGGTGGCGGTAAACGGACGCTTGAAGCCTTTCTCCAACGCTTTCGTGTTTCCGCTTCTCTGATTGGCCAGGTACGCCCAATCGTGGGACCGCAAGTTTTTACACTGGTTAAGCTTAGGCACTCTTTCGAAGTTGGTTAAGGTTAGAGTTTGTCTTAGAGCATGGCGATAGAACGCCTGCCCTGATTCCAAACTCTAACCTTAACCAACTTCGAAAGAGTCGCCTAAGCTTAACCAGTGATAAACTAGGCGTTAGGTAGTTTGCAGGCTGTTCGACCCGGAAATAGGCGCAGAACTTGCCGTCCCACGATTGGCGCACATGTCACATGACCTGGCCAATCAGAGCACAAAACGGGAACCCGGAAACACGGACGCGTTGGAGAAAAGCTACACGCAAACGGTACGGTACGTGTGTATATTTTCCCTAACGGAGTTGCACTTCCGCGTTCGGTTTGCGCGATCTGATTGCCCACTGACGTTTTTTTCAGCGCCAATCGTGTTACTCCTAACAATCGCGCCAGCAGGCTGTTACCCTAACCCTAACCTTAACCAACTAACCCTAACCCTAACCTTAACCAACTAACCCTGTAACTGAGGGGTACAATTCCCTGACTGTATTACTAGATATGATACTTACTACCACTACCTTTGTACTTAATATTCGGCCACCCAGTACACGGCATAAATATATTATCATAAACACTCTCACGTAGATGAAACGGATCCAACACAAATGTACGAAGTCGAAGTATGCGTTTATTACTACACAGCAATGGTGTGTAGAGCAAGCACTTAATCACTTAATTACATTTATGAATTGAAATAGTATGCACTTTTATGGCAAAGAGTATTCGTCGGTATATCAATAGAGAATGTCCAATCTCTAATGGCGCAGGTGGTAAATATACGACCTGGAATAGTTAAGGAATAACAGCAATGATACTTTAATGATTATAAGACTGGATACACTAAGGGGGGGTTAATCCGGTCGCTTGTAAGACAACAGGAGTAGGAGGGGGGGGGGGGTAGAATCCGGCTGCCTCGTCCGGCCAAGGGTATCCCAGGTGAACCCACTGTAGTGCCGTTCAATGCGCCGGCGATCCTTGGACCACAGATGAAAGCAGGTGGACTCTTTGTGGGCCGGCTCTCTCCGGTCCACGGGGGAGAGACGTGAAGCGACCTCGTCTTGCAGAGCGTCTCCTCACCTTGCGTCCTCTCCAGGGGGGGGGGGTTCCAACACACGGCAGTGTCGGGGGTCTTTATCCATGGAATAATCAAAGTATACAAAGCATAATCCGTGCCTGGGAAGGCGGGCTGTCGTCGGTAGAATAATCCGGTATACAGGTCCACTCGCTCGTCGGCTCTGGGGCTCCTCGGGTGCAGCTTCACATGGGGTCAACCACCCTGGGTAAGCAGCCAGTTCTCTGCCTGAAACGATGGGGTACTGACTACGGTAGTATTCTCACCGCACGAAGCACTATATATTAACAGACTATTATTAGCTTAATAGACTACGTCCAACTCGACGATATAGTGCCAAATATGACTATTCAAATATTAATATACACGATGTCTCAATACCGATGGTAGGCGAACTTGGCCTTACTCCCACACGTGGCGTCGCGGGGAGGCTTTACGTCTGTGACTCTATTGGAGGGTAAAAACTGGACTGAAAAGGAAGTCCTACTTTAGTAGCGCAGTATATATACGCACTATGAACAAATAGTCCCATTAGTGGTGCGGTAGCCAGATTCCTACGCGGAACTAGGACTTGTTCGTACATGTGGAGCGGTACGTTTGAACTGGGTCTGAGGGGTATGGCAGCCTGGCACCAAGGTCTCGACCAATAGTAGAATGGAGACTATTATGGGATGTTCAGTAGGCTAGAATGGATATTCAATGCATATTGTACAAGGAATATACAAGGGATATCAGGGAATATTAGAGAATATACAAATACAATTAAATATATATATATAAATAAATATATATATTCGGTTTAATCTGGCCCTTCACAACAGCCACCCCCTGAATAGGTCCCAGACCTAATCAGTTAAACAGAGACAGATTAATCGCGTTGTCTATTTACACATAAGGGTTTGCTGTAGGGGTCAGTCAACTTCACAAAGTCATAGGGTTGTAGGGTCATGGTCATCATCGATTGTGTCTGGGAGTCGAGGCAGTTCTATGAGCCTCGCCACGGGACGGGTGTAAGTGCGACCCTGGACGAGCACTTCAGCTGCTCGGACCTTGCCGTCGGCACCGGTGATCACTTTGCTTACGCGGCCGGCCGGCCACATAGCTCTGGGCAGTGATTGATCAATCATGACGACTGTTCCTTCTGTCAAATTGTCTCTCTCCTTTACCCACTTCTGGCGGGTCTGTAGAGACGGTAGGTAGTGCAGTAGGAAACTGTTCCAAAACTTGTCGGCTAATACTTGGCTGTACCTCCACATTCGTCGGCCGTTCGCTTCTTCAGGCCGGTACATTGTCTGGGGTAATGCAGGATCTAGCCGCCCCATCAGGAGTGTGTTGGGGGTAACTGGGTCGATATCCGCCACATCACTGGAGACATATCCGAGGGGCTTCGAGTTAAGTACTCCCTCAATCTCCGTGAGGACTGTCATTAGGACTTCTTCCGCCACAGTCTGGGCCCCAAGTACTGCGTACAGGGCTGTCTTTATGGAGCGCACTTCTCGTTCCCAAGTGCCACCGAAGTGGGGTGCGTTTGGGGGGTTGAATTGGAAATCAACCTGTGCTGGAGCGAGGTGGGTCTTAAGTTCTGGGCCCATAGCTTGGAAGCTCTCTCTCAGCTCTCTTTCGCCGCCTTTGAAGTTTGTCCCATGATCGGACAATAGGGTAGACGGTCTTCCTTTCCGTGATGTGAATCTTCGGAAGGCCATAAGGAATGAGTCTGTGCTCATGGTCGGGAGAAGCTCGATGTGTATCGCTCTGGTGGTCATGCATTTGAATACAATACCCCACCGCTTCTCGGTTCCTCTTCCTTTCTTTATGTGCAGCGGGCCAAAGCAGTCCATACCCGTTGAGTGGAATGGCTTGTCACCGATTCGGAGGCGACATGGAGGAAGGTCAGCCATCCTTGGTATGCTGGGCTGCGCGCGCCACTTGCGGCAGTCTAGACATGTTCGCTGGAAGCGTCGCACCGCCTCTCTTCCTTGTAGGATCCAGTAACGACGTCTGATTTCCGCGAAGACTCTTTCTGCTCCTGCGTGATGTACATCCTCATCGTATTTCTTTATAATCAGCTCTGTGACCTTGTGTCGGCTGTTCAATACGATCGGGTATTTAATGTCATCCGGTAGATTGGGGGCTCTGCGTAGGCGACCACCCACTCTGATGAGGGTATGAGCGTCGCTCTCGGGGGCCAGGTGAATTAATCTGCTGTCGGATGGGACGGGCTTTCCTCCCTGTAGACAGGCCAATTCATCGGGGAACGAGTCTCTCTGGGCTCGCTGCTGTAGAAGCAATTCTGCTTCCTCGTAGTTAGCTGCTGACATATCAGCGGGGGACTTGCACTCCGGGTGGTACCGCAGGAATGTTCTTTGTTGTGCACTCTCTATGGACATGCAATCGTCTATGTTAGGGTCGGTGGAGGCTACGGTGCTCAATCCACAGAACACAGACTTCTTATTTTCCACCTCCTCTGGACTTGCTTCCCTCGGGATAGGCATGGGCCACTGTCCTTCCGGGAGTCTTAGGAATGCGGGGCCGTCACTGTAGACATTGCGACGGGTGAGGTCATCCAGGGGCATCCCCCGGGTGATGACGTCAGCTGGGTTCTGTTTTGTATCAACGTAGCGCCACTCTGTTTCTCCGGTTAACTCTTCGGTTAAGTCTTGAATCTCGGTGACTCTGACTCCCACGAAGACTTTGTACTTGCATGAGTCCGATTTGATCCAGGCGAGTACCGTCGTGGAATCTGACCACAGGATTGTTCTAGACACCGGTATGGTGAGCTCACGTTGGATGAGCGTGGCTAGGTGCGCTCCGGCTAGGGCTGCGCAGAGCTCTAGACGTGGGATAGATTGTTGCTTGCGTGGGGCTATTCTCGAGCGGGCGAGGACAAATGCTGTGTAGATCTCTCCCCCCTGGTCTTGGGCCCGCAAGTAGGCTACTGATCCGTATGCGACCTCTGAGGCGTCACTGAAGACGTGTAAGTCCATTTTACATGTCTCTGGCCTCACCGTGGGTGGGAAGTAGCTTCGGCGCATATTAACGCCTGGGAGTGAGTGGAGCTCCATCTCCCACTCTCTCCAGGTGGATGCAAGGTGTGCGGGAATGGGGTCGTCCCAGCCCTGGTCCTTGTCCCACAATGCTCGTACAATCATTTTTGCCCTGGTGGTGTACGGTAGAATACATCCTAGCGGGTCATATTGTCGGGCGAGTGTTGTGTACACACTCCGTCTGGTGGTCGGCGCCGCCGCCGGCCTTCCCTGCTCCGTAGTCAGGGGCTTGTGTCTGTAGTGAAGCGAATCTGTTTTGAATCGCCACACCAATCCCAGGGTCATCTCCTGGGCTTCTCCCGGGATTGTAGCCATCCAGGTCTCGCTGCTGGCTGCCTTGTCCTCGGAGGAGAGGCTGCGCAGTACTTGCGGATCGCTGCTGGCCCACTGCCTGAGATCAAAGCCGCCTTTGATCAATGAGGCGCGGAGTTTAATCAGGAGAGCCTCGGCTTCTTCTTGGGTTGAAAGGCTTTGTAGACAGTTGTCTACGTAGAAGCTGTTCTTTACGCTGTGTCGGACCTCTTCGTCCGCTGCTGGGTCCTCTGCTACATGTTTCTGTAGTGCAAATGTAGCACAGCAGGGGCTGCACGTCGTTCCGAAGGGGAGAACTTCCCATTGGTAGATGGCTGGGTGCTCATCTCCTGGCTTCTCTCTCCATAGGAACCGTAACAGGGGCTTGTCCGCCTCTACTAATCTCACCTGCAGGAACATTCCTTTAATGTCCCCGCTGATGGCCACCTTTTCCTGGCGGAAGCGGAGTAGAACGCCGAGTAGGGAGGGGCCGAGTGTGGGACCGGGCAGTAACTCTTTATTCAGATTTTGGGATCCGATCTGGTAGCTGCAGTTAAATACTATGCGGTCTTTACCGTTGTGATGGACCTTGTGGTGAGGCACATACCACGATTCAGTGGTCTGGTCAGCCTCTTTAATGTCCATCTTTGTGACGTGTCCCGCTGTGATGAGCTTCTCAATCTCAGCGCGGTATACACTCTCTTGGGCGGGGTTCTTGGCTAGGCGCCGCTCCGTGTTCAGCAGGTACCGTTCTGTGGCGTCTGTCTTGGCGTGGAAAGTAGGCATTCCTTCTCGCCGCAGGAGTGGCGTGGCGTATCTCAACACGCCGTTGACCGGGACTCTCTTGGTCCCTGTCTCGAGGAGGTGAATGGCGTAAATGTCATCTTTAGAGCGAATGTCTTTCTTTCCGTTCTTAAAGGGCATTTGTTCCAAGGTCCATAGCCGCTCTACGTGTTGCAGGAGTGCGGTTTCTCCCTCTGTGACTCGGGAGTGGAGACAATTAGTGGCTGTACTTCGGTTGAGAGATTTGGCGAGCGGGCCTTGGAGAGTCCATCCCAAACGGGTCTCAACTGCTGCAGGACAGCCTCGGGGTCCGGTATGAACCCGGTCTATCGGGACAATGAGGTCTGCATGGTCGGAGCCTATCAACAGGGTCGGCATAGCATTGTCTATGAGCGGGATCGGTAACTTGCGCAGATGTGCATATTTCTCCATCAGCTTGGCGACGGGGTATGTGTACCGCGACAGTCCTATTTCTTGGCTGGTGAAAGCGTCTGTGATCTGGTACCGTCGCTCAGGCTGGCCGCTTGCTGCGATAGAGAATGAGACATTCTCGCCCTTTATCGTCTTCAAATCTCGTCTTATTGTCCGAATTGTCATTTGGGTTTCGCTTCCCCGCAGCCCTAGCTGGGCCGCAGCGGAGGCGAGCAGAAGGGTCTTCTCTGACCCGTCATCGAGGACGGCGTAAGTGTCCAGGACTTTATTCTGGTAGCTTAGTGTCACACGCACTACTTTCAGGAGTACTCGGGCTCCACTGCTGCTGGCGGGATCGATGTACATGACGCTCGCTTTGCGGCTGGATGGTGCAGGTGAAGGGCGCCGTCTGTTACTGTCGTGAAGTATGTCCAGATGGGCTCCATCGCACTTGGTGCACCTTTTCTTTAAGCGGCATTCGGCTGCCATGTGTGAGCGCGCACAGCGAAAACAGCGCTTGTTGGACTTTATCCATTGACCTGCTTCCTCCGCGTTCAGCTTGGGGAAGGAGTCACATTGCGCTAGCCAGTGTTCTTTCTCACAGTAGGGGCACACTATCTTCCACTTCTCCGTTCTGGAGGGGGTACTGTGGCTCCTGCTGCTCGGTACTGACTCCGATTGGTGCATCACAGTCACCGATCTTCTTCCATCATTTAGTCGTCTGGTTCCTTCTCTGGAGCCAGGGGTGCTCCGTCCGAATGTATCTAGCCGTAGGCTGCTGACTTCTCTCGCCAGGAAGTCTGCTAGATCGAGGAGGTTCGGTTCGGGGCCATTCGGGTCTCTGTGGTCCCTCTGCCGCCTAAAGCGCTCCTGACGAGCGGGCGGCAGCTTCTCCAGAATCCTTTCCACATTTGAGTTGGCGTAAAGTTCATGCCTCCCCTTCTCTCTTTGCGCTCCCAACATCCCTACCAGGGACTGCACTCTGATGGACAGGTCGTCCAGTGCTCGATTGTCTATTGCTGGGGGTAAGCGGTCGATGTGTCGGATCTCCTGGATCACGTGATCCCATATGCGCCCATACCTCTGGTCCAATGCTACCAGCGCTGCTGTGTATGGGGTGGTGGAAGTCGCGTAGGCGAGCGCTATATTATGTGCGCGGGGCACCTTTAAGTGCTTCAGTAGGATGGCGTATTTGTGGCGTTCATCCAATACATCCACCAACATGGTCTCCAGACACATGCGGAGTTCTGTATACTGGGCCCGGTTCTCTTGGGTGAAGTCGGGTACCATAGGCGTGCCAATGTATGACGCTGACTGTGGATACATCGGCGAGCGTTGGGGGAGAGGCCTCCTAGGCGAGTCTCCTCCCGCTCCTTGGTATGGGCTGGTACCGGCAGTGTACCATGGCCCGCTTGTCCAGGTGCTGTTCCTCGGTGCGGGTCGTGCGTCGTGCTCACCCGTGTATAGAGTCGGGGGTCTGTAGCGCAGCTCCGCGGGAGTATAGCCTGGGCTGTACCGGACCTCCTGGTCCGGTAGAGTACTGTGCTGTCTTCGGGCGTGGTTCTCCTCCTCTTCCTCTTCGTCTTCAGTTAGGTCATCCAGTGCTTGTAGTCTCTGGTTTAGCCTCTCCACAGGATATGCTGCTCCTTCCCGGTTGCTAGGTCTCGCTTGGACCGGTGGGGGGAGGTGGTCTGTGGGGGGTATAGACCTCGTCTGTTGGTCAAGTTCAGGGTTGTTTACTCGGCTAGGGGATGCCGCCCTGGAGGTGTGTCTAGACGAGTTCCTGGAGCCTCTGGCGGAGGGAGAGGGTGTTGTCCGTCTGATCAGCTGTTCTATTAGTTGCGACTGCTGTCTGTCGCGCGCTGCGTCCCGTTGAGCACCGGCTCGTTCTCGGGCCACATTCTCTTCCATCTGAATGCGTCTTATTTCTAGACGTATCTGCTCGTGTTCGCTTCGCTGCTGGATCTGCAGTCGGTCGCGTTCGGCAGCGGCGTTCAGGCTGATGAGGAAGGCCTGCTGTAGGGTCCTCTCTGCCTCGCTGGGAGAAGGCGGTTGTATAGGGGAGCCTTCCCTCGGGGTACTCCTTGCGGAGCCTTGGAGCTCTATCTCCACGGTGCTCTCCCCGTCTTCTTCCGTGCCGAGTTCTCTCTCGGTAGCGTTGTATTCCTCCCGGGACTCATCAGGGACTACTTCTTCAGTACTGGCGGGGTGTGAAGTCATGTCTGGTTCCCACTGGTCCCCACCGTGAACTTGGTCAGTTACATTAGAGCCCGTAGGGGCCTCTATGGTCGGGGTAGTCTGGGCGTTGGGGTTAGACATACTTTTACTTTCTAGTTTTACCGCGTTTACTGTTAGTAGAAGACTAGGTTGTTGACTGACAGCGTAAGCCTCTAAGTACTGAGGGAGCCGTCGTTCGCGCTGCGGGCGTTGGTTAGGAGGATCGTTTCGTGGAGTGTTCATCATAGGCCATTTCAATATTAATAACACTATATTAATATTACACTGATTATCCTCCGGCTCGAAGGACCAATTGTAACTGAGGGGTACAATTCCCTGACTGTATTACTAGATATGATACTTACTACCACTACCTTTGTACTTAATATTCGGCCACCCAGTACACGGCATAAATATATTATCATAAACACTCTCACGTAGATGAAACGGATCCAACACAAATGTACGAAGTCGAAGTATGCGTTTATTACTACACAGCAATGGTGTGTAGAGCAAGCACTTAATCACTTAATTACATTTATGAATTGAAATAGTATGCACTTTTATGGCAAAGAGTATTCGTCGGTATATCAATAGAGAATGTCCAATCTCTAATGGCGCAGGTGGTAAATATACGACCTGGAATAGTTAAGGAATAACAGCAATGATACTTTAATGATTATAAGACTGGATACACTAAGGGGGGGTTAATCCGGTCGCTTGTAAGACAACAGGAGTAGGAGGGGGGGGGGGTAGAATCCGGCTGCCTCGTCCGGCCAAGGGTATCCCAGGTGAACCCACTGTAGTGCCGTTCAATGCGCCGGCGATCCTTGGACCACAGATGAAAGCAGGTGGACTCTTTGTGGGCCGGCTCTCTCCGGTCCACGGGGGAGAGACGTGAAGCGACCTCGTCTTGCAGAGCGTCTCCTCACCTTGCGTCCTCTCCAGGGGGGGGGGTTCCAACACACGGCAGTGTCGGGGGTCTTTATCCATGGAATAATCAAAGTATACAAAGCATAATCCGTGCCTGGGAAGGCGGGCTGTCGTCGGTAGAATAATCCGGTATACAGGTCCACTCGCTCGTCGGCTCTGGGGCTCCTCGGGTGCAGCTTCACATGGGGTCAACCACCCTGGGTAAGCAGCCAGTTCTCTGCCCGAAACGATGGGGTACTGACTACGGTAGTATTCTCACCGCACGAAGCACTATATATTAACAGACTATTATTAGCTTAATAGACTACGTCCAACTCGACGATATAGTGCCAAATATGACTATTCAAATATTAATATACACGATGTCTCAATACCGATGGTAGGCGAACTTGGCCTTACTCCCACACGTGGCGTCGCGGGGAGGCTTTACGTCTGTGACTCTATTGGAGGGTAAGAAACTGGACTGAAAAGGAAGTCCTACTTTAGTAGCGCAGTATATATACGCACTATGAACAAATAGTCCCATTAGTGGTGCGGTAGCCAGATTCCTACGCGGAACTAGGACTTGTTCGTACATGTGGAGCGGTACGTTTGAGTACGTTTGGGTCTGAGGGGTATGGCAGCCTGGCACCAAGGTCTCGACCAATAGTAGAATGGAGACTATTATGGGATGTTCAGTAGGCTAGAATGGATATTCAATGCATATTGTACAAGGAATATACAAGGGATATCAGGGAATATTAGAGAATATACAAATACAATTAAATATATATATATAAATAAATATATATATTCGGTTTAATCTGGCCCTTCACAACAAACCCTAACCTTAACCCTAACCTTAACCAACTAACCCTAACCCTAATCTTAACCCTAACCTTAACCAACTTCGAAAGAGAGCGACTTCGAAAGAGTCGCCAAGCTTAACCAGTTTGTTAGGAGTAACGCGATTGGCGCTGAAAAAAACGTCAGTGGCCAATCAGATTGCGCAAACCGAATGCGGAAGTGCAACTCCGTTAGGGAAAATATACAGGCAAACGGTACCCTATCCCCCCCCCCCCCCCCCTCCCAGTGAGCTGTGGTGTTCCACAATGAAGCATACTAAGGACCGCTACTGTTCCTAATTTATGCAAATGACGCATCGTCAGCATGTGACTGCAACTTGTTCTTGTTCGCGGACGACTCAGCCATGCTGGTCTCTGACAAGAACAAGTTACAGGTTGAAAAAACCCTCAGCTCAGAACTCGACAGAATCTGCACCTGTAAATTTCTGATCTCTTCGGATCAAATAACAAACTCAGCAAGACAGACGGCTTCTCAGTTACAGTGGGTGACAATATTGTCACAAGGAAAGATGAAATTACATACCTAGGTTCCATCCTAGAGGCAAATCTTTCCTGTGACAAAATGGCATCCAATGTAATAAAAAAAAGTCAAGTCAAGATAGACCGCGCTCTCAATATTTAACACTGGGTGCTGCTGCAATCCCGGAGATTTAAGTAGAAGAAAGCAGGAAGCCGGACCAGCACTCTCAGGTTCAACAAGTTTTAATCGCAGCCGAATACAAACATGTTTCGGAACAGGTGTTCCTTCATCAGTGTTAATGGCTAGCCAAATTGAAGACTTTATTAACAGATTGCAGAATGGGTACAATACAGTACAGCTCAATACACACAATTGTTAAGGGGATGCAGACCAGAGAAAGACTTTCGTCTTGTTTACATCAAGTTTCAAGTTTCTTTAATAGTTGTCATACAGAAGTACAGAATACTTTTATACAAAATGCTTCTTACTGTTGCGCTCCAGAGACTGTGCAAGACAAGATAAGTATGAAATAAAATAACATAGTAAAATTAGAAGTAAAAAAAAATGAGGTCACAGTGTTCAGCTCAGACATATGTACAATGTTCGATGCAGAACAGACGCAGTTACCATACAATATACAATACTGTGCAGTGTACTAATATACAATACTATATAGTGCAAGGCAGAAACGGAGAAATGGGACGAGGTGCAATTTAGGTACAATTCACAGTAGGTGCACGAGTTGTAGTGCAAATCCTTTATCAATAAATATAAAGTGTAGTGTGTTTGTGTGATCTAAAGTGTGGAGAGTGGGTGCTGCAGTGTGTTGTTTGTTTGAGTGAGTGTGTGCGTGTGGGTGTGTGTGCTGTGTGCATTTGATGGTTGTTGCATAGTGATTATTGTTCGTTTAGCAGCCTGATGGCCTGGGGATAGAAGCTTCTTCTGAGTCTTTCTGTGCTCGCCTTAAGACTCCGGTATCGCTTGCCTGACCGCAGCAGTTCAAAGAGGCAGTTGTTCGGGTGGCTCGAGTCCTTAATAATTCTCTTAGCCTTCCCCTTGCACCGCTTGTTGTAAATGCTCTGGAGGGTGGGAAGCCCCCCTCCAATTGTGCGTTCGGCTGAACGTGTCACTCTTTGTAGTCTGCTACGGTCTTGTGCAGTGCTATTCCCAAACCAGGAGGTGATGTTGCCGGTCAGGATGCTCTCTATTGTACATGAGTAGAAGTTCCTAAGGATCTTCTGACTGACCTGGAACTTCCTCAGGCGCCTGAGGAAGTAGAGGCGTTGTCGTGCCTTCTTCACAACACTGTCAATGTGTGTGGTCCATGTCAAGTCCTCGGATATGTGGGCTCCGAGGTACTTGAAACTGTTCACTCTCTCAACCGGTGCCCCGTCGATGCTGAGGGGGCTGTAGTCCTTGACCCCCGACCTCCTGAAGTCCACAATCATCTATTTTGTTTTGCTGACGTTCAGGGAGAGGCAGTTCTCCTGACACCACTGTGACAGGTTCTCTACCTCTTCCAGGTAGGCCCTTTCGTCGTTGGCAGAGATCAGGCCCACCACTACTGTGTCATCAGCAAATTTGATGATGGTGTTGTTGTTCCGCTGTGCTACGCAGTCATGTGTGTACAGGGAGTAGAGGAGGGGGCTCAGAACACAGCCCTGGGGGGCCCCTATGTTGAGCGTGATGGATGAGGAGGTGCAGTTGCCGGCTCTTACCACCTGGGGTCTGCCCGTCAGGAAGTCCAAGACCCACTGGCAGAGGTCATAGTTCAAGCCCAGGTCCCTGAGCTTGGCTATGAGTTTGGAGGGGACTATGGTATTGAATGCTGAGCTGTAGTCGATGAACAGCATTCTCACATAGTTCCCCTGCCTCTTGTCCAGGTGTGATGCTGCTGTGTGCAGCACATGGGCTATGGCGTCCTCCGTGGACCTGTTGGGGCGATATGCAAATTGCAGAGGGTCCAGGTTGATGGGGAGGGAGGAACAGATGTAGCCCTTCACTAGCTTCTCAAAGCACTTCATGGCTATGGAGGTGAGGGCTACAGGGCGGTAGTCGTTGAGGCAAGCGGGCATAGATTTTTTGGGTACAGGGATGATGGTGGACTTCTTCAGACAGGTGGGGATGACAGCCTGTTCCAAGGACAGGTTGAAGATGTCAGTGAATACCGGGGCCAGTTGGTCGGCACAGACTTTTAGGACGCGGCCGGGGATGCCGTCCGGTCCTGCTGCCTTCCTGATATTCACTTTTTTAAAGATCCGTCTCACCTCATGCTCTGTTACCCTGAACACTGAGTCTCCATCAGCAGACCCCCCCCCCCCCATTGCCGTGGTTTGTAGGCTGGTGTTGTTATTCACAGCCTCAAACCTTGCATAGAAGGAATTGAGATCATTTGCTAAGGAGATGTCACTGTTCAGTTTGAGGGGGGTGCCTTTGTAGTCTGTCATTGTTCTGAGGCCCTGCCACATGCCTCTAGAGTCAGCCTGTTCAAACTGAAGTTCAACTTTATCCCTGTAATTCAAGGCATGGATCCGCACGTTCGAAAATTACCTGCTAGCCATGTCCGAGAAGGAGCTACCTGACACGCGAAAGCGTGCCCTGCTCGTCCATTGTTTGGGAGTGGAAGGACAGAGACTTTTCTATACAATGACGGTGGCAGATGATAAGTACACCACAGCTTTATCAGTTATTGGAAAGTTCTTTACACGGAAAGTTAATCGTTTTCGCCAACGTAGCCAACACAATGGCGAGAGCACGGACCAGTACGTTGCCTCTTTAAAAGAGCTAGCTACAATTTGTGAGTTCGGGGTGATGGAAGAGGAAATGATCCGGGACCAGCTGGTCGAAAAAACCAAGCTAAATTACTCCAAGTGCCACGTCAGGAAAACAGAACTGACTTTCCTGGGGCACACAGTGTCAGCAAAGGGACTACAACCTGACGCATCTCACACTGCTGCTGTGTCTGAGTTACCCCCACCTACAGATCTCATCAGGCTGAGGTCATTCCTGGGGCTCACAGGGTGGTATTCAAAATTCATCCCAGACTACGCCGTTGTCGTGGAGCCGCTGCGAGCGCTGCTCCGAGGGTCAGCAACATTCGACTGGACTCCTGAGGCTCAGCAGAGTTTTGAGGCAGTTAAAGGACTCATAGTTGATAGCCCTGCACTCTCACTCTTTGACCCTGAGCTGCCCACGGTCGTCACTACAGACGCATCGGACTACGGTCTGGGCGCAATCCTCACCCAGATGCATCCGGACGCCTCAGAAAGGACTGTGGCGTTCGCCTCCCGCACGCTGTCCCAGGCAGAGAGAAAATATTCGACTGTGGAAAAAGAGGCGCTGGGCTGTGTGGGGTGCACCGGAAAAGTGGAGGACATACCTGTGGGTTCAGTACAAGCCCGGCAGAGAAAACGTCACTGCGGACTGCCTGTCCCGTCTCCCACTACCCGGCTCAGAACCTAGCCAGGAGGAGGACGTGGAAGTGGTAGCCCTTGTCTCTAATCTCTCAGCCATCACAGCGGCGGAGTTCAAAGCTGCATGCACTGCGTGCCCGGTGCAACTGAAACTACGTGAGATACTCACCTTCAGATGGCCTAAATCCAAAAAGGATCTAGGCCCGGACCTACGGATGTTCTTCAAACTACAGAACGAACTCTCTCTACAGGATGACTGTGTCGTGCGAGGCACATATAGACTGCTCGTCCCAGAGAGTCTACAGCCCAAACTGATCTCCCTGGCTCACGACACTCACCAGGGAATCGTGAGGACAAAACAGAGACTCAGAGAAGTATACTGGTGGCCTGGCATGGATGCCCAGGTTGAGTCGGCTATCAAAGCATGCAACACATGCCAGTCACATGACAAGTCAGCAGTCACACGCACCTCTCCACTGCAGCCTGTGCCCTATCCTACTGGGGCTTGGGAGAAACTGGCAATGTATGTGGTGGGGCCCTTTGATAAAGCGCGCCTGGACTGTCGCTTTGCAATCACACTAATAGACTACTACAGTAAGTGGCCTGAGATAGCTTTTGTGCCACAGGTTACATCACGGACTGTGACAATATTCCTATCTACAGTTTTCAGCAGAGAGGGCAACCTGAAAGAGCTCGTCTCTGACAATGGCTCTCAGTTTGTGTCTCAGGAGTTTGAGGCGTTTCTCCAAGACAGGGGCATAGTGCACAGGAAGTCATCTGTGTATTATCCACTTGCAAATGGTGAAATAGAACGTTTTAACCGCAGTTTGAAAGACAGTTTGCAGACTGCCTCGCTGGAAGGCAAGCAATGGAAGGAGTTTACAACAGACTTCTTACAGGCCTACCGGTCTACTCCTCACTCTGCAACACAGCACTCACCAGCAGAACTGTTGCATGGTAGGCCTATGCGCACCAAACTCCATGTGGCTGGATTTCAGATTCCACAAGCCACACCACACTCGTCGGAGGACATAGCCGCCAGAGTAGCCGTGCAACAGGACAGAAGCAGGACAGTTTGAGGTGGTTGGTCGTCATCCAGGCGGAGATGTCGGACAGACAGGCCGAGATCCGCTCAGAGATGTGGATATCTGAGGAAGGGAAGGAGAGGAAGAGTTGAGTATCATCGGCATAACAATGATATGAGAAGCCATGAGACGTGATAATGTTACCCAGTGATTTAGTGTAGAGGGAGAAGAGAAGGGGTCCTAGGACCGAGCTCTGGGAGACACCCGTCCGCAGGGGGGCGGGTGGCCGACAGAGTCCCTCTCCATGACACTTGGTAGGAGCGGTCATTGAGGTATGATGTCAGCCATGTCAGCGCAGATCCAGCCACTCCCATTCCTGCGAGGGCCGCGAGGAGGATCTGATGGTTGACTGTGTCGAAGGCTACAGATAGATCTAGGAGAATCAGGACAGAGGAGAGGCCTTTCGCTTTTGCTAAGTGAAGTGCCTCTGTGACCGCAATGAGGGCCGTTTCTGTGGAGTGGCCAGTACGGAAGCCAGACTGATTAGGGTCTAGGAGGTCATTCTGTAAGAGATAAGCAGTAAGTTGGTTAGATACAGCATGTTCAAGTGTTTTAGAAAGGAAGGAGAGAAGAGAGACAGGACGATAGTTGCCTATGGCGGTGGGGTTCAGGTTTTTTTTTAATGAGGGGCGTGACTCTGGCTTGTTTTAGGGAGGTGGGGACCACCCCCGAGTTGAGTGAGGAGTTGATGGTTGCAGTTAGGAATGGGAGGATGTCCGGTGCTATGGTCTGGAGGAGTGGGGAGGGTAGCCGGTCCAGCTGGCATGTAGTCGGACGGTTCGACGTTACCAGTGTCAGGGTCTTGGCTTCTGTAATGGGAGAGAAAGATGACAGAGTGAAGGATGAGGTTCTCGATTCAGTGTTTGGAATGGGTGGGGGTTGGGAGAAGGAGCTGCGGATGTTCCCCACTTTTTCCTCAAAGAAGATCGCAAAGTCTTCGGCAGAAAAAGATGAGGGAGGAGGGGGTGGGGGGGGGGGAGTGAGGAGGGAGGACATGGTAGCATGCAGTTTGCGAAGATTCTTGGCAGAGGCCTCGATCCTATGAAATCCTGTGAAAGAAAGAAGCTTTGGCATTAGTAATGGTTTTGGAGAATGTTAACAGAGGTTGTGATATGTGTCGATGTCAGCAGTGAGGTGTGACTTTCTATACTTCCTCTCAGCCGCTCTCAGGACCAGTCTTTGTTCTCTCACTGCATCCATCAGCCATGGACTGGGTGGGGAACGGCGGGCAGGTTTCTCAATGAGGGGACAGAGCTTGTCGAAGGAGGTTGCAAGGGCTGAGAGGAGGGTGGAGGTTGCCATCTCTGTGGGGAGAGCAGAGAAGGTGTCACTCAAAGGTAGAGCGGATATTATGTCAGCGGAGAGGGTGGAGGGGGATAGGGAGGGCAGGTTGCGTCTGAGTGAGACGGTTTGAGTTGGGGTGAAGACCTTTCGGTTAAGCATGAGAGTTAGTGAGAAGGATATGAAGGAATGGTCAGATACATGTAGGGGAGTTACCGTAATGATGCTGGAGTTACGGGAAAATATGAGATCCAAGGAGTTGCCTGCTTTGTGGGTGGGAGGCATGGCAGTGGGAGTCAGGTCAAATTGTTGTAGGAGGGAGACCACTGGGACCGACTGAGATGAGTCAGGCAGGTTGAAGTCGCCCAATAGAAGGAGAGGGGTACCATCTTCCGGTAAGGAGCTTAGAAGCATGTCCAGCTCATCTAGACAGTACTGCTACATCTATACATTTATGACATACCAGATTTACAAATACAGTACTGTTTGTGATACAAAAAGAGTCTAAAAAAGAGAGTATATACATTTGACGTAGAAACTGTACATTGGAGGAGGTTGGGTAGGTGGGGTGGGGGGGGGGAACTGTACATTGGAGGTGGTTGGGTGGGTGGGGTGGGGGAAACTGTACAACTGTACAAGCAAAACTGTACATTGGAATATCGACAAAACCATTTTTGGTTCCAAGAAGAGGGTCTCGTGTATTATTGGGTTAGGACATTTACTGTACATTGGAGGGGGTTGGGTTAGGACATTTACAGGGGCCAGTTTCAAATTGCAGTCTCCCGTAGGTGCTCTTTGAGAGTGGTTTTGAAAGTCGGTAGTGATTCACATTCCTTTACAGCTTTGGGTAGGGCGTTCCACATTGATGTGGCATAATTGCGAAACGTGTTTAGTCCCTTGTTTGAGCCGAATCTGGGTTTAACATGATTTGTGGAGCTCCCTCTGGTGTTGTGGTCGTGGTATTCACTGACCTTTGGGAAGTATTTTGACATGTACATGGGTACCTTAGTCGTATAGTGTATCTTGTAAACCAGGCCCATTGCAAGTTGCTGTATTCTGTCGTCTACTCTAAGCCATCCTAGGTAGTCAAAGTGGGCAGGGGTGAGGTGGGTTCTAGGAGTAAGGTCAAGCAGTAGTCTGACCATGTTGTTTTGTAATGTTTGTAATTTAGTTTTAAGCGCCTTTGAGGTGCTTTGGTACCATGATGTGCAAGCATATAGTCGTAGTACCCTTGAATGAGTGCTCCTGCCAGTGTCTTCAGGGTATTCTTGTTTACCAGAGAAGAGATCCGGTACAAGAATCTAGTTCTGTATCGTAACGGCTCTCGCTCGGCGTCACTCACGCACTGCACCTCGCTTGTGCACGCGCACTGAATAAAATTCCACAATGTACCTTTATCCCAATATTCGTCTGACCACACCCCTCATCAGCTTACCTTCATAAGCAGGTGTGTGGCCACCTACTCGCCTCCTTCGCTTTCACCACAAGGAAGTGCCTTGGAGAGATCCCCACTTGACGTGTTGCTAGTTGAAGAGAGTTGAGACGTGTTTACATTGTGCTTATTTTTTTCTTCTCTCATAACTATTCAAAAGGAAAATCTAAGTCATAATGTCTACCTCGGAGAGTAGACCCACTCTTCACCAGCGGTTCTCCATTCCCGCCTCTGTCGTGCACGCTGGTGCGGGGCTGCTGCCACTTTCATGGTTACCAGCCCAGCCCAGGAGACAGCCGATGGGTAGTTTGCCGAGGAGCCGGTGCATCGGTGCCGCCGCCCCGGCGGTGGCCTGATCCCGACTCTGGTTCCGGGGAATCGTCCGTTCGTGAGCGGCCGGTTCCTTTGGTTCCGGAGGATTTGCGACGCAAACTTTTCGCGTCTGCCCGTTCACGTCGCAAGATGGTGTCCTGCAGGCGCGAACGGCCTGGGTTTGGGGAATTGCTGGAGACCAGCGAGGATGCGTCGGTCTCTGCATGCCCGATGGAAACTGAGGATTACATGGAAGAGTCGGACGGATTCTTGTTTGAAGGCCCTGTGGAGGCGAGTATCCCTCCTGTCCAGGTAACACTGGAGGGGGGAGAAATGTCTCCTTGGGGCGCCTTGTTCGAGGATGTCGGGGAACCACCTCGGCCTCATCGGCAGGATGCCCTGCTATCAGCCACATCAGACTGTGGCTCCTCAACCGGTCGAAGCCTGCTGCATGTGAGGGATGCAGGTTCGGTGGAGGAAGGTCAGCAGGGGGAACTGCGGGCTTTGTTCCCCGAGCTCATGGCGGTAGCTGCCACTGCAAACGGCGTGCCGCTGCCGCAGCCGTTGCCTGCTCCTGTCCCCGATGATCTCTGGCAGCGTCGCCCGGTGAGAGGGGTGGACGTTGTCTACCCATTTTTCCCCTCGATGGGGGCCTATGTTCGTCGGGGCCAGGTGGTGTCTCACATCATGGGAATTTCCCCCGCCTACGTACCAGTTACGCGGGTGGCGGGGTTGGTCAAAGGTATGAGAGAGGGCGTGCCACGGCTTGATAGGCCGATGGCCGCTCTCCTCTGTCCGGATGTGGTGTGGGAGCCGTTATGCAAGCCGGTTCTCCAAGGAAAATCGGCTAGGCGATTGGCATATTGGGGTGACCAGTCATTTATCGCTGGTACACAGTCGCTGGCTGCTGCTTCTAACATCGCGCAGCTGGTTAGATTTGTATCGGGGATAATGATGGGCGGCACGGATCTGACCGAGGTGCAACGCGATCAGATCACCCAGGCGGCAGGAGCTGTACTGCATCTTACCCAGGTGCAGGCCATAGCCTCTGGGAAAGTGCGCGCCCTGGCTACCCTGAACCAGCGCCACCTTTGGCTGGAGCAGGCTCGAGTGCCAGAGAAGAAGAGAGCCCCTCTTCTGACGGCCAACCTCTCCGATGCTGGACTATTCGGGAAGTCCCTGCAGCTGATGACCTCAACGTGCAGAGAGATGGCAGAGGAGAGATCCGTTCTCCAACCCCATTGGAGAACGGCTTCCACGACGTCGAGCTCCCTCCGCCGTGCCTACCACTGCCTCCGCCGCCACTGCTGGCCCGTCCAAGAAGGCCAGAAGGAGAGACGGTGGTTCTGCTGCCGCCGGCCCATCCACGACCGGAGGAGACGGTAGGGAACGACGAGACCAGCAGCCGATTAACTACCGTCCCTCCGGGGCTTCTCGGGGTGGCAAAACCCAAGCGGCTCGAGGCAGCAGACGCCGCTGAGTGACTTTTTCCCCCTGTGGTCCCCTCTATACCCTCCCCGGCCCTCATGATAATTGTGCCTAAAATAAATAAAAAGTCCCCTTAAAGGGGGACTATATTATTTGGCCAAACAAACTGTGTGTTTCTTCAACAATACATATGATGAGGTTGCGAAATGTGAATCTGCATTGTTTACATTGAGGGATGAGTTACGTTCGTGTTATGAGATTAAGCAAGGTCTGCAAGCATACACTCAGTCATAGAAAGGTTCTATCTTAGCCTGACGCTCCACATGCAGGTAGAAGCTGGTTGTATGATCTGTTGCTTAAGCAAAGTAATGTTGATCCACAACACTGTTGTGTTGGTTGCAGTAATACTCATATACACACGTTCCACGGCCTAGCCGTTATACTCTCTGTCAGTGTTTTTTCTATGTACAACATAGAAAGCGGGTGTAGGATTCACACACACACGACTTGGTTTTGTTATAAATCCGGTTCACAGTCTGTGGGTAGCGGGCATTGTATTAGCTTACGCTATACATTAGCGTTCTACCAAAGGTCTCAAAATGCTACAGTTGTTATTGTGTGTAGGGAAAAAGGGTTTTTTTGTGAGGGGGTGCAGAATAAACCCCTCCTTCCCACTTGATTGGTCAAGGGGATTTTTTCTCATTTCCTGTTGAGCCAGTCAGGGCAGAGTCGTTCAACGACTTGGCGGGGGAGGGGGGGGGGGGGGAGGGTTGTCCTGACACAGCTCTTATTTACAAACAGGAGTCGTGTGCGGGGTTTCCCCCCGTCATAGCATATACGTTGCTATGACGACGGCTTCCGTGAGTTAGATCTTTACGTAAGGTCTGTGGTGTTAAAGTGTCGGGTTAGAGCGTAGGACTTACGGGTCTGCTACGCTCGATTTTTTGTGTACAGTTGAGTCAGTTGGTCACGTGACTCACAGTTGACATGTCTTTTTCATACTACGACTCATGTGGGAAGGCTTTCTGGGGAATTTCGGTCTAAACCCTCTAAGTAAGGGGTGACTGGATGTAAAAATGTAAACAGTTTTTACTCCCGGCTGTGCAGCTTGGGTTTATGTTGTTGATGCTTCTTTCTTAGTTATTAAAAATAGTTGGGGTTAGGAAGCATCGCACCCCTCTTGTCGTTCCCCTGGGCGCCTTGGGGATTCAATGAAAGGTCTAAATAGCCTGTTATTGATGTGGATATGCCCCACGCACACATAGTGCTAGCTCGGGGTGTTCTGTTGAACATCAAGCAACTGACTGGCACGCCTTGCTTTTTTTATAAAGCAACTGGGATGGGGGTTTTTCCTCTTCCGACGACCTATGTTGGTTGTCGACGGATTCTCGTTCATATCGGGGGATGATGACGGAATGGATCTGAACATACGTAGAAGGGTCTCACGCCCTGGGGGTGGGTCACCAGGCGCGGTTCGCACCGAATGTCTGGGTGGCGCCTTCTTTTCATGTTTAGGATCAACACGCATATCTGCCCCTTCTCCTGGAGTTGGCATGTCGGCGTGGTTAGGGCACGGGACTGGTTCTGGTCACGCTGGTCCAGGTCAGTTAACCCGTTGTCCGCCGGGGATGCAGATCTGCTGTTCTGGTACCCTGAGGGACTTGGGCTTTTTTCCAGGGGGAGAAATGCCAGGTCGGTCCGGGTGTCACAGGGTTGGGCGCTATGGAGACCCTTGTAGGTACATAGTACTCTGCACTGTCGTAATGGCTTACGGCCGTGCCAACCTGTACACGCCCGATCTCGCCAGATCTCGGCCGCTACGCAGGTTGGTCTTGGTTAGTACTTGGTTGGGAGACCTCCTGGGAATACAGAGTACGGGGTGCTTGGGGCTGGTTCTCCATTCCTTTCGCTCTTCTCTTACGCATGGCGAAGAGGGGCCTGTTGGGGTGATCTTTGACCTCCTCGGGGGACCCTGTGCTCCCCGTATCGCCGGGCCCGGTCCGAAGTATTGTTTCGTCGACCCGTAGGCCTGGGATAACCCTGTTGGAAACTAAAACACTTGTACTGCGGTAGTGCCCGCAGGTACGTTTTGGAGTTTTTTCTTGGGACCAACCACAGCATAGGGTAACGTCTGGGTGGTTGGTTCTCTGGTGTGTTGGTGCAGTGTCAACTCCCGGGTTGCCCGGTTGAGTGTGCCCCTGCACGTTCATGACGTCTGCCAATCGTGTCAGCCTTCACTGCCTCATTGAGGGAGGCTTTGTCATGGTGGTCAACAACGCCAGCATACGCCCCTTCCGCCGGGGCGGCTGTTTCAGCTGACCCCTCTGGCGCCTGTCTCGTCCGCAGTACTCCAGGCTCGGGTTACAGCCTGTTGCCTGGTTTTTCCCCGGTGCGCTGCCTGCTTCCGTGGTAAGCCTTGGTTCTTACGGCCATGCTGGCTGCCTGTCCTGCAGGGTCAGTGTGCCAGGCGGTGTGCTATTGGGGGGACAGGGCCCACTCTTGTGAGGGGCCTTTGTCCGAATACGCTGGCGATGTGGGGGGCGGGGTCACTAGGTGACCACCTGGTGGGGTCTTGATGCTGGCATCATGGACTTCTCCGGGCCCCTGTTTCCAGGGGGTCCAGTCCCTTTGGTGGGTCTGGGTCTTCCTTCGCGCTCCGCTGCTACGGCCTTGCCACGGGGTTGGGTTTGCTCTTGACCCCGTGATTTCTGGGGGCAGTAACGAGGTCGTTCCTTCCGTTCGTTCCCGGCTGGCATGCGGGTTGTGCGTGTGGGTAGTCGTGGGGTCAGGCTCACCCTGTGCGTTGAGTTGCTTGAGTGCCTCTTCGCACGGTCGGGTCCGTCGCTCTCCCGTGATCCCCCAATAGGGGGGGTGCCCTCCATTAGGGGGGGTCGGGGGGGCTCGGTCCTCCCTGATCTGATGGTTGTGGGGGGCCTCAGCGGGGTGTATTTGTCGGCCGATGGCTCTCGCTCTGCCTCCCTTGTGCGTGAGTGACGCCGAGCGAGAGCCGTTACGATACAGAACGTTAGGTTATAACTATAACCAAGTTCTGTTAGTAATGATGACGCTCGGCGTCCGACGCCGCTGCAGCCCTTGATCTCACCTTGTGGTGAAAGCTTGGGAAGGAGGCGAGTAGGTGGCCACACACCTGCTTATGAAGGTAAGCTGATGAGGGGTGTGGTCAGACGAATATTGGGATAAAGGTACATTGTGGAATTTTATTCAGTGCGCGTGCACAAGCGAGATGCAGTGCGTGAGTGACGCAGAGCGTCACCATTATTAACAACTTGGTTATAGTTATAACCTAACGTTCGTTGATTGACTTTTTATTACATTGGATGCCATTTTGTCACAGAGATCAGTTCACAACTGAACTGACACTGAGTAAAGAGCTGTGTGCATCATTCACAGAGTTGGATATCTGGAACTGTTCTTACAGTCAAAATATTTTTTTTACTGATATTGTAATGTATCAAACCGCACAAATAATGCACAAAGCAAAACAATTATAAACTCCCAGGAAATATTCAAAAATGGTTCAATGTGCAAGATGGGGGTTACAATTTAAGGGGAACATTTCATTTTAAAAGATACAGTTTTCGAACGACCATGAAAAGTCTTTGTATTTCAATTTGCGGAGTAAAATGATGGAATGGTCTGATTGTGGAGACAGGCGCCCCCCAAAAGTGGCCATTCTTAAACTTGAACTTGAGGACTGCATACTTTTCTTGCAAACCAAAATACTATACTTTATACTATAGCACATGGATGAGCCTGGTCTCATTTGAAAGATACCAGTCTGAAGTTTCTGATACAATAAAGAAAATGAAATGTTAGTGCTAATGAAATAGAGTAACATAGGTCTGAACTTGAGTTGAACTTGAACTTGTGTACTCACGTTTTTCTGTAGTAGTTGCAAGTATATTTCCCAAAATAATTGTATGGCTGAAAAAACACCCTGGGTCCATAGCCTGAGGTGTTATGTAGTACATGTCCAGATTTCATAATAATACGTTCAGATGGCGGCCGGGTAGCGCAGCGGACTAAGCGTCTGTCTACCACCACAGAGCCAGTGGGATCGAATCCGGCTGTGGTGCCTCCGGCTTGGCCGACCATCCACACTAACACAATTGGCAGTGTTAGTGGGTGGGAAACCCAGCGAGGGTGGGTCCTGGTCGTTGTAAACAGCGACTCCTACAGTTCGGTGGGGGCGCCTGCACAGCAAGGGAAGGATCTGGGAGAGGTAGTGTGACCTTCCACACGTTACACTCTCCCAGTGAGAGTCCGCGCTGCCAGGTGAAAAGAAGCGGTGGGCTGGGTACACATGTGTCGGAGGAAGCATGTGATAGTCTCCGCCCTCCCAGACCGACGGTAGGGGGTAGAGTGCGCAACGACGAGGAAGGGGAGTGGGAATTGGCATAACGACTAACATTGGGAGTGTCTCTACTTTCCGTAGCTGCATTTCTGCAGACCCCTCTCTGATTGGTTGAGCGAAGCCCCTCTCTGATCGCTATAGTTTCCCAACCCAACAGGAGTAAAGTCTGGAACGCACCACAGCCTGTCACAAGCAGTAGAGATGTGTCGTAGCAATCCGAAGTGACATTGACCACCAGACTCTTTCTCTTAAGGCATTAACTGGGTTAATTAATATAAATGTTATATTGTAACTGTCTAGTTACACATTGGTTCCGAAACATGTATGTTCCAGGCTGCAATTAAAACTTTGAATCTGAGAGTGCTGGACCGGCTTCCTGCTTTCTTCTAACTGTCTAGTTAGGCATTAACTGTGTTAATCTAAATGTTACATTGTAACTGTCTAGTTAAGGCATTAACTGGGTTAATCTAAATGTTAGGTATTGTCACACCAGGATCAGTTGGTATGATGAAACGTTAGGTTATGGCTATAACCAAGTTCTGTGAGTATTGGTGACGCTCAGCGTCACTACTGCACTGTACCTCGCTCGTGCACGCGCACTGAATAAAAAATTCCACAATGTACCTTTACATCCCAACATCCGTCTGGCCACACCCCTATCAGCTTACCTACATAAGCAGGGGTGGGGCCACATACTCGCCTCCTTCCCAAGCTTTCACCACAAGGTGAGATCAAGGGCCGCAGTGGCGTCTGACGCCGAGCGTCACCAATACTCACAGAACTTGGTTATAGCCATAACCTAACATTCTGTATCGTATGGCTCCGCTCGGCGTCACTACTGCACAAGGGAGGCCGAGCGAGAGCCATCGGCCGACAAATGTACCCCCGCTGAGGCCCCCCACAACCATCAGATCAGGGAGGACCGAGCCCCCCCGACCCCCCTAATGGAGGGCACCCCCCCTATTGGAGGATCACGGGAGGGCGACGGATCCGACCGTGCGAAGAGGCACTCAAGCAACTCAACGCACAGGGTGAGCAGACCGTGGCTTGACCCCACGACTACACACACGCACAACCCGCATGCCACCCGGGAACGAACGGAAGGAACAACCTCGTTACTGCCCCCAGAATCACGGGGTCAAGAACAAACCCAACCCCGTGGCAAGGCCGTAGCAGCGGAGCGCGAAGGAAGACCCAGACCCACCGAAGGGACTGGATCCCCTGGAAAACGGGGGCCCGGAGAGGTCAATGACGCCAGGCATCAAGACCCCACCAGGCGGTCACTTAGTGACACCGCCCCCCACATCGCCAGCGTATTCGGATCAGGCCCCTCCAAGAGCGGGCCCTTTCCCCCCAATAGCACACCGCCTGGCATACTGACCCTGCAGAACAGGCAGTCAGCACGGCCGTAAACACTCAAAAGTTAACCAACGGAAGCAGGCAGCGTACCGGGGAAACCAGGCAACAGGCTGTAACCCGAGCCTGGAGCACTGCGGACGAGACAGGCGCCAAAGGAGTCAGCTGAAAACAGCCGCCCCGGCGGAAGGGGCGTATGCTGGCGTTGTTGATCACCATGACAAAGCCTCCTTTAAAAACCCCCACCCAGAGGGGTTGAGGCAGAGAAGGCTGACATGATTGGCAGACGTCATGAACGTGCAGGGGCACACTCAACCGGACAACCCGGGAGTTGACACTGCTCCAACACACCAGGGAACCAACCACCATGTCGTTACCCTATGCGGTGGTTGTTCCTATAACCCCTCAGGAAAAACTCCAAAACACACCTGCGGGTATCATACCGCAGTACAAGTGTTGCAGTTTTTCAAAAAAGGGTTATTCCAGGCCTACGGGTCGACGAACATTACTTCGGACCGGGCCTGGCGGCACGGGAAGCACAGAGTTGCCAAAGGAGGTCCAAGACCACCCCAACAGCCCCCTCCACGCCACGCGTGAGAGAGGAGCGAAAAGAATGGAGAACCAACCCCAAGCACACCGCCCTTGGTATTCCCAGGCAGTCTCCCAACCAAGTACTAACCAGGACCGAACCTGCGTAGCGGCCGAGATCTGACGAGATCGGGCGTGTACAGGTTGGCATGGCCGTAAGCCATTATGACAGTGCAGAGTACAATATGTACCCAACAAGGGTCTCCATAGCGCCTAACCCTGTGACACCCGGACCGACCTGGCATTTTTCCCCCCGAAAAAAGCACAAGTCCCTCAGGGTACCAGAACAGCAGATCTGCATCCCCGGCGGACAACGGATTAACTGACCTGGACCAGCGTGACCAGACCAGTCCCGCGTCCTAATCACGCCGACATGCCCACTCCAGGAGAGTGGGTAGGTATGCGTGTCGATCTAAAACATGAAAAGAGGGCGCCACCCAGACGGTCCCCATTTAGACCGTGCTCAGTGGCCCACCCCAAGGGCGTGAGACCCCTCTACATATGTTCAGATCTATTCCGTTAACATCCCCCAGATATGAACGAGAATTCATCGAGACAACCTAGTAAACTGGCGCTCGGAAGAGACAAAACTCCATCCCAGTTGCCCTATAAAAACGCTGTTTTAACAAGCAACCAAGGCACACTTAGCCCCTGTGTGATCCTGTAACAGAAACACACTGAGCCAGCACTATGTATGCGTCGAGACCCAAACACATCAATGGATAGTCTAGCCAGACACCAAACATTGTTCCTCCAAGTCGCCTGGGAGAACGACACAGAGCCGTCGTGCTTCATGTACCTTCCTCTTTTTATCCAAAAAAGAAAGAACACAGACTGACATGAATCCCAAGACAATTCACACACAACTCGCGTCGTATCCTAAATGTAGTGCAGCGACACTCGTTTTGGAAAACATCGTTATTTACAAAACAGGGAAGGAAGAAGACGCGTTTTAAGGTCTGGTCAGGACCTTCCTACCGAGAGCGCAGATCAAGCAAACTGCAGTCTCTAACAGGGCACCGATAGTAAACACAGCATCCTGTGTTTGACGACACGGGCAGCGTCGCTGCTCCATCCCGCCGCTACGGTTCTCCTTGTTGACGCAGTCCTCGCCGGCCGGCTCCGGGGACCGGGTAGGTTCGACTAACATCCTCTGTCAAAGATGACGTCGTAGTCAGAGTGTTTAAGGCATGTTATAGTCACAGAAAACGTTCAACAGTGTAGCATTAAGCTAACAGCCGTTCGGCTGATAGCAGCAAGCTAACGTGTACTAGCCTGGTAAACACAGCGAGCTAACACCGCAGCTAACAGCTGCGCAGCTAACAGCTGACTGGCTAACACAGTAGGCCACAACTAGCATGCAAGCTAAGCAGCTATCTGCTAAGCAGCTACCACCCGAACTTGTACACAAACGATATAACAAGCCACACTTCAGACAGGCCGCCGTTCTGAAACCCTCCTCACCTTTTAAGAGAGAAGAGAAAAAGAGATGTCAACACAGTTTACAACGGTGATTTTACCAGACATCCGGCGGAGCCAGCACAAGTCCCATCTGGGCTGTAGCCGACTTGAACATGGATCTCCCGATAACGAACATCCATGCCCACATTTCCTCGTTAGGGTATACTCTCATTTGTATATGAAAGATGGGGCCTACACGGTGACAGAGAAGCATCCACTCATCCAGAGAATCCTGGGATCACCAGTTACTGGTCGTGGCCCACTAGTTGACTATAATGGGCTTCAAACCAAGATCCTCCGCCGTCGCCTAAAAGGCTGAACAGAAGGACCCTAATCTGGGGCCAGTTTTCATAAACATTGTCAGCTAGCCCCCATAGCACTAACAGACAAGTGGTGCTCGCAAGCAAACATTACTCACAAAACCTGGGCCCTCATTTATCAATTTTTCTCGGAAAGTATTCTATTTTCATACGTAAGCACAGAATTTAGAATGTGTGCACGCACAAAAAAAACGGGACTTATCACACGTGCGTACACAGGTCCTACGCACACCTGTCTTGATAAATATGACTTTGATCCTACGTTTGAGCTCGTGCACTGTTTTAAGTATTTGCATACCAGAACCGCCCCGATTAACCATATACGGTAATGTGGAAAAGTGGACTAACCCGAGCGAACTCTGAGAGACTTCACTGAGAGCGATATTGATCACCGAGGTCCAACCAACAAATTGAACGTATACAGCATTTCCCGTTGTGAACAATCTTATTTGGAAACATGACACACAGAATAATAGTATTTAGCGTTTTATTTTAAACAATATTTAATCGTATGATTATAGATATTTTTAGAGAATAAATAAATCCAATGAAGTTGCCAAGTTCACAGACAACTCTGCGCTCTAATGCCTATTATGTGCGCTCGTCATGAGCCCGTTCTGGTCAGAGTCATATGGCTTCAGTGGATAACTATGATCTGCATTTAAGTGAATATGAATGAGACTCTGGCACAGGCACATTATCAGCCAAAATGCGCATGTCAGATTATCTGTACATTGACCAAGTGGAATCCCGTTCACATTACTGATTACTGATGGAGCAAACTCTGAGAGATTGTTCACAGAGGCGCTGCCGAACCAAGATATAATATGATGTGTATAATATAATGTGTGTAGAGGCATATGATACAATCTATTTTGTTGTTGGTATTAGGCAGCCTATATGAAGTACATATAATAGCAGCCAGCCCATAGCCTACATTATGCAACAGTAACTTGCGCATATAATAACACACAGCCCTGCGAAGCCTGCATACAGTAAACTAACTTGATCATTAATCTAGCTGTTGTATCTTTACGCTTATGAAAACATTAAATAATATGTATAGGCTATAGGCCGTCGCTTTAGCCTATATTCTCAAATTGCATTTAATGGCTGAATGAATGAATGAATGAAAACTTTATTTAACAGATTGCAGAATGGGTACAATACAGTACGGCTCAATACACACAATTGTTAAGGGGATGCAGACCAGAGAAAGACTTTTGTCTTGTTTACATCAGGGTCCCCCAACTCGAGTCCTCGATATCCTCGCGGACGGACCAGTATACCTTTATATCATATCATATTCATATCATAGTTTACTCTATCAGCCTACCAGCATGTAATACGTTCTTTGTTAGAACTCAACTCGTTATTATTTTGCGCATAGATTGCAGAAATACGGGGACGTTTTGATTTAGGCTTTGACACAGAATACAAGTCATGATATCACCCACACGATATATGCTCTGTGTCCAGAGCATGTATGCTTTTCATTCATTTAAGACACATTTATTGCAAGGGTTTTGTATACACATACACTCAACAAATAACCTCTGTCTGTTCTCGTTGCAATGCGTTTATATCGTGGGTGTTCATATGACTTGTATTCTGCTTACAGCTTCGGGGTTCCACTTATTACGTTTAACAATGGCAAACCTTTTAAATATAATCAAAACGTTCCCGTATTTCTGCAATATATGCGCAAAATAATAACGAGTTGAGTTACGCGGAGCGCAGTCAGTGCTTATTTCCGCGTTGTAAAAATATTCTACCACCGGGCGCCAACTACGCATGGTCCGACCTGTGCTTAAATATACGCACAAAGTCAAGCACAAGTTCAAATTGATAAATCCCACACTTTGCTTAGAAATGATCGTACGCACGGGTTACGCAAATATCTGTGCGTACGTCACGTTGATAAATGAGGGCCCTGGAACCCACCGCTTCTCACAACAGTCGGTGCATCCTACAGTCCAGCTGTGTTGCTGGAGGGTCTTACCCCATCCAGCCGCAGCAAGGAGGATTGTAGTTGGGAGGCATGTCAGCGGCGTGAACTCCTAATACGAAAAAACGGTGGAGGTGTAGAATGATCATCATCTTCCAGACACTCCAGTAACGAAGACAATATCGCCGTATTTTCTCGAAAATAGTGAGAGAGAAAATAAAGATATGATGTCAACGTATCTCTTGTTTTCCAACTTTCTTCTACTAACAACCTCGTCAAGTGGGGACCTACCGAAGGCACTTCCTTGTGGTGAAAGCGAAGAAGGAGGCGAGTATGTGGCCCCACCCCTGCTTATGTAGGTAAGCTGATAGGGGTGTGGCCAGACGGATGTTGGGATGTAAAGGTACATTGTGGAATTTTTTATTCAGTGCACGAGCGAGGTACAGTGCAGTAGTGACGCCGAGCGGAGCCATACGATACAGAACACATGTTATTATATGTTTGATTGAAATGTTGTGTCTTACTAATAATAACTAATTCCTTGGTCAATAGAAGTCTCTGTGATACTTTCTGAATATGATTTGGGAACATCAAATGGGCAGGGTTATAATAGAAGAAAGACAGTGTAAACAATATAATTAACTCTGAATATAATAATGAGGAAAAAGAAACAGGATACACAACAAGGTGCATGAGATGAGGTAATATGTAGAACATGGTGCAGTTACAGTAAGTGGGGAGTGCGTCATGGTACAGTTACAGTAAGTGGGGAGTGTAAACACTAAACAGTGATTCAAACCCATAAACGCGAAATAACATAACGTTATGTTATATACACGCGAAATGTGCATAACGTTATGAATAAACCGCGAAATAACATAACGTTATGTTATATAACGTTACAATGTACAGTTTCTGACAGCTGGCTGTGTTGTGAAATGTGCATAACGTTATGAATAAACCGCGAAGTCACGCGAAATAACGTTATACGCGAATCTGGTAGTACATTTCTTTTTATCTTCTTGATATGATAACATTATGCCCGCCTTTTGCTCAACCAATCAGAGAGGGGTCTGCAGAAATGGGCTCAACCAATCAGAGAGGGGTCTGCAGAAATGCAGCTATGGAAAGTAGAGACGCACATTGGGATGGGAGAAAAACGGGAAAAAGAAGGAGGAAAAAGATAATAAAAAAAAGAAAATCCGTTCAGAAACTAGTGATATAGAGCGATTTTGGTCAAATGTGATAAAAAATAAAAAGGTCTGCAGGTTTCCATTTTCTCATAGACTCGCTCATCCCCAAATGGGGTATCATTGGAAAGCCACACTCATTGGTTACAACCCTGTCCAATAATCTTCGAGATCGCCAAATGATTGACGGAGCTAGAGCGTCGGGAGTCGGGAGTGGTATTCGAAAAAATAAAAACACTTTGGCGCACGCCTCACATATCGGCATGTAACTGGAGAACTACTGAACAGAGTTTGTCGCCTGAAGTCGACAGGCAACAAATAGGGCTTTAATTCGATAAAAATATTGTATAAAAGAATATGCACACCCAAGCCGCTAGAGGTCGCCAAAGTTGCGTTGGGCGCCGGTGGGCAAATCGTCCTTAGGGCCCGTTAAGAGGTTTTAAGGTAACTCAATGTTGATGACCTCAATCGATTAGTTACAATTAACTATCAATCCCAGTGCCTAATTTATAAACTACTAGAGTCTGTAGAATAGATACAATTATTTACCCTGGTGGTCTTACATTAACACATTCCCCGCCAACAACGATTATACTCATTATTGGGCGCCATCGCTTGCACGCCAACACAGAGTATACTCGTTGTTTGATCGTTATTTCATTTATTCAATATTTCTATTCATTACAGGCACACGGACTCGGGGTTAACATGGGGAATCATCCTGAGAATGCCAAAGTGCAATACCGGCCCCATCCAGCTAGACGGCGGTATCGAGCACCCTTTGAAACCTTATATCTTGGCCTGTGGGTCGGGCCAGTTGAGCAATTCTCCCGGTTGCATTGAAGCGCATCAAATATCCCCGATCCATATGTTGTGGTGGGTTATGTCGTGGACCAAATGGACATTGGATGTACCACAAATGGCGATCAAACAATTGGAATATTATTTTTGGAATACAGGTAAGGACTATCTGACGTAAATTTTTGCTTGATCGTGCAATGCTTTTATACCGATCGGGCTGATAAGTGTTTTTAGTGTTCAATACCAATGCCATTACTGGCAATCAAATAATCAGAAACGACCCCCCCCCTTTCATGCATTCATGATGAAACGTAATACCTATTATATAGATTTGATTTGGGAATAGTAGCGTGTCCAGGCAAGAAACGGCAACGGTTATAGTAGGATTCAGGATAGTCTAATAGCTGGCGCTGAATTACTTAATAAATAATTAAGTTTATTTATATAGCACTTTTCTACATTAAAGGACCATACCAGACAGTTGTGGGTTTGTCATTCAAATTCAAGGCACCCTTCTTTTTTTCATAAACTTTTACCATTGGTGAACATTTTTGTCATTATTTTCTACCAATTCTCCACTGCCATTGGCTTCCGGTGTATATGAAAATGTGTAAACTGAATAAAGTCACCACATTTTATTAAAATGCCATGCTAACATCTAACATCAGAACACTTGTTTTCTGAAGAGCTTTGCCGTTGTGATATGATACGGTATCTAAAGAAGCAACTTTTCAGGGGGAAAAACTAAACATTTTCAGGAAAATAAATGCACCTGATGTTATCACATAATTTGAGTTTCATGGGTTTATGTTGTGTTTAAAGGAACACGCCAACATTTTGGGAAATTAGCTTATCGTCTTCTCCAGAGAGAGACAAGAAGGTACAGTAGATACCAGTTTCCTCTCTGTGTGTTCAGTAGAAAGCTATCTGGCTGCACGTTAGCCTAGCTTAGCACAATGAATGGAAGCGAACATGGCCGGTTAGCCTTCGGGAGAGGTGTTAGTTGGACAATGCCTAGGCTAACTGGCCATGTCGGCTTCCATTAATTGTGCTAAGCTAGGCTAACGTGCAGCCAGATAGCTTTCTACTGAACGCACAGAGATAAACTGGTATCTATCTTCTTGTCTCTCTCTGGAGAAGACTATAAGCTATTTTCCCCAAATGTTGGCGTGTTCCTTTAAGACACAATTTCAGATACAATGGAAGCCTATGGCAGTGGTGAATCAGCCAAATAAAAAGAAGGGCCCCTTGATTTTTGTATCAAGGCGAGAATGACTTGGAGCCCAAGAATGACAGAAAGACATGCAGCTATTAACATCGTTTAAGGTGCTGTACATAAAACAGATTACATCTGTGATCTGTATGTGATTGATTGATTGATTGATTGATTGATTGATTGATTGATTGATTGATTGATATTTTTAATTTTTGTGTCTTACATACAGATGTATGCCCAGCCCATATGGGCTTACAAGACACATACACAGTAAGTGATCATATGATGGCCATAAAAAGAAAACAAAATAAAACATAATAACAAGCTGTAAACAATGTACTTCAAAGAAACAAGAGGAATTCATATCAAATTATATAGGATATAATGTGTTTTGTCTTAAGTGCCATGCTTTCTCCAAAAATCCTGCAAAACTGAAAATCTCCTCCACAAAAAACCAACTCAACATACTCATACACATAGTCAGACTGCCGAAACAAATCTGGATTTATGAATTGAACTTTCTCAAATAAAACCCTCCTCAAGTCGGTGTACAAGGGGCAGTGAAAAACAAAAATGAAATTCATCCTCCACCACCCCCAGATCACAGAGAACACACAACCGCTCCTCCTCAGGTGTACCTTGGAATCTACCCACTTCCACAGCCAATGGCAGGGTGCCAGACCTTAACTGGGCACACAGAGATGTGAGTGCATGTGCGTACAAAGGAAAATATTGTGGTAAATTAGCTACCAAAATATTATGGTAAAAAAAAGTTCTGTAGTGTGTGTGTGTGTGTGTGTGTGTGTGTGTGTGTGTGTGTGTGAGGTGTGTGTGTATGTGGCTACAGAGTATCTATTTCACAACACAATATTATTATTTCATTCATCGTTATACCATCCCATGATCTCCACAAACCCATGAAACACAATCGCTGCGGTATTATTACTCAAGCCGTCATCCCACTGTCTCAGTTTCCAAATCTGTCTATGCCTTTCCGTTCGTCATTCCCAGTTTCGACAGAGGTAGGGGGGGGGGGGGGGGGGGGGGGTCTTAGTTGTGCTGGTATGGGGCACTGGGTGGGACGTATTTGTTCAGATACAGGTAGAGGGGGCAGGGCCGGGGAGAAGAATGGGCTGAATTCAGAGTGACTCAGAGTGTTTTTCTTTTCTCGTTACAAATATAGATACAGACCGCATTAGTCACTCATCATCATCATCATCATCATCATCATCATCATCATCATCATCATCATCATCACCATCATCACCATCATCACCATCATCACCATCATCATCATTGTCATCATCAACAATCCGTTCTAGAGTTGTTTTCAATCACCTTCAACCGAAATACTGTTAATCAATAGCAACGTCTTCATTACAGCATTCCTGAATAAACCTCACACGCAGAAACTGATATCTCTCGTTCATATCAAACTGAGATTCTCTGTGGTGCCTTTTTACACAAAGACAGTAGGGTCCCTAACTCGGAGATGGAAAAAGAGAGGGAACGAGAGGCAGGAGACAACAAGTCCAGTCTGGTCCTGGGCTACGCCCCCCTCCCCCCTCTCTTGTCCCTTCCCCTACAACCCCACCCTACACCTCACATTCTTCTACAAAAACCCCCCTTCCCATCACACAGCATCTACACAACACTGTTACTCGCGGGTCAAGAGTCAACACATATTGAACCGGGAGTGTAGCATTTCTTTTCCAAAGCAAGAGAAAACCACATTTTCAACACTCAAATCAAGACCGGAGGACACCCACACAAGAAAAGGTATGTGTTCTATTTTCACCACTGAGTTGAGTTTCTTTCCACTCACAACAATTTTGAGTTAACAATGTGTTCCATGCAGGGTTGAAAATAATCAATGTGTAGTAAGATAATGTCTGGAAATCAGTGCAGCTGAGATATCTTATTGAATATTAATTGGGTTTTCAATCACTCATTGTGTGAGCACCAATCAATATTCAGAATGCACAAATCAATGGAACTGCGATAGGAGAAGCCCAAATTGCACAGAGGCTTTCATGGTATGCATACCCTTTAATGTATGAAGCCTTGTTGGTATTCCTTGTTTGAAAGTGTGTTTTTGAATGAGACTTAAAGCCGTCATGTTAAAATGATTGATGATTCATGATTAATTTGTTCAACAAACATAACAAACATTATTAGTCACTTCAAGCATACCATGGCTGCTTTTAACAGGAACCAAAAGGTATATATATATATAATTTTAAACCAAAATACCCAAATGTGACACTTTCTCAAGTTTAACATGCAATTCAAATGTCAGATATGGCTTACATGTTGCTCAAATAGATTTTGTCCTCATGTAAGCCCAGCCTAGGTTACTCATCTATTCCCACAACTTATAGTTTCTTATACACTTGTTATTTCATGAGATTTGGTTTGCTACTCAAAGAAGTCTCATTGAACGAGAGAAAGAGTTGATAGAGGTTTGAAAGAGGCTTGGGGAGAGAGGGGAGGGTTGAGAGAGCATTAAGAGAGCATTGCGAGAGCATTGAAAGAGGATTGAGAGTGGTTTGAGAGAGGTTTGAGAGAGAATGGAGAGTGGTCAGGAAGACCAGGATCATGCGACACGTGACAGCGTCTGGGCCGCTCAGGTGGACAAGAGGAGCTAATTCGGATCATCTGCATGAAGAAATACCTGAGAGAGCGGTGATTCACCCCAGCAGGTAGTTGTTTCCAAGCGGACGGGTGAAGGCGGGAGATGTGAATTAGGAGACATTGAGGTTTCAGCCTATAGGCGTGGCCTGGCACCACACCACAGAGGCAGCAGCAGTAGGAGGGGTTGAGGCCTGTCAGTACATGACTCTGCCCTGCGGCTCTGCTTCTCCGAGACTGTTTTTAAATGTAGCCCTGAGCTACACTATCATGTAGAGGCCTGTCTAGGGGAATCAGTGTGTGTGTGTGTGTGTATGTGTGTGTGTGTGTGCCAACACTGCTACTACAAATCCAGGCCTATATGATTCTTTTAACACTCCTCCTCCTGTCCCTCTTTTCAACAACTCATATAAGTAGCATTAGTGCAATCTGTTCACATTAGGTACAGTATTTAGTTCAAATGAGTTACTTTCCACCTCGGCCTCTAACATGCTTCATCTGTGTGTTTGTTCCAGAATGGGGTCTGCCGGAGTACAGATCGTGTGTGTGGCCCTCGGGGTGCTTGGCCTGGTAGGGGCTATAGTGTGCTGCGCTGTTCCCAGATGGAAAGTGTCCTCGTTCACAGGATCCAACATTGTGACGGCAGTGGTAAGATACATCTCTGAGACTAATGGGAAATGTATGATGTATGTTATGATAACGGCTTCAAATGTAGTTTCAAATGCCAAGCCCGACAAGAGTACACACGCTCTAATATATGTGAACGTACAACATGAACATATCTCAAGCCCCGCCCTCTTTCCCTCAAGCCTCCAATCACAACGGTTGCTTCCTGCAACCGTTGTGATTGGAGGATCGAGGAAAAGAGGGCGGGGCTTGAGATAGGTCAATTGAAGATTTGGAAGTTGGAACAATAACGTAAAGTAGGCTACTTCTGGCTGAGGATATGATATAAATTAGACTGACTCAACTTGACAACATAAACGTTTTAAATGGACCCACCCACGTTCCCTGTTGCAATGTTCGCTAATGCAATAACTGACAGGAAATACAGTAACACAAATGGTCTCCGCTGGAAACAGAATTCCAGTGAAATCATCTTATTGAGAACATTCCGTGACATCTCTCCCCCCGCCTCTCTTTCTCTCTACAGAGCAGTCAAGAAGGCTTGTGGATGAACTGTGTGGTGCAGAGCACCGGTCAGCAGCAGTGCAAGAACTACGATTCCCTGCTGGTCCTGGCCTCTGACCTCCAGGCCGCTCGCGCCATGATCATCATCAGCTGCATGATCAGCTCCCTCAGCATCCTCGTCCTGTTCGCCGGCGCCGACTTCACCACCTGCGTGGAGAACGAAGACGCCAAGGCCAAGATCAGCCTGATGGCCGGGATCGCCCTGGTGGTGGCGGGCTTGTTGATGATCATCCCCGTCAGCTGGTCAGCCCACAACATAATCCGTGACTTCCACGACCCCTACACGGTCGCGTCCCAAAAGAGGGAGCTGGGAGCGTGCATCTTCGTGGGCTGGGGCGCAGGGGTGCTGCTGATTCTGGGCGGGGCCCTGCTGTGCTGCTTCAGCAGGCCCAAGTCTGGCTCAGGGGGAACCGCCAAGTACTACAGCAACAGCGCTTCGGCCCCCGCGAAAAACTACGTCTAGTGTTCATGTAATAGGGATTAGTGTTTAAAAGAGCTGGCGGGGGATAGATGGGGCGGGGCGGCGTGTGAAAGAAGGGATGGAAAGAAACCAAGTACGTGAGGGAGGGAGGATATAGAAATGGTCACTGTAAATATTTGATGCTGATAAGGACTGGTTCAGTTTTTGTAGTTCATAGGTGTGTTAGTGTCTTTTCAGTTGCAAATGTTAGTAGTGGGTGTTGGGTCTTGTCTAAGCAACCGCCATGTAAAAGAAACCGAAAAGCAAACAGAAAGTGGGAGATGAGTGTTGGATTTTTATTAGTGCTGTCAGGCGATTAAAAAAATGTATCTAATTAATTACAGAATTTGTAATTAATTAATCTAATTAATCGCATTTTAATCGCATAACCATTTTATGCCTGATATTCTATATTCTATAATCATATTTCAAATTGCATGTGTCCTCCGGATGGCAGAATTCAGTACTGTATCTACAAAACCTTCTGTTTAATCATCTTCCATCTATTAATTTGCTTAGATTTTTCAGGTCTGGTCAATTTGAGCATGGTGTTATTCACAGTCAAAGATAAAAAAAAATTATTGATATTCTCATTTGGTTCATTACAATTTACTCAAAATAAAATTTTCATTCAATCAATCACTGCGCAGATTGATTGATTGAATGAAAACTTTATTAACAGATTGCAGAATGGGTACAATACAGTACGGCTCAATACACACAATTGTTAAGGGGATGCAGACCAGAGAAAGACTTTCGTCTTGTTTACATCAGGGTCCCCCATTTTCAATTCATAATGAATTGTAAGTAAGGGTGCAACTTGCACCGTGCAATCCATTCTTTGTGGATCTAGCCCACAGTATTTCTGACACTGGGAATACATTCCCTGAGATTCATAGATGTCCCTAGAATCAGATACCAAGAACATGCAAATGGGCCCTATTAAAAAAAAATCTGTAAATGTGTATTCTACATTCTTATGGAATGAATGAGATACAAAAAGAAAATTATAAAAAAATATATATATATTTTTTTGTAATAAATTTTTAGTTCATTTTCATAACGCGATAATTTGCTGTGTAATTAATTAATCTAATTAACGCGATAAACTGACAGCCCTAATTTTTATAACATGAATTGTTGGTTTTATATGATAATGCATTTCCTGTACGTAAGGTGGTACATTACAGCATAATACTGTATAGTCAACTAAAGTCTAAGTTGAACGAGTCAGACAATATTTTGAAGCATATCTAGTAGCTTAGCCATAACATGTATTCACTATGTCACACGTTGTAATCATGCACTCAATCTGTCATTTGCCATCCTCTCTCTCTCCCAACTTTCTTGTCTCTCTCTCTCATCCGTTATTTGATAGTATGTGATATCAAATAAAGCAGAAATACCATAAACATAATCATTAAAACAGACACCTCAGATGTGCCTCAGGGAGTACTTGTATAAAATATATTTTCGTAGGAAAAGTCCTAGTAGCTAATGACTTGGTCTCAAAGGTCCACAACCCGTTTCAGAACATGCGGTAGGATTTTTCTACCTTTTCATTTAGTAGGTTAGCGGTCAATAAATGTCTTTACTTTAGAAGAATACAAATGGTAAATGGCTGCTTTTTTATATAGCGCTTTTATCCAAAGCGCTTTACAATTTTGTTACTCACATTTTTACCCATTCACTCACACATTCACACACCGACGGCGGAGGCAACCATGCAAGGTGCCAACCTGCTCATCGGGAGCAATTAGGGGTTAAGTGTCTTGCTCAAGGACACATCGACACGCTGCTCGGGAGGAGCGGGAATCGAACCGGGAACCTCTGGATTGCCAGACGACTGCTCTACCCCCCGAGCCACTGTCGCCCCTACAAGCAAGTGTTGTGTCTTTTCTGTGCCTCCTAGAATGCGTCAAGAAAAGAAAGTTGAGTATGTATTTTGAAAATAATGAAGACTTTATTACAAATGATGTAAAAGCATATATTAAAACACATTTTCTTTTTTATTATCATTATTATCATTACTGATCAAACATACCAAATAAACAAATCCAAGCTTCCTGCAAAAAAATAATATAATATAATTTGGCACCTGGAAAGTTTCCCATTGACCATATTCACACAGTGGCCATTTTGCTCTTATGTCATGCTCAGGTGGGAAAGGAATCCCAACTTGAGCATGACATAGAAGCAAAATGGCCGCCGTGTGAATAGTCAATTGTCGCCTCTCCCTTTGTCTCTTTCAAAATCTGAAACTTTATTAACTGTGACTCTACTCCCTGCTTCACATAATTTCTTCAGTGGCTTGTCTTGGACCAGACCTCTTTGTTCTAATGTTTGGTCTCCAGCTCGCTGACACGACTGGTCAGCTCCTCTACCACTTGTTTGAGTGCATTCACCTCATTCCGCAATGACTGGATCTCCTGAGAGACAGAGATGGAGAGAGACAGAGACAAAGAGAAAGAGATTAAAGAGAGGGGGAGAGAGAGAATGAGAGAGAGGGAGATAATTAGAGTGAGGGACAAATTAAGAGAAAGGGGGGAGAGAGAGAGTGAGCGACACAATAAGAGAGAGGAGGAGAGAGTGAGAGAAAGGGGGGGGGGAGATTTATTGAAGGAATCAGACCTGATACAGCCAACATATATGGGAAAAATACATATCACAATATTCTGAAGAACTATTTTGTATAAGGATATACAGTGTATGAGGATATCTGCTTAGGTAGTGGATATGCAAATATCAAATAATCAATCTTCATCACAGTATTGCCTTCATCATGGCAATGGAGACACAGTATAAAACTGAAACTGTAATTTTCAATTGCCATTCTCGAACATTTCCGAGATCTTTTTTGTGACTGACTTAATATTTGCTTTTTATTATTACTTTATAGACAGCTAAATTGCGTATCACGATTAGAAATATATCAAAACAATATATACCGGTATATATATATATATAATAACACAAACAACATGTGATAAATATTAACTTTATTTTCTTACCCCACTGGAAGAAACTGCAGAAGCTGTGGTCTTCAGAAGATTTTTGTGAACTTTGAACTCCTTGGCTATGGTGGTCGTTGCCAAACCGTCTTTCAGAGAGATCAGAATAGGTTGTCCATCTTTGCCACTGAACCATTCGTCAGCTTCGACCGAGGGCTCTGGCCCCACCGTGTCTGGGTATAGATCCTCCTGGAATAGATCCGACTGTGCAAGGAAGATTAGAGAGAGTGATTGGCATGGATGCAGCAGACTCAACCTTCGACGACAGCCCGCTGCCGTCACAACCAACCTTTTCATTGAATGAATGAAATAGCTTTTTGGCGCGAGCTCAGACGGTATTTACCTTGCGGGGAACCGTCATGACAATAGGTTCACACTTCCTCTCGTGAAGCTTGTAGAATCTGGAAGTTAAAAACATGCAGTATATCAGGGTCAGATTTGATGAAAGACAGATGGAGAGAATATACATATAAAACACTAACATACTACAAGTTGTTGTACATTTACATTTAGTCATTTAGCTGACACTTTTATCCAAAGCGACTTAAAAGTTCTGTACAACAAGTCATCAGGAAGGGCACAACTCTATCAGCTGAGTAACAATGTTCATCAAAGTGTTGAGTGCTACAGTGTAGGTTAGTATATTAGGACAAGTGCATGACAGTAAGGTTAGTTAGGATTAGATGTTTTTTAATAAAGAAAATGTAAAAAAAAAAAAGTCAGATAATGGTTGAAGAACTGCGTCTTTAGTTGACGGCGAAAGATTGGACGGGTTTCGGCTGTCCTAACTGTGGTGGGCAGTTTGTTCCACCATTGTGGGGCAAGGACTGAGAAAAGGCGACTTCTCCTTGATGACCCCCCCGGAGCTTGGATAGGAGTGGGTCTGAGACGGTATTCCCAGTGTCAGAAATATTGTGTCTGTTACTAGGCTTCAGTAAATTGTGATGAAACAAAGCATAATATAAATTATGATATCTTTTTTGCATCTTTTCCGGTGAATAACACCATGTTGTAATTGTGCCGCATCCGACTTCGCTCACTGAGCTCATTCAGCACCTTCTTGAGCTCAAGTGTACAAAAAATCTAAGCAAATGAATAAAGGGAAGATGATTAAACAGAAAGATTTGTAGATACAGTACTGAATTATAATCCATTTGAATTATACATACAAAATAGAATTATGAACTATAAATGACCTTATTATGGCCAATGGCAGTGTTAAATCTGGATTTAGTCATTTCCTCGCATTTTTACGATAAAAGAGAGATATAATTCGCATTTTTTTTCCGATAAATTCTTATTTTCGGAAAATCTTAAAAACATCGGTAAACAAACGTAGTGCTGAAAATATACACTTTGACTGCTGTTTTGATATGGTTAACGTCTTTACTCTTGGCTACATTTGAAAAAGAAACACAACATTAATTAATACGGTCTGTATTGATCGATTTATGATAAATAAATATTCCTACCTGGCGATCTCACACTTGTTGACCTCCAGGCCCCTCTTGGGCATGTAGCCCATCCCCTTCTGGCTCTCCTTGCCGCTGTACATGGAGAGGTAGTGGATGTAGGGAGCCTCGTCTGTCACCTCAAAGTAACGAATACTGGTGTCCCCCTATGGTGTGAAAACAGGCCGGTAAATTGTTTGTGTGTATGTGTGTGTGTGTGTGTGTGTGTGTGTGCATGTGCGTGTGTATATATGC
>NC_140178.1:31017121-31064276 GCF_963971535.1 Notolepis coatsorum
TCTATATGCGTAAAAAAAAAAAAAAAAAATCTCAAAATGGGCACTTTTTTGATGAGGCTCAAAAAGGCAGGTGCTCAGGCACCCCTTGGCCTCTATGTGTGCACGTGCCTGCGTGCGTGCGTGTGTGTATGCGTGCGTGTGTGCGTGTGTATGCATGCGTGTGTGTGTGTATGCGTGCGTGCGTGCGTGCGCGTGTATGCGTGCGTGTGTGTGTATGCGTGCGTGCGTGTGTGTTGGGAGGGGGGACAGGCGACAGGACGGGGACAGGGGACTCACAGCGAGGACAGTGCCCTTGCGTGGGTCCAGCACACGCAGCATCTTGTCTTTACAGGACGTGAGGATCTGGGAGCCGTCCCTGTTCCAGCAGGCGCTGTAGATCAGGTCGGTGTGAACGGTGTCCATCCTCACCACCGCCTCCCCGCGCGCCACATTCCACAGGATCAACACGTTGTCACAGCCTGCGGGGGGCAGTAATGAGCAGAGGAGAAGAGAGAGAAAGGGCACGTGTCATTAACACATGCACCTGCGCCTGCAGTAACTTTAGGTGAGTCACCACCTTGGAGTTTAGTGGTTAGTGAAACAACTTGTTGTCAGGGTGTGTTCCAATGAGGGTTACTCCATAGGTCTGTACACATGTATATCTTGCACAGTGGTGGAAAGTATTTTTACTCAAGTACTGTGCTTAAGTACAATTTAGAGCTACCTGTACTAGCTCTTGTATTTTCATTTTAGGGAACTTTATGGACCAGAGGACCAGAGCAGCATAACTGGACCACATGCCACTTTAACATAACATTTAGAGGTCAATGGATCGAGGATTGAATGCTCCCAAGCACTGGAATACACAAACATTGTGTAGAAGGCATACTTTTACTTTAGATACTTAAGTGCATTCAATAGCAAATACTTCTCTAGTTTTACTTATGTCAAATATTGAATGGAGGACTTTTACTTGTACCAGAGTACTCATTTATCTGGGTATTTCTACGTTTACTTAAGTAAAGGAACTGTGTACTTCTTCTTCCACCACTGATCTTGCACACATGTAACATATATCTCTGTACAACAGTAGCACACATACAGATTTCTGTACAATGATACGATTCAAACTCACTCACTGTCCTACAAACCCTATTTACATCTGCATGTATGGCGTTTTCTTTTGGCTCTCTAATTTGATCCTATCTTAATTAATTGTCTGCTCCAGAAACTGTGAGCCCTGCTGGGCTGGTGCGTGTGTCGGCCAAAAGTGTGATATGGGGGCTCAATAGAGCTAAATATAAAATACCTGCAGTCATGAGCACGTTATGGGCGGTGGGGTGCCAACTCAGAATGCCCACTCGTTTGGAGTGACCCTCCAGCTTCACAATAGGGTCGGTCAGGGATGTGGTCAGGCCACCGTCTGGGATCTCCCAAATCTGTCAGACGTCAAAGAAGACATTTGGACACTGAATTACTATACTATTATATATATATATATATTGTACATATTATGTATATCATGCTTAGATCGCATAGGTTGTTGTACCATGACACTGCTATTAATATAACATAACAGAGGTATAAATCTTGTACTTAAATCTTATAGGTTGTTGTACCATGACACTGCTATTAATATAACATAACAGAGGTATAAATCTTGTACTTGAATCTTATAGGTTGCTGTATCATAACACTACTACTAATATATAACATAACAGACGTATAAATCTTGTACTTAAATCTTATAGGTTGCTGTACTGTATCATGACACTGCTATTAATATAACATAACAGAGGTATAAATCTTGTACTTAAATCTTATAGGTTGCTGTACTGTATCATGACACTGCTATTAATATAACATAACAGAGGTATAAATCTTGTACTTAAATCTTATAGGTTGTTGTACTGTATCATGACACTGCTATTAATATAACATAACAAGGTATAAATCGTATAGGTTGTTGTACCATGACACTACTACTAATATATAACATAACAGAGGTATAAATCGTATAGGTTGTTGTACCATGACACTACTACTAATAACATAACAGAGGTATAAATCGTATAGGTTGTTGTACCATGACACTACTACTAATATAAGATAACAGAGGTATAGTTGTTGTACTTAGATCTTATAGGTTGCGATGCCTTACCATGACACTACAGTCCTCTGACCCACTGGCGATGATGTTGTCATTGTGAGGACAGAACTCGATATCCAGAACGGGGCCTGTGTGGCCGCAGACGGTGGGGTAGGACATGTCGATACGCCCCGACTAAAGGAGGGAAACAAAGAACTTATTACAACTAGTAAAGATCAACGTGTTTCCATGGCGATGGTGATGATGATGGTGCTGATGATGCATAACAGAGAATGAAAAACACAAGGAGGGAGAACGATGGGAGACGGTCTAAAACAGAGGGAGATCTGTTTCACAAGGTGAAACGCGGCTGTGGGTTGGCAACGGTTTACTGTAGGTGGGAGTAGGAAACCTGATAGTCAGCTGAATGGGTCTCAATCACCAACATTGCCATAAGATTTCTCTTACGGCAACCACCTTGGAACTACCTAAGATAAACTCGCCGATAATTACACCCGGATTCACCAACGCGTGAGCCTGTCTTAAGTGGCCAAAATGATCACAGCTGCGATGCCCACAATGAGAAACGTCACTCATTGACAAACATTTGCATACAGACACACCTGTCCAGCTCATTATCATGCATGGGCCGCGTGGAAATGGTGGCGGATATAGGTAGCGGAAGCGCTTTGCGACCAATAGAAATTTGATTCGATTAATGTATTGTTAAAGCATTATATCACGCGCAGGAGTGGGTTATGAGAATTAGACCATGCCTAGGGGTGGTTGTTAGGCCCGAGGCACAGCCGAGGGTCGTTAGATTTATACCTCTGTTCGGGCCGATTTTGGTGAATCCCAAAATCAACACAACATTCTCACAATACCCAGTTTGCATGCATATTCTGTATGTGTGGGTGTGTGCATGTGAGCGTGAAACGGAGATAGCGAGAGAGAGAGAGAGAGAGAGAGAGAGAGAGAGAGAGAGAGAGAGAGAGAGAGAGAGAGAGAGAGAGAGAGAGAGAGAGAGAGAGAACTGTAGAAGACATTCATCAGCTTCTTAAGTGCAACGTGTTCAGTTGATGCTTGGTGTGTAAAGATGAAAATCATGCTCGATTTACATGACCATGTGCATCTTCCAGAAGTGGGCGTGGTCACTGATTGATTTGAATAGACCCACTCCAGTGCTTTTGGTTCGAGGGCCAATGGCAACGCACTCAGCATGCATTTCTTTTATGGTTTACAGTGGTTCTATATGCTGCGAGGCGGTTTCAATACATGGAAGCCTGTCTTGATTGATTGATTGATTGAACATTGTATTAACAGATTGCAGAATGGGTACAATACAGTACAGCTCAATACACACAATTGTTAAGGGGAGGCAGACCAGAGAAAGACTTTCGTCTTGTTTACATCAGGGTCCCCCATTTTCAATTCATCACATCTCTGGCTGCCCACTGCTCTAAGAGGTTAGGATGAGTCAAATAACTTCGCCACATGGGATTAATAAAGTGTAACTTAACTAATATGGCGTTTTTCTGATGACGATAGCAACATCATGCTGTGTTGTGCCACCCCTTCGCTTATTTCATTGTCTATCTTCACTGTAGTTTACCGTCTGAATAAGTGAACACGACACTGAAGGACAGTTGACAGCAGCAGCAGCTGCTTGGGCCTCGGTGTCGAAGGAGCGTAGGACCGAGGGGACATATAGAAGGAGCGTAGGACCGAGGGGACATATAGAAGGAGCGTGGGACCGAGGGGACATAGAAGGAGCGCAGGACCGAGGGGACATATAGAAGGAGCGTAGGACCGAGGGGACATATAGAAGGAGCGCGGGACCGAGGGGACATATAGAAGGAGCGTAGGACCGAGGGGACATATAGAAGGAGCGTAGGACCGAGGGGACATATAGAAGGAGCGCAGGACCGAGGGGACATATAGAAGGAGCGTGGGACCGAGGGGACATATAGAAGGAGCGTAGGACCGAGGGGACATATAGAAGGAGCGCAGGACCGAGGGGACATATAGAAGGAGCGCGGGACCGAGGGGACATATAGAAGGAGCGTAGGACCGAGGGGACATATAGAAGGAGCGCAGGACCGAGGGGACATATAGAAGGAGCGTGGGACCGAGGGGACATATAGAAGGAGCGCAGGACCGAGGGGACATATAGAAGGAGCGCAGGACCGAGGGGACATATAGAAGGAGCGCGGGACCGAGGGGACATATAGAAGGAGCGCGGGACCGAGGGGACATATAGAAGGAGCGCAGGACCGAGGGGACATATAGAAGGAGCGTGGGACCGAGGGGACATATAGAAGGAGCGTAGGACCGAGGGGACATATAGAAGGAGCGTAGGACCGAGGGGACATATAGAAGGAGCGGAGGACCGAGGGGACATATAGAAGGAGCGTAGGACCGAGGGGACATATAGAAGGAGCGTAGGACCGAGGGGACATATAGAAGGAGCGCAGGACCGAGGGGACATATAGAAGGAGCGCAGGACCGAGGGGACATATAGAAGGAGCGTAGGACCGAGGGGACATATAGAAGGAGCGGAGGACCGAGGGGACATATAGAAGGAGCGGAGGACCGAGGGGACATATAGAACCTAGAATTGTCCTAATTATGAGACGGATGGCAGTAAACTACACTGTAAAAAAAGAAAACTGTAAAGAAATGGTAAATATCTGGCAGCAACGGTTGCCAAATACGTACTGTCAAATTACAGTAAAATCAAATACATTTCAACCTTTATTTAATGGTTAATATTTTTGATAAAAGGTATTGTATTTTTATGGCATTTACACTTAAAGTAGAACAACAAAAGTAATCTGTAAAATAATACAGTGAATTTCCTGTGAACAAAAAAACATTTCTTTTTTTACAGTGTAGCTGCTGCTGAGTCAGTGACCAACGGTTCTTACTGTCCATCCCTGGCTGAATACACAGGTGATCCCCAGAGAACAAGTATCAGGAAGAGAGAGAGACAAGAATCAGATGTTAAGTGACTAAAACACCCTGATCCTGCAGTGTTTTCACATACTTAATGTGCTGTGGTAGATTTAGGGGATCATGTCTCAAGCCTTTTGAGTTTGACAATAGGATTTGTAGTACGCCACGCTTTGCTGGCACGGTGAATGCAATATGCGAGTCTCGTAGATAACACCATATACGTGACTGCAAAATACTGCTTTCAGGCCACATCCTGTCATGACAGATGTGACACTGAAGCACCTCCTAATATGGTGAAAATCTCACGACGGCGAGTGAGTGACGCGTAGAACTAAAAGTCTGCATCACACTTCCTTATTCAGCTCAACGTGTGCAATGCCACTTTGTCAGCATTTGAAATTCAAAACGCGTGAAAGTGGTTCAGAGGAAGCCTTCAATCATAAAACTCTGAATCATTAATTAACACCATAAAAGACAATCATAGTGTTGAAAACGGGTAAAAGAGTGTGTGTGTGTGTGTGTGTGTGGGGGGGGGGGGGGGGGGCAGGGGTTAAGGGAAGCAGCAACACATTTTTAGTTCATGTACAGAGAGTTTGGAGTGTTTCATTCTATAAGAACTAAATATATCCATGAGATTATCAAGATTCAAGATCAGCCTTGCACTAATCCTTCTGTACACACATTGTCTGGAGGGCCATGGGTCAAAACATAAGATAACTGGTGGGCTGTGGCCCAAAGAATGCAACTGGACATTGACTACTTAGAAAAGTGAATAGGATAGAGTAAATAGCAGTTATTTATAAATTAGCTCAAAATAGCCTGAATAGAATCTCCTACAGAGCTGCGCTCAGAAGACTGTAAAATGTCAGTAAATGTCTGGCAGCAACGGTTTCCAAATACTTACTGTCAAATTACAGTCAAATCAAATACATTTACAGATTACAACCTTTATTTAATTGTTAATATTTTGATAAAAGGTCATTTATTAATAATTATAAATGATTATAAATCTATTTATTTTTATGGTATTTACACTTAAAGTAGAAAAACCAAAAGTAATCTGTAAAATAATACAGTGAATTTCCGTGAAAAAAACGATTATATTTTTTTACAGTGTACTACTACCCGGGGCCTTTTGGCGCCTGCAGCTTTGGTCTCTCTCTACTTTGGGTGGCCCTGCTCTGTGACGCTCTGCTCAGGCCCACCTTGCTCAGGGGAAGCACCATGAAGGATCCCCCGCCGCTGGCATCCACGATCATGGCCACAAACTTGGGGTTGACGGAGCAGAAGTTGCTGTCGCATGTCATCTGGGAGATACGGATGTCATCGTAGCATTGGTCAGCCTTCACACCTTGGCCGAAGACGTGACGGAATTTACTGGACCGGACGACTGCACACTTCCTCGACATGGTGATGAACTGTTTGTTGGAGAGGGAGGGAGGGAAGGAGGGAGGGAGGGCAGGGGGTATGATGTTAGAACCAGAGCAGAAAGGGATGGAGATCTACATGTCCTGTAACCTGTGACTGTTGTAGTTATGGTAGAAGGGACGGACTCTGAGTGACTGAGTGAGGTGAGTTGAGTTAGAATTACAAATAACTGAGATGTGTTTTCTGAAGTACAAAAGGGAATCATGTGACCGTCGTCGTTATTTGACTGATTAATGCACAAATAACAGCATAGGGATGCATAGGGTTTGTGAATGAGAATGACAGGGCGAATAGATGTGAAAGACGGACCTGAAAACTATGGCCTCAGAGCGACAGAAAATCCTATCTGTATGAGTATCACTGATGGGTCCACTTTGACCGATGCATACATGGAGAGGCTGACACTGACAGACACAAAGTAGCAGGAAACAGACAATACAGCGACGCTGAGAGAAAAGGGGAAGACAAGTCTTTCACAACCACTTCCTCTAGTCTGAGGACGTTTCTCGACACCCTCTACACCGAAAACAACACCTACGGGAGACTGCAATTCGAAACTGGCCCCTGTAAATGTCCTAACACAACCCCCTCCAATGTACAGTAAATTACCAAGTATGGTCTTGTCAATATTCCAATGTACAGTGTCCCCCACCCACCCCTCCTACCCAACCCCCCCCCCCCCCCCCCACCCAACCACCTCCAATGTACAGTCCCCCCCCACCTACCCAACCTCCTCCAATGTACAGTTTCTAAGTCAAATGTATATACTCTCTTTTCTGGACTCTTTTCGTATCACAAACAGTACTGTATTTGCAAATCTGGTATGTCATAAATGTATAGATGTAGCAGTACTGTCTATCTGTATGTCATGTATGTCATATATGTTATGATGAATTGAAAATGGGGGACCCTGATGTAAACAAGACGAAAGTCTTTCTCTGGTCTGCATCCCCTTAACAATTGTATGTATTGAGCTGTACTGTACTGTACCCATTCTGCAATCTGTTAATAAAGTTTTCAATCAATCAATCAATTCTCTCTGCCTCACATGTGATTCCCTTGACTTTAATAATACTTTACACAGATACATGTAGATACCAGTGTAGTATCTACAGGATGTCACAATAAATGTGTTCAAACTATATTGAATAAGAATAGTGTGTGTGTGTGTGTGTGTGTGTGTGTGTGTGTGTGTGTGTGTGTGTGTGTGTGTGTGTGTGTGTGTGTGTGTGTGTGTGTGTGTGTGTGTGTGTGTGTGTGTGTGTGTAAGGCACCCCAAGCAACGGTTGCACCACATCCTACGGAGCGAGCAACAAACCCACAAAGCCCTCTTGTATTTTGTGGAAACACCGTCTTTTGTTCCCACTATTCTCAACGGTCTCCTCTGTGACATGTGCAGTGCATGTAGACATAATGCACGCAATGAATGATTCAAAGTGGAACGAATGTGATGAACCGTAGACCATCGGCAGAATAAAACACTTCTGTGTTGTGTATGTCCTGCTATAGGCCTGTGCCTCACATCAATTGGAACTTTAGAAAATCCAGGCTCGTAAATAAATGACTAATGCAAATGCCGCCAGTCACAAATAAAGAACATGGTTCAGTTGACCTCCATCTGCATATTTTTACTTCCTCAAATCGCCAAGAGCCGCGCCTCAGCATTGACTCCAGAAACATGCACCTCTTTTGTGGCATGTGTATCACAAGACCCCTCTGGCCTTCCTGCACCTAATGTAATAACCCATTATGGAGTGGCTAAAGGCATGTCAATAATCTCAGGACTTTTCTCCATCCCTCCCTCCCTCCATCCCTTTCTCTCTCACAAATGACAGACAAAAGCACATATTTTAGTCTCACCGTCTCTAAACAAAAACAGAGGCACAAATCAAGCGATTCATTATAAATGGCATGGTGCAAAATTGACGTATCCTGCAGCCCATTGCAACGGAAATGCAGTTAGGTGGTGGCAACACGAATGGCACGAAAAGGCAAAAGAGGCCTACCTGGTAATTGCGTGTGGGATGGTTCAGCTCAAGGAGGTTCAACACAGTGCACCCAAAGCCCTGTCGCCAGTACTGTGGACGAGCCTGTGAGTTTTAAGCAGATCTTCATGTGTGATGACAGAGGAAGTGAGTTTCACATGGAGGTGGCGATGGGAGGTGTCTTCTGTTAACATGCAAGGGTTGCAGAACTGCAAATGTCAAAGACTATAATGATGACGCGGGCAGATGGTTGAAAAGAATGAATAAATAGTTACTGTGCCTAACTAACAATGCAATAACTATGTTCCAATTTGTTTATTAAAACCCCATACTGAGAGCCATGTGTAACATATCAATATTAAAACCCCTTATTGTGAGCCATGCGTAACATCAATATTAAAACCCCTTATTGTGAGCCATGTGTAACATATCAATATTAAAACCCCTTATTGTGAGCCATGCCGCGCGTAACATCAATATTAAAACACCTTATTGTGAGCCATGTGTAACATATCAATATTAAAACACCTTATTGTGAGCCATGTGTAACATATCAATATTAAAACACCTTATTGTGGGCCATGTGTAACATATCAATATTAAAACCCCTTATTGTGAGCCATGTGTAACATATCAATATTAAAACCCCTTATTGTGAGCCATGTGTAACATATCAATATTGAAACCCCTTATTGTGAGCCATGCGTAACATCAATATTAAAACCCCTTATTGTGAGCCATGTGTAACATATCAATATTAAAACACCTTATTGTGAGCCATGTGTAACATATCAATATTAAAACCCCTTATTGTGAGCCATGTGTAACATATCAATATTAAAACCCCTTATTGAAAGCCATGTGTAACATATCAATATTAAAACCCCTTATTGAAAGCCATGTGTAACATATCAATATTAAAACCCCTTATTGAAAGCCATGTGTAACATATCAATATAAAAACACCTTATTTGTGAGCCATGTGTAACATATCAATATTAAAACCCCTTATTGTGAGCCATGTGTAACATATCAATATTAAAACACCTTATTGTGAGCCATGTGTAACATATCAATATTAAAACACCTTGAAAGCCATGTGTAACATATCAATATTAAAACCCCTTATTGAGAGCCATGTGTAACATCAATATTAAAACCCCTTATTGTGAGCCATGTGTAACATATCAATATTAAAACACCTTATTGAGAGCCATGTGTAACATCAATATTAAAACCCCTTATTGTGAGCCATGTGTAACATATCAATATTAAAACCCCTTATTGAAAGCCATGTGTAACATATCAATATTAAAACCCCTTATTGAAAGCCATGTGTAACATATCAATATTAAAACCCCTTATTGAAAGCCATGTGTAACATATCAATATTAAAACCCCTTATTGAAAGCCATGTGTAACATATCAATATTAAAACACCTTATTGTGAGCCATGTGTAACATATCAATATTAAAACACCTTATTGTGAGCCATGTGTAACATATCAATATTAAAACCCCTTATTGTGAGCCATGCGTAACATATCAATATTAAAACACCTTATTGTGAGCCATGCGTAACATATCAATATTAAAACCCCTTATTGTGAGCCATGTGTAACATATCAATATTAAAACACCTTATTGTGAGCCATGTGTAACATATCAATATTAAAACACCTTGTGAGCCATGCGTAACATATCAATATTAAAACACCTTATTGTGAGCCATGTGTAACATGTCTGAATCCAAGAAAAGCCATTTGATTTTCTGCATTCTTGTCACAGAAATATATGAATGTTTCTAATGCAGAAAATGGATTATATTTTGAATATATAGGATCAATACTCTGTATCAGACGGTACTTAAAATCTAGAATTGGTATAGGCAGGGGAAAAGTGATATTGGTGCCTATATTAAAAGTGATAGGTGCCTATATTAAAAGTGATATTGGTGCCTATATTAAAAGTGATATTGGTGCATATATTAAAAGTGATATTGGTGCATATATTAAAAGTGATATTGGTGCCTATATTAAAAGTGATATTGGTGCATTAAAAGTGATATTGGTGCCTATATTAAAAGTGATATCGGTGCATATATGAAAAGTGATATCGGTGAATATATTAAAAGTGATATTGGTGCCTATATTAAAAGTGATATTGGTGCATATTAAAAGTGATATCGGTGCATGTATTAAAAGTGATATTGGTGCATATATTAAACGTGATATTGGTGCATGTATTAAAAGTGATATCGGTGCATATATTAAAAGTGATATCGGTGCATGTATTAAAAGTGATATTGGTGCATATATTAAACGTGATATTGGTCCATCGGTAATTGCATAAACAGATGTACACTAACTCTGTCAGGGTATTAATCCATGTCTCTGGGGGTTGAGGTGGTTGTGTGGCCACCAGGAAGCAGACCCTAAACGACAACAGATCTGAGAAGGGAGGGGGGGTTATTCAGGGGCAGATAACATTGCACAGCTGTGAGTGCACTATGATGACATAATCATGGAGTATTGCAGAGGCCCAAATGGATCAGGCTCAGTGGTTGTTCTTTTTTGTGCCTACATTTATTTGGCCAGCATAGCGCACTCACGCAGCAAACAGAGGATGACATTTTGAGGTATTACTGAGAGAAACAGACACCATAATGTAATATCACTGCTCCTGCTCCAGCATTTCTGTTGATCAAATTCCTCCATGACCTTTTCATGACTGCTCTGTGACAAATAGCGCAATTCACCCATCTCAAGCCCTGCCCTCGAGAAAAGAGAGTGGGTTTGAAATAGGTCAATTTACCATGACCTACATGTGTACGTTCTATTGACACATTCTATTGTTGTATAATTCATTTTAATGTCCCATGCTTTATTTTGGCAAGCTACAACAATCACATGGGACATGTGTTATTTGGGTTGTTATTCCTTTAAAGATAGCTAGCTCTACCAGCAGCCAGGTGAGACCAGGTGAAAACAACATTATGAACACATTCCCATGATAATTGATCTCTAACCCTGCCTGCTTTTCTTGATCCTCCAATCACAACTGTCCTTCCCTTGGACAAACGTTGTCTGAGGAAAAGCGACAGTTGTGATTGGAGGATAAAAAAAAGAAGAAGGCGGGATTTGAGAAAGGTCCATTCCAACCCTTTTTTGGACATAAATTTCCCAGGCCTGAAAAAGACAGATTTCAAAATGTTCCAGGCTTTCATGGCCACATAGGAGGAACCAAACCACTCCTAGCCTCATTCCCATCCCTGCCACGCCCCACCTTGAACTAACCCCAGGAGAAGAGACCAAATAACAAAAGAACAAAAGAGATGGATTAAAGGCAAGTTTTAAAAATATAGACTTCGGTTTTATTGCACAATCGTTGCTGGAGACTGAGGAGTGCCAGGGCCTGTCTGTAACACAGGGCACTAAACGTTGGACTTTACACATCAGACAAGACGCAGGGAAGGGAGAAAAACAGTTAGGTCTCATGTGCCCAAAACGTTTCGTTGTGAGAACACAGACCGGGCGTATGAGGCACGCTAAGGGTGCAATATGCTCCCTGTTCACACATGAGGAACATCACATGGTTCAAAACAAAACAAACACAGACACATCTCCTACTTGCAGTATACGAGATCTGTAAAACATACCCACTCGCTCACACATGCGTACATACATTACATACATGGTCCGTACACGTCGATAAATGAACTGGCTTGTGCAACCCTGTAGACAAAAAAAAGGGGTTTGGTCACTCCTTGAACGCGTACCGCCGATGCCAGTGTCGTTCCCTGTGAGTTGGTGGCATTACTGTACTACAGACAGTACATGGGTACGTCCACTAGATGGGGCCAAAGACACGCCCGCTCCACTTAACAGCTTACAAAAACCCAACGAGGGACGAGACAGACACAGAGAACAGACAGACCCTCCAGAGAGCTCCCTTCTACCAGAGGGAAAGGGGCAAGTCTCCTCACATGTACACGTTAGACAATAACTGTCATTATTAGTACCAATCCTCCACAGAATTACAGTAATCATAATCATTATTATTATTATAATCATCATATAACAATAGTTCTGACAGTTAATCCATTATAAATAAGTCATTAACAGGCTATCCGGCACCTGTGTACTTAAAAAAAAGAAAGAAAAAAAAGAAAGAAAGAAAGAAAATAAATTCTGTTTTGTTAGTGATGTTTCCATTAATCATGTCATCGTTATAATCATTGAAAAGCAGATCATAGAGACTAGGACAATGATCGATCGCTGGCCTAGTTCCACTTCTGAAAAATGTTTTTTGGAGTCACCCCACCTTCCAATCCCCCACTTTCTTTGGTTGCCATTTTGCTGACCTTTTGCTGATCTCAAGCCCCGCCCTCTTTTCTTGATCCTCCAATCACAACTGTTGCTTCCCTCTTGATTGGAGGATCAAGAAAAGAAAGTGTGTGGGGGGGGGGGGGCTTGAGATAAGTCGGTTGGCAACATGGCATCATAAAATCCGATCTTCCTCTTATCTAGTCTATTTAAGAGCAGCCCGCTCCAAGGAAACTGAATGACTACAACTACCCCCCCCCCCAAATCTATCAAGCTCTCTGGGCGGCCAGACAGGCTGGGAGTCTAAAAACCATGTTTCAGACAGTGGTGGCTCTAGGCCTTGAATGTTACAGCTACTGTTACAGCACCCTGAGAAGTGGGGAGCCAGGATGTCGGGGGAGTGAAGCACTCCTTTAGAAAAAGGATCAAAGAGCTCGGAGCAAAACTGGCCGACTTGTCTCTTTTAGTTACATTAGAGAGAACCCAGTTAAAACAACACACGTCCACACTTCAGTGTTTTTTTTTTGTTTGTTTTCTTTTAGTTTTCGTCTGATAAATGCATAGATATCCAGTTATAGTCGAGAGGTATTCAACATGCCCACCTCGTGACGTTGCTTCGCGTTCCTTTTTCCCAAATATTATATATATATTAGAAAAAAGAAAACAGGTTACATTGAAACGATCAGACGCATTCTTGATAAGGGTCTCGAAGCAACAAGGTTACCCCCCCCCCCCGCCCCGCCCCCCCCCTACGACGGCGCTGAATATAATTCCAGTTTTGTCCCTCCGTGTCGTTCACGCACATAATGTAAAATAGCCGAGCGAACAGATGTCTGTGATAATAATTAAATGCACAGTACCAAGCCCTCGGTCTGGTTCCCTTCACGTGTTCCCGCTTAAGCTCTGAAAGAGAGCACTTACTGCTTAGATATACTAGTCCCCAGTCTGCCTCATCTTCTTCCCTTGACATACTGTATCGTATATATAAAAAAAAGAGTATCAGAGTATAGTGTTTGCACTGTATGTATATATAATCTACATACATGTATTTACATTATTTATACGGACTTTAAATAAGTTTCATTATTGTTATTCACTTTGATCCAAAGCCCTTTTTGAAAACAATAAACAGTGCAGTTTATTTGATATAGATGTATTGCCTCTCTTTTTTTTCTAGTCGTTGTCATATTCCTCTACTGATATCTACTCCACCCCCCCCCCCCCCCCCCCTCGACCTAGAAATAAAAAAGACAACTTTCCGTAGAAATGTGTCCTGGGCGGCGCAGGTGACACGTAAACGTGTCGATGGTTACAATGCACAAGCATTTCTCTAAAACACGAGTCTGAAGTCATCCCATTAAAGACATCGGTTCTCTGTTCCAGAGCTACTCTCATGCACTACTCAAGTTCCACCCTTAAAGTGGTCAGCGATTCATTACTTTACATTGGATCATAGTCTTATAACGCGGTCGCCACAGTGATGGGGGAGGGGGGGGGGGGGGGGGCGGTCGTTTTACTTTTGGGAGGGGGGACTAAATCAACTTTTGCACCTCTTTTCCCAGGCCGAGGGAGGAGGCTTGTGCGCATGGGAGACGTATGGGAGACGTACGGGAGATCCTTGTTCGCCGGCTGTGACTCAATGTGAGCAGAGGGAGTGCTACTCCTCGGAGGCCTGCGGCTTGGCAAGACGTCGTGGACGAAGCTATGGGGGTGTGGGGTGTGGGTGCCGTTTGCGACCGTTGGCATGGAGACAGAGTGCAAAAAAGAAAAAAAGAAAAAAAAGACAAGGTTGTGTTTAGGCGTAGGTCCGTCGTTGGAAAGTCTATACCTCCTGAACAAAACACTTGGTCTCATGCCCATCGAAAGGAGGAAAAAAAATTAAATCAACGTGTTAATAAAGTAATCCAAAAAGTAAACATTTCTCTTACTCAAGTCAGAGCAGTGTCTGAAATACCAGTGCAGAAAACAGTGTTCACACACATAGCCAGGATCATTAGAGCAGAGACTGCAGACACAGAGAGAGTCTGCTCTGATTTGAACACGGAGAGAGGGCTGGGGGTTTATTCCTGTCTTATTATGCCAGCTTAATGAAATACTACACCGCTTAAATGCAGCCTGGTAGTGTGAACCCCCCCCCCCCTCTATTCAGGTTAACAAAGTGCAAGTCAAGCTGGGCTCTGTTTCAGAGCACTTGTCCAGCTTTAGAGTGGAAAGCAGTGCATTCGACTTACGAACGTTTAAAAATCTGGCCACGACCGTTCCTATTTTTCTGTGTCACCTTGCAAAAAACCCATCCCCAAATACCCACCTATTGGGTAGATGTAAAGTAAACATCAAATTACTTTACAGCAGAACCTCGTTCAATCAAAACCGCCGGGAGTTGAAACACTCAGACCGCTGAAACGTATATTGCCGTTCAGAACCGAGGCCTCTGTCAGGAACATGCATGGACATACCGTTTTGAAGTGCTCTGTACCGTGTCATTTGGAGTTCAAATGCTTTTTCGTTAACATGCATCAACAAGCAACTCTATGACTATTGAGCATAATAAATGGAATAGATAATCCCATCGCTGCGTTTCTCCGCTCGTTCCTGTCAGCGGGGGACAAGTGCGAGAGGGGATGGACGAGGTTCTACTGTAGTGTGTCCTATAAACGCCGAACGGGCGTGCCGCTACTCGCAACGTCATGTGAGTTGGCAACTGTTTATGTGGCAACATCCCTTTTTTTCAGTCAAGTAGATCCGTCCTACTGCCAGGTTCACAAGACAATCCAACATGTTACATTTCAGTGTAAAAACAAAGAGCATAATCTTATGAGTGTAATCGTATAATGTTATGTGCCTCACTGATGGTTTCCCCCCCCCCCCCGTGTTATATAATTTTAAATAGTACATTGTAGAAATGTTTTAACATAATTAAAAACCATCAAACCCCATTTTCCATAAATAGTTATGAGATATTCGGATAAAAAGAAAAAAAGAAAAATCCTCTTCCTCACCATGTGAGGCATAAATAAATATTAATAAATAAACAATTAGGACATGTGCCTCACTTTTTAAGATTGGCAAATAGTAATGCCACGCAACAACAGATATTGTAAAACTGTGCAATTTTCCTTTTCGATTTATAACGGCTGAATGTCATTGGCACTGTGTTGAGAAGTGCAGAATAAGCACACACTGACCATGGAGCCAAAAGTGTAATTCAAGCCATCTATAGGGGAGCCAAAAGTGTAATTCAAGCCATCTATAGGAAGTAAACTCGATACGAACACGCTGGCGAATCGAGGAATGAACCCCCCGACCCTCTCTCTCGATCCACGCTCCTCTACAGGGAGAGAGGAGTGGTGGCAGGAAACAACTTCAAACATGGAAGAAATCATACAAAGTTACAAATCCTCCCTTATAAATAAAACTAACTCAAGTAGTTCCTCGGACTTTGTGACCAGTCTAGCAGTGCTCTCACTACTGGCACGTATAGTGTCATAATATAGGTGTGTGTGTGTGTGTGTGTGTGTGTATATATTTTTTTCAGGTGTGATGTCCATGAAGTAAACTGTGGATATGATGCATAGGTGGCAACTGTGACATCTGGGATAATAACGCTATATCCTGTTCAGCCAGCGGCATCATGATATTTATCTATGTGTGTGTGTGTGTGTGTGTGTGTGTGTGTGTGTGTGTGTGTGTGTTTGTGTGTTTGCGTGAGTGCGTGCGTGCATGTGCGTGTGGCAAGTGAGAGACTGAATATACAATGCTTGTGCGTATTACTAGACGTAGATTAGCCCCGACACACAAACAACATGTTAGGATGGACAGAGATATGAACATTCTAGGTCTGAGTGCACATGGAAAACACGTGCCTCACACAACACTTTCATCCCACCTTCATCAACGCATTTTTTTTTTTTTTTTTTTTTTTTTTTACTTCAGTAGCAGAGACAGAACCCACCCCCCCTCCCCCCTTACCTTTCCAGACAGCCTCCTAGGACCACAGTCCTAACCCCCCCCCCCCCCCTCCCCTCCCCTCCCCACCTCTCCCAGGGGGTCCTATATGACCATGCATACCCCCGGCTCGTCCTCCCAAGGGGGGTGGCGGGTGAGAGGGAGGGGTGGGGGGGGGGGCGGCGGTCAGTCTGACGGACAGTGGTAGCTGTTGATCCACAGCAGGTCGTCCAGCACGCCCCAGTGCAGGTAGAGGATGGAGCCCACCACCAGCACGTGCATGATCTGGTGGCTGTTGCACCAGTAGTCGAAGAGGCCCGGGCGGAAGCGCTCGGGGATGCGCGCGATGTTGATGACTCCGCCCAGCACGGCCAACGCGTCCATGGTGAGGAAGTGGCGCAGCGACGTGGGGCTGCCGCCGCCGACGCCCACCCAGCGGAGGAGGAAGAAGGAGAAGCGGAACAGTGCCTGCCAGGCGAAGGAGCGGAGGCGCCGTACGCTGCTCCGCGCTGTGATGGCGCAGTAGATGGCGTAGCTGGAGAGCATGATGTAGATGAGCAGGGCCACGGTCCGGGTGAACGGGTAGCACAGCAGGGTGCTGTAGACGATGGGCAGCGCCCCTGAGGCAGACGCACGGGAGACGAGAGTCAAACACACACTCCCATTGCAACATCCACCTTATCACTGAATATGTTTAGAAAAATACTTTTTGACGAGACAATGAAATTACAATCGGAGACACACGAGGCAAGAGGAGAAGGACAAAGCTTAAAAAGTAGCGGGGACGAGAAAGAGTCAAGACTATAAATAATTTTGAAAAGGTCAGAGACTCGTTTCAGGTGTCTGGAAGTATTTGGCTACTCTCTATTTGCTCCTACATGGTGACCAATTAATATGAACTGTGTCACGCTCTCCTTGACTATGTTTTCCGATCACGAGAAAATTACCGGATGCCGAAGCTATCGCTGAAGATGAGCGCGTGCCAGGCCAACAGAGCTCCGGTATGAACGTTCCAAGGGTTCACACGCCATGACCCTCCAGACGTGGTGGAGGCACTGGTCTTCTGACCTCTCCGTCGTGGACTACAAGCACAATGCCACTGCCTGATCTCACCCTCTCCTCTCTCGAATAGCATGCAGTATCTGTCTCTAGTCCATTCAATTAGGGATGCACCGATCCGATATTGATATCGGATATCGGCCCCGATATGACTAAAATAGCTGGATCGGGTATCGGTAAAAATATATATATATATATATATATATCGGATTTTTTTTTTTTTATAATAATACAATATAATAATAAATAAAATGAGAAATAACAATTCAGTACATTTATATCTATGTGTTAATTTGTTACATTTTGTTTCACTAAGTTAGGAAATGTTTTAAGTCAAGCCTGATGTTGCCTCGCACAAAAGAACGATCCCAGTCTCTTCCACACAGTGATTTACTTCCATCGTTTATTTATTGAACAATGGGTATCGGATCGGTACTCGGCATCGGTCGATATCCAAAGCCCAGGTATCGGTATCGGGACTGAAAAAGTCGGATCGGTGCATCCCTACATTCAATCTCACCATTGTTATTGTCTATCGCCCTCCAGGTGCCCTCCAACACTTTCCACACGAGCTGGATATGCTTTTAAGATGGCAGCCCCCTGGTGCTATTGGGTGACTTCAACCTGCCTGACTCTTCCCAGTCTGCTACAGTGGTCTCTGTGGCAAAGAAAACAACAACTAACCTTCTTACTGTCTTTTTACTATTATGTACCTTACTACTATGCTACTATACTTATACTACTACCTATCGTACTAATAGGTCTATACTATTATGCACTCAGAATGTAACACTCAAGTTCGACACTATTCGACACCACTGACTCGTAGCTGCCAGAGATGTACCACTCCTGCTGACTTGTCGTTCACATTTTTTTTTATCCACTTTTTCTCCCATTTTCTATTTTTCTCCCATCCCAATTTCGTATCATCCAATTCAACCCTCCCCTGTCTCGAACGCTGTTTCTTGCCTCCCACAAGCCGGCTGCAATGTGGACTAAGTCATACATAGCACGAGTCCCCTCCGATACTCGAGGTAACAGCAGTCGCATCTTTTCACCTGCGCGGCGCGATCTTTCAGCGTCAGGGGTCTGCGCTTTGGAGGGGCGCCGCCCCCATCGCTTCCTGATTCTACTGCGCAGGGCCCGCAGGCGCACCAACCGACCTGTAGGAGTCGCTGTCCACAACGCCCGATCCCCACCCATCAGTTTCCCACCCCCTAATACTGCCAATGTGTATTAGTACGGACGACCAGCTAAACTGAAAGCAATGTGGAGCACTGGGCTCGAACAGGCGAACCCAGCGTCTCCAGTATTCGTGGTGAGCGCCTTGCCCACTGCACCACGTAGCCGCCCCGTCATTCACAATTTGTAAGTCGCTTTGGATAAAAGAGTCAGCTAAATGACAAGAAGAAAAAAATAATGACTAAATGTAAATGTAGGAGGTTAACATGGGCGGCGAAAGGAAACTGGCCGTGCTTCGCAGCGCTCCAGCGCCCGGTGTGTCACACAGACCAGCAGCTCCTTCCTTCACACTCTCAGCCTACATTTCTGAAACTAGGAAACCACCATTTCCCTCGTTCTGCTCAAGACCACCGTCACCTCGCCCCCTCGAAATACAAAGGGGCAGGCAGGTTAGAAGTGAGCAACCTGATTTTCCTTCACTCAATCATTCATAATATATATTTAGCAATGTTTGAGTCCCTCTAATTTGTCAACTCTCAAGTTTCCGATGTCAACAGATTACCGATGATTCATGCATCTGAGGTAATAACCTGTTTAAATGACAGGTCATAAGCAAGGAGATGGTGATCCCATTCAACTCAATGTTGGCTGAACTAAAGGTTTCCATACTTGCACTTCCATGCGCTACACAGTGACGTGATGACCTTTCCTTCTTTTATAGCTTCCTTGTTGCAGTGTTCAGTAATATCAATAACTGACAGGCAATAAACACAAGTCCACTCCCAAGCTGTTCCCTAGCGACACAATTCCAGTGCAACCATCTATAGAGTGTCAGAATCCCAAGACAGGATTCTCAGGGAAAATCCCCCCACCTGAAAGGGTTCACCTCTTAAGCCCTAGCCATATTATCAGAAGATTCGCCCAAAAAGACATACCTAAGTAAATGGAAGATTGCTCCACTTCACTTCTACAAGGGCCATTTGCATGTTCTTTGTATCTATGGATCTCAGGGAATGTATTCCCAGAATTATTGTGTCTGTTACTAGGCTTGAGTAAATTGTAATGAACCAAAGGAGAATATAGATAGATATAATATTATAATATTTTTTGACAGTGAATAACACCATTCTAACATTGACCAGACGTGAAAATTCAGCACCTTCTTGAGATCATGTGTACAAAAAATCTAAGCAAATGAATAAAGGGCAGATGATTTACAGGTTTTTTTGTAGATACAGTACTGAATTTTGCCATCCGGACACATGCAATTTGAAATATGAATATAGAATATAGAATATCAGGCCTATAAATGACCTTATTATGGCCAAGTCTATGGATCGGGCCAAATCTCCTCTTTCCAATGGCAGAGTTCAATCTGGATTTAGTTTGCTGTTTTGATAGAGTTAGGGTCTTTACTCTTGGCTATATTTGAAAAAGAAATGCAACATTAAATACGTTCTGTATTGATCGATTTATGGCGTGATATGAATCTCGGCCCTGTACCGGGCCCGTCAGGCTTAAGGGGTTAGAACCTTCTGGGATCAGCTTCGTCCCCGGGGGGGACCTCCTTGTCTTACCTAGCGTGTTGATCATACAGATGCCGCACATGTCGAGCGTGAGGAGGGTGTGGTAGACGGGCTCTCCGCCCTCGTGGTTCATGAAGAGGTGGTAGAGCACGGATCCCAGCTGAGGTGACAGGCAGGCAAGGAAGTGGACCACGCCCAGCCACGTGACGCTGATCTGAGACCAGGGGATGTTGAGGGGGAGGAGCACCAGGAAGCAAACCAGAGGGATGCCTGAAGAGAGGGGGGGGGGGGGGGGGTCAGTAGGGGGTTGATAGCATGTATAATAATGCTGTATATACCATATATATTTATTCTCACCACATACATATCTATCCACACCTGTCTATACTTACCTGCACATAGTCCTTTACTATATCTGTATCTGTACATATCCTACTCTTACTAGTTACGCTGCTGGCTAGTATGACTACTACCATACCGTCTTTACACCTGTATCACTGTACATATTATACAACTCTGTACATACATCTGTTTAGCACTACACTCAGTAGTACTCATTTGTATATTTTGTACCCAGTTTAATCACATCTATATTATATATTGCTGTTGCAGTTTACGGCTACATTTGCACTCTAGTTGGATGCCAAACTTATTTCCGTTGTACTGTACTTGTGCTGTATAATGACAATACATTTGAATCAAATATAATATAATATGATATCATTAAATTATTTGTATTTATATAATTCACCTCATGGCTAATAGGTCAATCTAGTACAATGTATTTTGTATGCTTGCTGTCTTCCGAGACTTTTCTTAACACATTCGGGGCCAACCATGTGTATATATACGTGTTTCGGATCCAACGCTTGACGGCCAACCACGTATATATACGTGGCAGGGTTGTTTTGGCTTTTATTCCATTGTAATATCCTACTCAATGTCACAGAGCGGCACTGCAGATTTACTCTACTCTTGGAATTCGGAAAAGTGCATTACCGGCCAGATCCTCATAGGGGCGCTGTCTCGATAATGCAGTGTTCCCTGTTACAGACCGGTGTTTTAATTTTTTTTATTATGAATGGGCTTTTCTGTTCGCCTAAAGCTATGCGTGTAGCCGATGGCCTGGAATCGTTTTTGGGATGCTGAATTCAGTATGCAGTAAAGGAATATATCATCAGCCAATGGACATATGGATCTACCAGATGGCGATCGATAACTGGGAAATCCTTTTTGGGATCCAACCGGCCACAGGTAAGAGCGATTTGACGTCAATTACAGCCCGATCGGGCCTTGCTCTCATAGCCATCCACCCGGTCAGCGAATAAGGCTACTGAGGCTAATGCCGTTATTGGTAATCAATAATCAGAAACGGGGGCGGCTACGTGGCGTAGTGGGCAAGGCGCTCGCCACGAAATCTGGAGACGCTGGGCTTACCTGTTCGAGCCCAGCGCTCCACATTTGCTTTCAGTTTAGCTGGTCGTCCGTACTAATACACATTGGCCGTATTAGGGGGTGGGAAACTGATGGGTGGGGATCGGGCGTTGTGGACAGCGACTCCTACAGGTCGGTTGGTGCGCCTGCGCAGTAGAATCAGGAAGTGTCGGGGGCAGCGTGAGCCTCCCACGCGTTACTCCTCGCCACTGAGAGATCGAGCTGCGCAGGTGAAAAGATGCGACTGCTGTTACCTCAAGTACCGGAGGGGACTTGTGCTATGTATGACTTAGTCCACATTGCAGCCGGCTTGTGGGAGGCAAGAAACAGCGTTCGTGACAGGGGAGGGTTGAATTGGATGTTACGAAATTGGGATGGGAGAAAATATAGAAAATGGGAGAAAAAGTGGATAAAAAAAAATCAATAATCAGAAACGACGTCCCCCCCCCCCCCCCCTTTCATGCATTCATGGTGGACCATGATACCGACAATATGCACTTTGAGTTTTAGCTCTAGCTTGTCTATAGCCGAAACGCCATTCGATTTAACGTTATTAGCTTAGCGCCCTATAACTTGCGTTCCAGGAAATACGCCAGAACATTCTGCTATAACGTTCATATTCACGATGCTATAAAATGGGAACATATTGATGAAAAAATTATTTATTTAAGGCATATTGAAGGGACGGTTTATAGTGTCAATTGACAATGAGAATGGACAGATAGCAATAATATAAAGTATAGATTTAGCTCTACAAACAGCCTCACGCACAATGAAAGTTTGTTTTGATATGCTGGCCGTATAGAGTGGGCCCGTCTAATCCCAATGGCCCGAATGTGTTAAAATCTGTGAATTCAAAAATTGCCACATTGGTAAACAAGGAAATATCAAGCAAAAAGAAAAGTACCACGTCTTCGCGCTTTAATGCCACCGCAGGCCAAAATGTGATCATTAATGCACAGCGATGCTTGCTGTAGGTTACTGTATCTGGACAGGAAGGTGAAAACGGCTTTGTGAGCAAAATCTGGTCCTTGAAATCTGATACACACACGCACAGACACACACACAAACACCTCTTTCCCAATGTCAAATAATTTGACCCAGTCAGGTGACAATGCCGATGGCATCTAACGCATTTATTTTGAGTGTCTTATCTCCTGCACAAAGCATGAGCTTTCATCCTGCAGGGCTTTGCTCCTATAACTGGGCGGGACACTTGTGGATTTGTATGCAAAACATACTAGCCTACATAATAGCTGTAGTAGGCTAGTTATTACATCTTCAAAAAGCCTCACTGTAGAAGCCTGACCTACTAGCACACCTGTGATACCTTGAAATTAAACATGTTTATTTCTTACATAATATAGACAGTGTTGTTAAGGGGGCATTTGAGGTCACATGCTCAGTTGACAGAAATCAATTACTTGTCAGTTTAAGTGTAATAAAAGCTTTCCAGGGCAAGTTCCCTTTGCCCTAATAACCACCAGGTCTGCCATGTCTCTACTCAGCTGACAGCTGGAGGGCCATGCTGCAACGATGAACACATGCGTTTGAATACATTGGCAGATTCTCAAAGGTTAATGATCCAGAATAGATGCTTACCTTTTACAGCTTTGGGCTATTGTGACATATTGAACCAATAGAGGGAAGGACTAAAGAATCATAGCATGTTAAAGATGATGTGTTATGATATGTAACAGTCTGATCACGTCCATATGAAAATAGAATAGATTATTGCAAAGCCAGAGAGATTGCAGCAAAATACTGCTGAGCAGCGGGCAACACAATAATCTATACTCAAGACAGATTATGACATGGGTTTTTCAAGAATCTGTTGGGGAAATGAATGGAATGTGTAACTAACTATGTGTCAAATGGAACATTAAAATTGACGCATAATTCTGTAGTTTTATTACAGCAACCATCACATCTGCTAGCTAAATATTGTTCCATACTGTTATACTCACCATGAGTGTAAATGTTGCCAAGTTCATTGTGCAGGTAAAACAGGCTTTTGATACAGTCTTGCACAGAAGAGATTGGTCGGTATCCAGTCAGGACGTATTTGTTGAATTGAAGATGGGGGGGCGAATTGGCCCAGTCTAGTAACCTGGGTCCATTTAAAAATGCCATAGCAACCACAACAGTTAAAATGATTCCGCCAAAAAAGTAAGAAAGGGACTGTACACCTATATACAAGTTTACCAGAATTATTGCGACTAAAATCTTGTTCGACACCATGGGTGATGGCATCTATCTGAGGTGTTCTTTATATTGTGCCTCTAGCCACATAGCTAGACAGGTGTAACGGTAGCCGCAGTTGCCTTTCAGCGCCAACCGCGGTACCTGGCGACGGCGTTGTGGCTCCGCCGCTGTTGAACTTTAAATCCGGCACCTGTGTCCTCCGCAGGGGTTGGCAAAGACACGGCCAACCACATACACGGTGCATGACAATGCCGGTCATTACATTTGACATCTAATTGTCTGTAGAACGCGTAAAAGCCGTCGGAGTTTGGCAGACAGATTATTGTTCCCCGTCATGGTAACCACGCTGTTTCCTCGCCGACATTCCATCGCACGGAGAGCGGAGCCTCGAACGGGTCCAGGCGGGGCGGAGCGCGCCGCTCACCGCCGTCCATCCAGGGGTCCAGCGGTGCTATAGCTATCTCGCGGTGGAGTTATAGCGTTGTCCTCCCATTCATCCGTCACCTTGATACTGCTGAGTGATAAAAAAAAAAAAAAAAAAAAAAAAAAAAATTATAATAATAAATAAATAAAGAATGGGTTTCTCTAGCGGTCAGATTTGCGATGGAGGACCGTTTGCGGGGTCATACATACTTCCATTAAAACACCAGTCGCGTACACTCAGCCGCCTATAATGCCAGCTTCCATCCTGTGTTATTTACAAACGATCCATGTTTTTGTTGCTGAGATTTGTTCGCGTGTTCCCGACCAGCAGCACAGCAGCAACTGTAGCTATAGCTCCCGTTAGCTAGCAGCGCGTTAGCAGCTGTGGCTAGCGAGACAAGAGAGGTGTCAGCGCTTTCCCGTGCGTGTTGCTGAGGCTGAGGTTTGAACCGGTCACGTTAGCTATCTATATTTCCAAACAATAAAGGTCCGGTCCTTTGTGTTTAGACCCATATTTCTAGCGGCACGCGAGTCCATTTCTTCTCCGTTATTTGCATCGTCTCTCTCTCTTCACCGGCGGCGGCCTCGCGTCCCCTGCTGCATAGCTGCACAGAGTCGGCTCGGCTGATGCTGCCTCCACTGCCGGCCAGTGACGCTCCCTGATCCGCTACTCGCTGCTGCAGCCTGCAGCGGAGTGGACCGTCGAATGGGGAAGGTTGAATGAGGGATGGATGGATCGGGTGGGTGGATCACGCCACTTGTGTTATAATAGCGCTTGTAGTAAGTAGCCTGCTGCCTAATGTACAGTGAAGTGAGACCTCTACGGGATTTGTGTCTGACCGTGTGGCGCTGTGGTAATAATAAACGAACCCCCCTTTTCGCAGTCCACCCATGTTTAGTTAGAATCACATGTCTTGTCAGAATGAGAATCACTGTTTGTATACATCAGAAATATGAATGATCATGATATGACCATTCATATTTCAGAAATATTTAAACTCAGTTTTATCAGTACAAATGAGAGGAAGATTAATGACACTATTTGTTTTGGTCTGTGATCAATTATAGAATTATTGCATGGATTCTTCCAGCTATGAACTGCACCCATGCTGCCCAGCTCAGGACCCCTGTTGTGTGGATCCCATCCCACTGGCCTATATTGTTGTAAGATAAACATTTGAGGCATAGCATACCTTTAATGTAGGCTACATGGAGACATTATAGCCTATATATATATATATATATATATATATATATATATATATATATATATATAGTAAACATCATACCACTATTGGGTTATTCTCTGTATAATAATACTATTATATACAGTATTACTATTTATTTATACATACTATTATACAGTTACTTATGTTTATAGTGTCCTATATGTTACTTTATGTTTATATTAGATATTTTTTTATATATACACCGTGGGAAGGGGGAAACGAAATTAAATTTCTGTGTATGTCTTGCACATTATGAGAAGCGACAATAAAGGTGACTTTGACTATTTGGCTAGTTTATGCTTGGTGACTAATTCATGTATCATGTTCTCTTTGACTAAGTTTTCCGACCACAACCACTGTGACCACATGCAGTCCATATATAACACTGTTTCACATAAATGGCGGGCTCTATAGTCTTCAGGCACCTGCTTGAAGTATACGAATTTTGAAAGGAATTCCACATTATGACTTGCACCCCATCGTTTCCTCGCACCCTGCCCATTCCCATGTCGGTTCCGCCTATCCATCCCAACAGAACCAACCCATTAAATACACTATTCTGATCCACTGATGCGGTTCTGGGGCGGCTCGCCATTCGCCCAATTTTCCCGCGGTATCCCCTTTAAAATCCGCTCTCTTTCCCTCCCTCAGTGTCGAGGTATACATTGTGTTAATTCATTATCTTCGTTTACATACCGATCATTCATTGTCATGTATTATGGCATCAGGGAATAATTTCCCCCAGGGATTCCCTATTGGCTCGGGATATCTGGGTCTTCACTTCCCCCTCCGGAATGGGGTCTTTTCCCCATGAAATTACATATAACATCTATCTCTATCGGGCAAGCGCTCAACTCCCCCACTGAGGCCACTCCACCAAGTGGAGTCTATAGTTTCAGGTTTTCAAGTTTTGTTTTATTTGTTACAGTGAAATGCTTGGTTCTGTATGAGTCCCCTGAGATTGTGCTTCATACAGTAAAAAGAATAAAGGCCAAACACTATACAAAATATACAATACACAAGCTAAAGTACAAAGAGAAGTACAAAATGCTATAGCTTTTTAAAATACAAGAATGAGATAGGGATCCCTTGTCCAATCCCTGTATGTATTAGAGCAACAATGCAACAATGCAACAGTCTGGTGCAGGCGGCGTGTGCGTCCTCCCCAAGCCGCCTGCATCAGACTGTTTCATTGTTGCTCTAATATACGATAGATTTCTATGGAATCTGTTAATATAAACATATCTGTTTGTGTCTGTAGTCATTTGTGTGGGTTGAACTTGTGAAAGGAAACATTGCAGTTACAGACCACCAGCCCCCCCCCCCCCCTCTACCACACCACCATCACCTCGCCCCCAACACCTCCTCCCCCATTGTCTTTAAAAGACAAAGCGAAGAGATACATCATCAACAGTACCAGTTTCATACACAGCCTGCATCAGGAACAGGCTGGTTAGAAGTGAGTACCCGATTTTCCTTTGCTCAAACATTCCTATAATATCTCATTTATAATATCTGTGTAGCAATTGTTGATTCTCTCTCTAATTTGTCAAAGTTGTTGCACATATTACCCCTTTCAGGTGTACAATCTCACATATGAGAACTGAATATTAATATAATATAATAATGAAAATACATTTAGTAATTTACACTGTGAATAAGTCAGCAGGCGGGGTACACCTCTGGAAGCTATGGTGGTATTCGTCAAACAGTGTCGAACCTTAGTGCTACACTCTGAGCGCATAGTAGTATAGACATAGCATGGTAGGTAGTAGTATAGGGATAGTAGTGTAGACATAGTAAAGTAAATAATAAAAAGACAGTAATGATGATATCACAATGTCTACTGGCCATTGAGTGGTAAGGTTTTAAGACAGAATTCTGAGAAAACATAAAAAAAAATGTAATGCTACACCTGGAAGGCACTCGGTTTGTGGTGCTCAAAAAAAAAAAAAATATATATAAAAAAACTCATAAGCAAAGTCTCTTTCCAGAAGTCATGACCCGGTTATTTATTGTGAGCATTTCCGTGTAGGAACTATTTTCTAAGGAACATGGTACACAACATATATTTCTATCTATACAAACTATAACTATAAGTTATAAATATAAACTAGATAGGCTATAAATAAACTAAACTATAGAACTAAACACAATACACAACGTATATTCTATCTATACAAAACTATGCTATGCTAACAGTATAAATATCTATAGCCTATAGACTATAAACTAAAACGTATGGTTATCCTATAACCCTAGTTATATTAATACTGGCTGAGCGTCTCGCTCTGCCTACTGAGATATTACATTATCTCCAGTACCTACTGTACTCTGGGAAACAAAATCAAATGCACCCACTTGCACGTGACCACACCACTCCCATGCGTGACTCTATATTACGCCGGAAGTGGTCACGCCTCACCCTTCCAAGTTCGAATTCCATACACGGAAAACATCCAAGGGACCTCAGGGCGCTGAAGAGCGAGACGCTCAGCCAGTATTAATATAACTAGGGTTATAGGATAACCTTACGTTATATACCATACTGGCCAATCGCGTCTCGCTCTGCCTACTGAGATAAATGGCAGAGCGGACATGTGGCCATGTCAAATGCACCCCCTGAGGGCCCGTAAGCCCCTGCCAGGGAGGAGGGGAGTCCCGTCTACCCGCCCGTCCTAGCGAAGGGGGGGATGCAGTCAACTACAACCAAAGTGCAAAAAAAGGGGGACCCAGGCACCCCCGAACGCACAGCGCAAGCGGGACCACGTGTGACACAGCACCCCGCGGTCCACACCCACACACTCCCGCTAGCCTACCTGATGGCGGGATGCAGGAGAGGTCCCGGACCTCAGGACTGCCTGGGAGACAGAACCCCCAGTCATGTCCATGAGGTAAAACCTAACAAAAGGACTCAGGGAGGACCAGGAGGCAGCAGCACAGATGTCCTCCACCGAGGCCCCCCCCAACAGGGCAGCAGAGGCCGCCACACCACGAGTGGAATGTGCCCTGATGCCCCCAGGGGGAACCTGTCCAGCCAACGTGTAGCAAAGGGCAATACCCTCGCACAACCAACGTGACAGGCGCCGCTTGGAAAGCGCCTTACCCGCGCGAGGGCCACCGTAACAAACAAACAGTTGATCGGAAGCCCTGAGACCCTGCGTGCGACTAAGGTAAACCCCCAGTGCGCGGACAGGATACAACAGGTGAAGGCTCGCCTCCAACCCACTAGCGTGAAGAGGAGGATGAAACGCCTGAACCACAATATCCCTGGAGCGAAAATAGCTCCGGATATTCTTTGGCACGAAGACCGGATTAGGCCTTAGAGTCGCACCGCTATCGGCCCGAATAGACAGGCACTCAGGCCGCACAGAGAGAGCACACAGCTCACCCACGCGCTTATCGGAGGTGATGGCCAAAAGGAACGCAGTCTTAAAAGACAGCCGATCCAATGGCGCCTGCTCAAGAGGCTCAAACGGGGCCTCCGACAACCGACCCAGGACCAGTTGGAGGTCCCAACTCGGAGACAGAGAACGTTCCACAGGCTTGAGACGCCAAGCGCCAAGCAGGAAACATTTCACGAGAGGGTGGCTGAACAGCGTACCGCCCTCAAAGCCCACGTGACAAGAGGATATAGCCGCGGCGTATACCCTCACCGTCGAGGCCGACAGCCTATCCAGGATAGACTAGAGGAAGGAAAGAACCGTGTCCAGGGGGCAAGACACTGGGTCCAGGCCCCCAACCTCACACCAATCCTGAAACATACGCCACTTCCCAGCGTAAACCGCTGTAGTGGACGGAGCGAGCGCATTCCAGATGGTGTCAACCACAGTAGGGTTGAGACACATGCCCTCCAGATTCACCCTTTCATCAATGGCTGCCCCAGAACAGGAGGCAGAAACAGAGTTCCGCATGCCTGAGAGAGGGCCCGCGGTGACCACGGAACAGGCCACGGCGGGGCCACCAAGAGCTGAATCAGGGCCGGGAACCACACAGCCGTGCCCCGGTCCGGCGCGATCAGCTTCAAAGTCCTGCGCTCCCGATGTACCCGCTCCAACAGCTGAGCTATCAGGTGTATGGGGGGGAACGCGTACAGAATCCCGGGGTGGCCACGGATACATCGAGAAGGCATCCACACCCAGAGAGGGGTTGTACCTCTGACTGACAGAGAACCACAAGGGGCACTGGTGGGACTGTCTGCTCGCAAACAGGTCCACCGTGGCCTCCCAGAATCGGTCCCAGACCTGTCTGACTATGTCTGGACGTAGTCCCCACTCGTCGGGGGAGGACCGCCCGCGACATCACATCTGCACCCACATTCTCCCTGCCAGGGATGTGGAGAGCCCTCAGGCTGCGCAGAGTGAGAGACGCCCATAGCCAGAGCTCAACCGCCGCCCGGTGCAGACGGGGGGAGCGTACTCCTCCCTGTCTGTTGATATACGACGCTGACGTCGTGTTGTCCGTCCTGATCAAAAGAGGAGTACTCTTCTTCCAGTTCACAGCAAAACCCTGGCGATCTCCTCTGACCGGCCGAGGACCAGAATGTCGTCAAGGTAGAATAAAATTCGTATCCCCTGACGACGCAGAGGGCCCAGCGCGGTCTCCACGCACTTGGTGAATGTGCGAGGAGCCAGAGAGTAGCCGAACGGCAGCCTCTGGTACTTGTACACTATGCCCTGAAACAGGAAGCGTAGGAATTTCCTGTGAGGAGGGAAGATCGGGATGTGAAAATACGCATCCTTCAGGTCTATGGAGGTGAACCAGTCTCCCACTCTGACAGCGCTTAACAGGTGTTTGGCGGTCAACATTCTGAACCTTCTCGCCACAATCAGCCGATTGAACGCAGACAGGTCCAGTATAGGTCTGACACCTCCCGATTTCTTGGGCACCAGAAAATAACGGGAGTAAATGCCACGCATCGCGTCCTCCCTTGGGACCACGACGATGGCCTGCTTCGCCAACAGAGATTGGATCTCGTCGGCCAGAGCTGTCACTGCTGCAGACCCTGACAAAAGGGTCTGTACCAAACCCAAAAACGGAGGGTGGGGTTGTGCAAACTGTAACACAAGCCCCGCCCTCAGCGTTCTCTCCATCCACCTCGACATATGACACTCCTGTAACCATACGTGATGATAATCCCAAAGCGCACCCGCAGCCAACTGGCGCTGGTCTGCCAGGAACCGTAGATAGGTGGCCCGGTCCCTCCCGCTGTGTGTTGCCAACCCTGGACTCGCCAACCGCGCGAGCAGGGTGTCTCGCGGAGCCGGGATGTCGCACCCTGACTCTACCAACGAGGCAATCGCACCCAAGGGGGGACCCTGACAGAAAGGGCCGGCCTGATACGGGGAGAGCGGCCATCACCCCTGGTGACATAGGCTTCCCCACTGAGCATCTTCCCGGCATAGACTGCTGAGGACAGCCTGCTCTGCAGCTGGACATGCAAGGTGTGTGGTCCCCACGCTGCCCGATAGGGTGAGTCCCTACACACCGTAGCCCTGTAGTGATATTACTACCACCCAAATCATGCATGCCTGACTGACCACCGCCGGTCTTCCGGTCGGGGGAGGCACTAACGTGATACCCGGCCTGGCGAGGGCGGGGCTGGGGGAACCCACGCTGTGACCTCCTGGACCTAGAGTTCCCCATCTGACAAAATGTTTTAGATACAGGGAACCCTGTTCCGTCGACAGACACAACACCAGGCTCACCAAACAGACGCAGGACGTCTGGTGTGGGAGCCGCTTGACAGCACTGCATTCTCATAGACAGACCCAGGCCTATCTAGCAACTGGGTGTCAGCCCCTGTCACCATGAGAAGCGAAATGTGGGGCCGCTTGCGCTTCACTGGAAGAAAGCGGCCCGCAGCCAAAGGGGACAAATCAGAGCCCTGACTCCCGTAGTGTAGCGGGGGGAGTAACCGGAGAGCGTGCTAGACACAGCTAGATGGCAACGTTTTTTTAGGGCATGCTCATCTAATGTAGCCGATCCCTTGGCCGCCGAGGCTGTCGGCCTTGTGATCACCTGTTTTCTTTGTGCCCAGGGTATCTCAGGCGGGGGAAACATGGCCGCTGGCCGGGGGCCTCGCCGCAGCTGCTGGCGAGGCCATGCTCTCACCTCTGGCTGCGTGGTGTGGGGCGGTGTGGAGCCAAGGTCAAATACCGCCTGCGCCCCTGTGGAGAGGGGAGCCCTGAGGAGGGGAAGTCTCCTCTCCTCCTCAAGGGGAGACTGCTCCAACCAAAGATGCCTGTGAACAAGCGTTGACAGCATCCTAGCCCTCCCTGCGGTTATAGCTTGCGGCTGGGTCAAAAGCTGTATAACCTCAAAAATCTGTGCAATATTTTTGACGTCGGCTGGCCCTAAGGCCCCACCACCCGACACCATTTTGGACAGAAAAGCAGCCAATTGAGCAATGTTTTTGGTTGCTGCTAAATTCCGTCCCGAGGTTCGCCCTCCGGCGTCGGCTTCCGGGTGGGATACCGTTCAACCATGCCAGGGCAAAGGACCGATGCTACCTGCTCCTCTAAGCACGGCACACCTGTCCTGGGCCCTGTCGTCAGCCCATCCACCCGTATAAAGGGTAAAAAAAAGCCTCAGCAAAACCCTCAACATTAGACACCGATTGACCTTCAGCAATGAAGCGGTTAAGAGGAGGGAAGAGTGGTGACATGGGAACGGCGCCCCAAGCATCTTAGCATTAGCATTAGCTGCACGCTAGGATACTTGGAAAAACATCCAAAAGTGAGTCATGATGACCACGTTTATCCAAATATCCCGCCCCCCACGCCAATACATCACCCGGCTGTCTCACGAGACAACGAGCAGTATTACATATACCAATGCCTGCTAGTGCAGGTCCTACCTGGGCGCGACGCGGCTCGACTGCCAGCCGTCGCGCAAAGTCCCTCGGTCTGCTGTCATGCGACGAGGAAAAAGCAGCATAGGACCGTCGTGCTGTCAGGACGTGGCGAGAAGGTTCCGGGGGCTGGCGAACTTCTGGCGAAAGCCCAACATTGTGAAATTTCTCCCTATGCTTCATAACAAATTTCCTGTCCGAAAGTGCATTCGAGCTGCTTCCGCGTGTGGAAACGAATGAGGAAGGGTGAGGCGTGACCACTTCCGGTGTAATATAGTCATGCATGGGAGTGGCGTGGTCAGGTGCAAGTGGGTGCATTTGATTTTGTTTCCCAGAGTACAGTATAGGTACTGGAGATAATGTAATATCTCAGTAGGCAGAGCGAGACGCGATTGGCCAGTATGGTATATAACTATAAACTAAACTATAGAACTAAACATAATACACAACATATATTCTATCTATACAAACGTGTACAATACAAGGTTGTACATTACAATATTGTCTGGTAAATCTATTTGTCCAAAGAGTACATTTCTTCTCCTGACCTAAATTTCTCTACATATTCTCTTCTCCTCAGGATAAACGAGTAGGAATATGTTTCTGTTCGCCTTTTTCCTTTCGGCCGGCGTCATATTGTGCCTTCCTCTGTGCAGTTTTCAGTCATGCACTGTGGGGACAGCGAGCCAGTGCAAAGAAGCCAAATTTGCTCCGGGAACCAACTTGGCGGGGGAAGGCTTTGACATCACCAAGATGGAACGTAAAGGTGCCTTTGTCATCGATATGAACCTCTGGCAACACAAGGACAAGACATGTACTCTATGTACCAACCCCTATCTGGAGGGCGAAAAACAGAGGCTCCCCTTGACGGTGGTGGATTGGAGGGCAAACCAGAAGTGCAGGATGAAAGTGTCCAGTAAACTCCACAGTTCCAGCGAGTCTCTCGTCAGCGCCAGCGGCTCTTCAGTGGAGAACAACTGGAAGGTCAATTTAGATGTTAGCGTGCCAACAAGAGGGTCTGGGTCTTATATGATGGCGGGAACTCAGTCCAAACTGGCTGCCTACTCCATGGAGAAAACCAAGAATGATAAGTTCAGTTTCACGAGCCACAGCATGTCCTGCGAGTACTACAGGTAAGCAAGCAGGTGATCATCCAGAACACATGTCATCTCCATTCTACCCAAGTAGTAAAGATACGAATGAAATGCACATTAGCTATGTATTTGTTTGTTTCATATTTGTATAATTCTTATCTGTATTTCTTTTTCTCTCACTGGAAACAGCTATCGTGTGTCTGGCAGTCCCAAGCTACATAGAGAATTCCGCACAGCAGTGAAAAAACTCCCCAAAACCTATTGCGAGGAATACAAACAACGCTATTACAAGCTGATTGACAACTTTGGAACCCATTACATTACTAAGGTGAACACAATGGACAAACGACATGGTTGGAACAAACAAAAAAATACGTCATAATCATAAAAAGTCCAAAGCAAATATGCAAGAAAGAACACTATATAATTATGGTAAATGGACTGCATTTATATAGCACTTTTATCCAAAGCGCTTTACAATTTATTCATATTCACCCATTCACTCACACACTGACGGTGGAGGCAACCATGCGAGGTGCCAACCTGGTCATCGGGAGTAGTTAGGGGTTAAGTGTCTTGCTCAAGGACACTCCAAACACACTGCCACAAGAAGCCAGAATCAAACCGGTAACCTTTTGGTTACCAGACGACCGCTTTACCTCCTGAGCCACTGTCGCTGTGTAATTTTGCTCTTTCTTTTCGCCAGGTGAAAATGGGAGGAAGTGTACAATCTGTGACCAGCATCAGGCAGTGCCAGGCCAGCCTACAGGGACTCAGCGTGGAGGAGGTGCAGATGTGCCTGGATGTGGAGGCGACTTCCAGCGTCGGATTCGGGGAAGGCGCCATGAAGACTGAATCTAAGCATTGCCAAGCGGACAAGGAGAGGACAGAGAGCAAGGCTAGTTTCTCCAGCCTCTTCAATGACAGGTGAGGAAGACTTTCTACTCTGTGTTTGTGGCTTTAAAAAAATAAAGATTCTCTCTCTCTCTCTCTCTCTCTCTCTCAGAGGACTACCAGTAATGCATGCCTTGACATCCAAATGCTGAAGAAAATGGAACTCCCTTTTCACAAAACCTTCCCCCTCTCCTCTCTACAGGTTCACAGAAATAAAGGGTGGCCAAACCACTGAGCCAGAGCTCCTCTTCTCCGCCGACAAAGATCCCTCTGCCTACAAAGAATGGCTGAACACCCTCCCACAGAATCCAGACGTGGTCTCCTACTCCCTGGACTCCCTGCACGAGTTACTGCCCGTCGACAGCCCTGTGCGGACGAACCTGCGCTCCGCTATCAGCCATTACATCCTGGAGAAAGCCCTGTGGAAGAACTGCTCTGAGCCCTGCAAGGTGGGGTCGAAGGGCAATCAGAACGAGCCTTGTCTCTGCGCCTGCCACAACGACCCAGCCGTGGGACCCGACTGCTGCCCCGCCCGCAAGGGCATGGCCCGGGTGATCATCACTGTGCAGCGGGGCACAGACTTATGGGGAGATCACACCACAGCCACGGACGGCTATGTCAAGGTCTCCGTCGACGGGCAGATGTTTATGCGCTCCTCCGTCGTATACAATAACAACAACCCTCAGTGGGATATGACCCTGGATATGGGCACCCAGGACATGTCAGCGGGGAAAAGGGTGATATTCGAGGTGTGGGACGAGGACAACAAGTGGGACGATGACCTGTTGGGAGAGTGCGAGCGGGACCTGACCGTCGGATCGAAGGAGGACCTCTGTAATCTCCAGCATGGACGGCTGTACTTCAAATGGGAGGTGACATGTGCTCCGAGTCTGAGTGGACCCACATGTACCGACTATAAACCCTCGCCTATGAATTACATCCTGCAGAAGGTGTATGTATCCCGACATGCCCGTCCTGTTCCAAAGACAATCCTGATGGAAATGGGAGTGTTTGTGGATGGATCAGGCCCACAGAACAACCAAAGTCTCACTGCTGAGAGTCAACAGTATGGTGGGATTTGATAGTATAGTGCAAGGACTGTACACCCATCAACAGCCAACATGCGTCAACAAGAGATTAAACATTCAGATTACTGAAATAGTGGACCAAAGGCATTTAAACGGTGAAACATGCATGTACATGTATTCCACAAAGCTCTGTACATTGGGTCTCATTCCCGAACGAATTTACGACCAAAAATGTCTGCCCATTTAAGACATATTAGGGCTGGTAGCGCGAGTCCCCAAATTTTCCTGAGATCAGATTGGAGCGTGGCTGAGAGCATATTTAAGAGTGCTGAGGAGCACACTTATGATTGATTGACTAATTGAAAATTGTATTAACTTGACAGACTGTGTTCTCATAGTGATTCCTTCATGTTAATGCTACAGGCCTCCTTGGAATTAATTACTTAATCATAATTAAAATAAATATGACAATATTTGTACGATAAGAAATTACGCATTTGATGTCGGAAAAATAAATAATATGGATTAATCTGATCACAGGGCAGCTGCTTAACCATATCTGAACCAGCTATTTTGGACAAATGTATAATTACTTTAATTACTCAGATATTCAAACACAATTATGCAATTATTGTGAAATGATTGAAAATAATAATTATTTAATGCCTTCTGTGGAATTTGTATTTCTTATTTGTTACACATCTGTTTTAATGATTAAAACAGATGGGGGACACTGTACAAGCAAAACTGTACATTGGAATATTGACAAAACCATACTTGGTCATTTACTGTACATTGGAGGGGGTTGATATAGCTATAAACCTGCATTCCTTCGAATATATCATTAATCAATTAAACTTATATTGAAATACACTATATAGCATATACACCAACACTGAAATGACAGTGGATAAATAAATAAGAACTAAAGCTAATCGCATGGAAATAGACTGCATTAATATTCCATAACAAGTCTTGTGTGCGCCAGTATGGCCTACGTGTCTAATGAACAGTATAGGCTTAATATATTCTAGTTACTTGTTTCATTAGGATTTAGTAGATACTATATATGCTCTGCCTTACGTACAGTATAAGTACAGACTGTACCTATACTGTACATAGGGCAGAGCATATAGTATCTATCTACTAAATCCTAATGCAACAAGACATTCATGGAATAATAAGCCTATACTGCGTTCATTCATTACGCCGTAGGCATTAATGGAATAATAAGCCTATACTGCATTCATTCATTACGCCGTAGGCTACAGTATACTGCGGGCACGCGTGTGTGTGTGTGTGCGCTGCGGCAGGTGTACCACGAGCTGTACTATATATGATGACAATACATTAATCTAATCTCATTTCAATGGGTCGCGCAAGACTCGCAAGGCACTTCCGCATCCATTTCCACAACTGCGTCATTACTTTGCCTTATAAGGAGCTCTGGAGGCGTTGTTTTGTATGCAAATGACCTGAACGGGAACGCGCTTTTGAGTTTAAGACAGAATGCCATTCTCCAAGCAGATATCAGATCATATCACAGGTGCGACCGTTTCAGCCCCTTAAGACATATTACCAGCACGTTCGGGACTCAGAGTGAACTTGTCATTGATTCTGTCTCAGTCGGTTCCAAGATAAGTCTTCCAAGCGAACTCTTTGAAAAATGTTGGAGAATGAGACCCATTGTACTTTTCTGTCAAAATAATTTTAATAGCTTCAATCAACAAGGAAATCCATACATTTTATACAACAGGACATTTTACACAACAAGACAACATATTTTGTAGCATATTTTTGTTTATAATGCTCACTTGTTTAACTGGTCATTCATTTAAGATCTCCGAGGTTTGGATGAAATTTGATTCTATTGACTGGTCTTCTTGGGACAGGAAAATATCAGTGGAGTTACAGTATATAAATTGCACATTTATTGAATTGCTGACAACAGGTTTATAGTAGGTAGATTTTTAAGAATTACTGCATGAAAACAACTGCATGCAACGGCTGATTTCTGACATTGAATAATTGCTGTAAGGTGTCATTTATAAGTGTATAACTCTGCCTCATGTCACGTATACCTCGCCTTATATATCGTGAGCTATTGCTGTACAGTTAGAACAGTTTGATCAGGCCTCGACGCTCAAAAGCCTTTTCTATCCTTGTTGCATAGATGTTCAAGCTGACATTATTTCTGACAAAATAAAGATCTGCATTTCTGAACATATTGGTTCATGAGTTTATTTTTATTTTTCAGTTGGTTGCTTTTGGTTTTGTTTCATCACCACACGCTTTCGTTCATCTGCAGCATCACTCCCTAAATAAGACAGGAAGTGGTAGAACTTCCTGTCAACGGATGAGGCTTTCGTGATGCTTCAAGCAGGAACAGTGTGCAGAGAGAGATGTGAGATAGATGATCATGCTTGGACTCAGAAAAACAAGATTTATTCACTGTTGTTGGGCAGATCATTTATTAGCTTCATACAGTTTATTAGTCAATTTAAGATATCTTGAAACTCAGTCACTCACTTTCCCTGCAATCGATATCCACTTTACATTGACCATCCTTTTTTTTATTTATTTTTTATTTTGTACACACTAACACAATCAGAGGATATGCAAACATTTTATGGGTGGTTTTCAAGCCTTTCGCGTGGGGATGGTGACATATACACATGGGTAACACATTTTCAGTAAAACAGGGATCCGAAGAAAACAAAGAAGACATCAACAGCAACAACACAAAAAAGACGAGGACGTCGAACACGACAAGACGAGACAAGACGAGACACAACACGACAGGATAAAAACATAACATTACAACACAAGACAATAGGACAATATGGGACAAAAAAAGACAAAACAACACAAGACAAGACAATAGGACAATATGGGACAAAAAAAGACAAACAAAAAAATACATCTCAATGGGCACATAGAGAAATAGATATTCACTCCAGGACGTCGAGGAGTGTTGAATTAGCCTGGGGAAAGAGAGAGAAGAGACATAAGACAATAGGCAAATGACACGCCACGCATGAGAATAACAATGAGAATAACACATGATAATAACACATGAGAATAACAATGAGAATAACACATGACACATGTAAACCAGTCTAGAGATGGTGCGATCACAATCACAATCAAATTAATCAAAATAAGTGTAAACCCTGCTTCCCTCTCACCTTTGTTATTGTATCCGTTTCCAAGAAAACCATTCAGTCCACCGTATTTTCCGCCCTGCCCTGCTATAAAAAGGACACATCTATTTAGATACAGGCTATATGCTCAAAGAGGGGCAGCAAGAGTCGACAAATAATCTCAGAAACTTTCATTTCACCCCAGGATAGAAGTTCCCACTTGATATAAAAAATAAAAAAAAGTTATTTGTAAGTCTTTGCAAACTGCTGTGCTATAAAATTATTTCAAAATGTGTTTTACTTAAAGGTTATGCATGTAATCTACTCCAAGTCCAAGACTCTCCAAGTGTTCAAATCTCTCAAAGGGTAAAGGAAATTGTGTTTGAATGAAATTAATGAATGATTGAATGAAATGAGCACATTTCAATATATATATATATTTTTAAAGTAATCCCTTTATTAATTCCCTTGGGGCAATTCAAACAACCAGACATCAGTGGTGGAAATTGAATGTGAACTAGGGAAGTTAAATGTGTGAATGTTTATTGCTTACCATAGGCATCCTGACCCGTGCCTAGCTGGGCACCATAACCTGTGTAGGCACATACAAAGGATAGTTAGTGACATCATAAGACAGGACAGGAAAGAGATTAAAACCATTTCACTACCACACTACAGAAGGTTAACCTGTAGTGTGGCAGTGAAAGAGTTAACCTTCTGTAGTGTGGTTCTGAAAGGGTTAACCCTTTGTCGTGTTGCAGTGCAATGGTTAACCTTCTGTATTGTCACAGTGAAAGGGTTAACCCTTTGGTAGTGTGGTAGTGAAAGGGTTACAAGACACACAAGACATTATGCAAGAAACCACACTTACATTACAGGCAAACACATCATTTATCATGCAATCAAATAGAAATCTATAACTTGCAATGTGATACAATACTGCCCAACAAATACAAAACACAGTAACTTCAGTGACTATAGTTGGCCTTTGTAGGTCAGTACTGATATAGTGGTAATAGTACATACACATTTACAGGTATACAGATGTATTCACAGATGTATACAGTGGTATTTATTTATACACATGAAGGTACAGATATAGTGGTATAAATACACATGTAGAGGACCTCTGCTCTAGGACAGAATACTATACTAAGAGATAGCAAATGTGCTGTGCTTGACATTTAGGGACCCTGCGATGTGGTCAGGAGTGTACCAAGGAATTCTTGACCTTGCGCACATGACCCGCCTCTGGGCCCCCCTCCAATCCCCAGTCGTGACTCATGACCCGCCTCTGGGCCCCCCTCCAATCCCCATTCGTGACTCATGTGCACATACCTCTAGACAATCCAACAAATGAATTGACCTACTTATCATACAGGCATATTTATAGTGGAAAGAAGGGCAGGTCAGTAAATCTATGAACTAGTGAAATGTTTAAAACAACCTTTTAAAATAAGCTGTTTAGTCCAGACCTTCTGTGGGACCTCTCCCCCCCAGCCTGGGGCCCTGGGTAGTCACTTCCACCATTCCCCTCACTTGCTACGCCCCTGGACGCGGTCTCTCTCTCTCTCTCTCTCTCTCTCTCTCTCTCTCTCTCTCTCTCTCTCTCTCTCTCTCTCTCTCTCTCTGTGTGTGTGTAGTGTACGTGTATGTTTGCATGCATGCATGTCTATATTTGTCTGTGTCCAGCTGACTAAGAGATTGTACAGTATATTAATATTCACCTGCTGGCTGTGCTCCGTATCCTCCAGCTCCTGAAAAACAACACAAGACAAGTACATACGTGGACCTCAAGAGGGAGCGAAACATCAATAAATCCTCAGAGATGCACGGATATGGGACAAATACCAGTGTGAAACCAGGTGTCTGTACCAGAGAAACATTCCAAACCAGAAATCAAAACCAAGATGCTTGACTCTCCATTTTCTGTACATAGAAGAATGTTAGACATCTCTAATGGAGATTAATCGACTCTGTCATTTTCCAACTAATATCTCCAAAAGAAAGAATGTTAGATCTCTCTAATGGAGATTAATCGATTGTCTGTCATTTTCCAACAAATATCTCCAAACGAATGGTCCAAGTCAATACTGTTCAGTCAAAGTGATGGATCAGATGGACTCAGTATTGAACTATCTCAAGCGCCTGCCCTCTTTTCTTGATCCTCCAATCACAACTGTTGCCTCCCTGAGGAGAACAGTTGTGACTGGAGGATCAAGAAGAGAGGGTGGGGTTTCAGATAGGTATCGGTGCATCCCCCAGTAAACACATTAATTAAACACACATGTATTAGTCAGACAAAAACATTGTAGTAGCACACGAACAGGCAGGCTGTCACGCAGCGACGCAGACACACGTAAAAAGAGACAGACGGACGTAAAATAGACAGACGGACGTGTACACAGAGACATGTACCCTTTTTGCAATTAGGCTTCACGCCAGTGCCGGCAGTACCAGTACCACCAGTACCACCAGTACCACCACCAGTCTCCAGTCCATAAGCCTGGGCACCCAGAGCCACCCCAGCGTCCCCTTAGAGAGACAGCCAGATGAGCAGGTCCAAAGACACAGTAAAAGTAGGTCAGATTTTAGAGAGCAATAATGGTCACACACAGCTATTCACACGTGTACAGTAACTTAACTTACAAACTCTCTCTCTCTTGTACACTTTACATAAATACACAAATAAGCGCTTCATTCTTACCATATTTGCTGGCAGATTTGCCCCCGTCAGCAGGCAGGCCAAGTTGTTGAGCTGCATAGCCATTACCTGGGTGGATGGATGACGAATCGAGATGATGAATCATGCTTGTGTTTGTTTACACAGTGGTTATAAATGTGATCATGCACAGATGTGCAAGCCTGCACACAAAACATGTACCCACAATAATAGCAGATTTGCAATATACTGTATGTATAATACTATATACATAATAGCATACTATGTATAATAGAACTTGTTGACACAGGAACACGTTTGTTTATGTGAAATATGGGGACATTACATAGACTTACATGCATTCTGTAACTAACCCTAAGCTTATCCCTAACGATAACCTAACCATAACCATAACCCAATCATAAACATAACCTAATTTGTGTTATGGGGACACCCAAACTTGTCCCCATAATATCTTTGGTACCCATTGGAGTGTGTAAACAGGTCAGTGTCCCCTGTAGTATAGAAATACAAGTACTATTCAAACACATACACACACATACAGTTCTTCTTACCATCCATTCCAGTAGATACCGCTGGAGCCCGACCATAAGGAACTTGACCGACTCCTCCCCCTGCAGGAGAAAAGAGAGAGGTACATGTCATTGACCTCATATCCTCTCTAACGCAATAGCTCTGTCTGTGCTATCAAAAAAGTATGACTTATACATAATTAATTTTTTTTCTTTTTTTTCTATGTTTTAGCTGAGATTAACTGAATGTATACCATGATACGATTACAACTTGCTTACTGTTGATATCTGTAGACATACTGACTCCTGTAGAGGTGTATGTCAGTGTGCTTTTAAAATTGCGCTCACCACCTACAAGGCTTTAAAGGGTGAAGCCCCAAGCTACATTGCTGAGCTTATAACCCCTTACTGCCCTAATAGGGTTCTCCGCTCTTCCGACCAAGGAGAGCTCGTCGTCCCCCGGACCAAACTAAAAACCAAGGGTGACCAGGGGCTGCTTTTTCAGTCGTAGCACCCAAGCTATGGAATCAGCTACCTTATGAAATCAGGTCTGCTGTTAGTGTGGAGTCTTTTAAGCAAGGTCTAGAAACCTTTTTATACAGTGAGGCTTTTAATTGATCATGTATGTGGTATAACATGTGTGTATGTGTGATTGTATTTAAATTGATTTATTTTTGAAGTATTCTACAATCTTGTATGTGATGAAACATGTGTGGTTATTCTATTCTGATTAACCTTTTACTGCCTGTAAAGCACTTTGTGATTTTAATCTGGAAAAGCGCTATATAAATAAAATGGACCTTACCTTACCTTACCTTAAACCTGTTTTTACCTCTTGTTAAAATTGTGTTTTTATATACTGTACATATTTTATTACCCTCTTTCTCGGTTTATGTTATGGTTTGACAACAATTTCCCCCCTGGGGATAATGTTTGGTCTTTTCTTGTCTTAGGACTGTCTCTGCTCACCATACTTGCCACCAGCTCCGTCCTTTCCTCCACCCAGTGCTCCTGAAACAGGACACATTCAGAGTTACATTCTGAATAAATTAAACTTCTATTAAAGGTAGAATCTCTAATGCCGTCAAACAGCGACCTTTAGGCAAAAACGACCTCTGCTTGGTATTTCTTAACTTTTTTTGGTTTTGGTCTGACGTGTGGGTTGGAGTTGAGTTACTTATGATACTGTGACTTTCTCCAGATGTCTCTTGGCAGAGCCTGAGGTGTTGTGGCCAGCAATAGCAACCCCTCCCCCTTTACCCACTGAAATATAAACCAAACATCAGACAAAAAGAAAGAAAGAATTTAAGCAATGCGCAGTACCCCAGACGGGCTATTTTGCCAAGAGGTCACTATTTGACAACATTAAAGATTCCACCTTTAATCAATAAACACATTTTTACAGACTATACAGATTTTGTCTCCAGCCTGAGGTATAGAGCCCTCCCCTCTTGCTACATAGCTTCACTTCTCTGTTGTCTCACTTTACAACTTCTCCTATTTCTCTATTCTTCCTCTATTTCTCTGTCTTCATCCATCTCCTTTTTAGTCTAGTCTAGGCTCCGAGACAATTTCATTCCATTGACTTTCAGATACCCCTATCTGAGAATACTTTTCAGTGTCTGGATTTGATTTAGCAGGTTATTTCTTTGATTTTATTTGAGATGAGATGGGGGTGATAAACCCTTCCGTCAATAAAATGTAATATATAATCAAAATGAACTATCCTTCACTTTCTCAGTGACGTTAGGTTGAGAACAGCTGCTCTCCAGGGCGGCTACGTGGTGCAGTGGGCAAGGCGCTCACCACGAATACTGGAGACGCTGGGTTCGCCTGTTCGAGCCCAGCGCTCCACATTGCTTTCAGTTTAGCTGGTCGTCCGTACTAATACACATTGGCAGTATTAGGGGGTGGGAAACTGATGGGTGGGGATCGGGCGTTGTGGACAGTGACTCCTACAGGTCGGTTGGTGCACCTGCGCAGTAGAATCAGGAAGCGATGGGGGCGGCGCCCCTCCAAAGCGCAGACCCCTGACGCTGAAAGATCGCGCCGCGCAGGTGAAAAGATGCGACTGCTGTTACCTCGAGTATCGGAGGGGACTCGTGCCATGTATGAAACAGCGTTCGAGACAGGGGAGGGTTGAATTGGATGATACGAAATTGGGATGGGAGAAAAATAGAAAATGGGAGAAAGAGTGGATAAAAAAAAAGAACAGCTGCTCTCCAGCCTACATAATGCATTTACCCATGCCAGCGTCAGGCCCCAGGCCCTGAGCACCGTAGGGTCCCACGCCGTACGCGCCCGGCTGCATCTCCGGCCCCAGCCCCGCTGGGACCACCGGCTGGCCCCCGTAGGGCAGGACACCACCGGGACCAGAACCTGCATGAAGGACCGTTCAGGATTACGGAGAGTAATTGAAAGTTTTGTGCTCATTTTATGCCTGTCTTCTTTTCTTTCTTTTTTTAACTGGTGTGAAGCACTTTGAGCTGCAATTCTTGTATGAAAGGTGCTATACAAATAAAGTTTATTAAAAGTTTATTAATACAAAGACGTGATGCCGGGACACATAACGAGAGAGCTAACGTTATCAATCAGAGAAGAGGTGCCACCTCATACCAAAAACGGAAGAGTGCAAAGGAAGAGCCAAAAAAAACGACTTTCTACTAGAAATCTCGTTTTGTAACGACTGTTTCAATGTTATAACCCTAATAGATCAACTTGTAATTGAAAGGGTGGTGCTCATCTTCCTCTCCTTGTGACTATGGTGCCGCTGGCATGTTATCTAAAAAGGAATGTCTTCATACAGTAGCATCCCATCACAGGCCTCTCATTCTGCAAACAACAGGTGTGGATTTTAATCGGCTCGCAGGTGATCGTATTGAAATGACAGCCACGGCCAACGGCATTGAGCCGCACTGGTTAGCGAGATATGTCAGATTAAGATTAAGATTAAGGATACTATGAATGAGTATGACCAACACATGACATGAGTATGGTGAAATATCTTGTGAGTTCTATGAGGTATCACTAGAAATATTGGAGTTAGAAATCATCTCTATGATGTCAAGGACTCTGTCGCAGAGTTGTTTACACACACCTGCAACTGGCACCCAGCCTTTTAACGGTAATTTTACTGTTTTCTTCATGTATTACATACCTTGTCATTTGATTTGGTGGTTTGTTTGATGTGTTTTAATTATCTCCCTTACCTCTGTGATGTATGTATCGTTTGTCTCTTTTCTATGTTATTTATTTGGTTCCCTGTTACCCTTCGAGAGTAGCTTTTGTCCTCTAACCAGGCCATCATTGCAAATAAGAATTAGTTCTTAATTGACCTGCCTGGTTATATAAAGTTTAAATCAAATAAAAAATAAAATCATGTACGTTTTGGCATTGATAAAAGTATGCAAAGCATACATTTCCTACATGCCTGTTCTGCCTTTGCTTATTTGTTGGTGTGTTATACAGTGTATTGGAAGGAAACATGAAGCTGTCGTCCACTGTTGCTCCATCCTTGGCTAACTCACCATATGCGCCCTGGCCCTGGTTGTAGCCTCCTGCACCAAGACCTAGAAAGTCACATGAGCAGAAATGTGAGGTCATACACTCTTTCACTTCATAGAGCATTGTGATAAACAGGGTTGGGAAGCAATGTAATGGGATTACAGTAATCCGATTACAAAATAACTTTCATCCCTTATAGATGAAAGATTTGTACTCAAATATCAATTGATTGTGGTTTGTCTGTAGTGTTGTTGCTGTAAATGATAATAACAATACTGAAATTGAAATAAATCGAAAATGAAATGAAATTGAAATTAATTGGATGTTTAGCTTCATATTTTCTTTTTGATTTTACATTTACATTTAGTCATTTCGCTTTTATCCAAAGCGACTTACAAGTTCTGTACAACAAGTCAGCAGGAAGGGTACAACTCTGTAAGTAAGATTGTTCGTCAAACAGTGTTGACAGTTTGGAAGGAAAGCAACTGTTGTAATACAATGGATTGCATTAGTGATGACTATTTTAAGCACGTCATTTGTCATTTGTCATCTGTATTGGATAAAATGGCCGCCGTTTAGAGAAGTTGATCACTCTGGGTGTTTTTGACCATGTATAATAGATCAAACAATACAATGTACAGTTCCCCTCCCCCACCCCACCTCCAATGTACAGTTTCTTCCCCCTCAAATGTATATACTCTCTTTTTAGACTATTTTTGTACTCTGGTATGTCATAAATGTCTAGATGTAGTCAAGTCAAGTCAAGAGTTTTATTTGTCACGGCATACAAGTATACAATGAAATGCAGGTGGTCTTGCCCGCAACGATGTGCAATACAGTAGTAACAACATATAATAGAATCCAATAAACAACATTGTGCAATAAACAAGTAACATAGTAGGGCATATCGGTATTTGTACATAGTTATTTACATATTTTATACAATCTCAGGTTATGCTATACTATTTTTAAAGTGACCTGTAACAGTACTGTCTACCTGTATGTCATGTATGTCATATATGTTATGATGAATTGAAAATGGGGGACCCTGATGTAAACAAGACGAAAGTCTTTCTCTGGTCTGCATCCCCTTAACAATTGTGTGTATTGAGCTGTACTGTATTGTACCCATTCTGCAATCTGTTAATAAAATGTTCAATCAATCAAAACATGGCTGAGGCATGGATTAGCCAACCCCTCAAAATAACAGACAACAACGACATCTAGTGGATAACCTCTCCAATTAAATCTGTATGGCAGTGCAGGCATCTTTCCCATTTGTTAAGAATCTATAGATTAGTGTTATCATCAGTTTGGGCTATGATGACATGCAATTACCCGGCAAAGCAGTTTTTCTTTACTTTCCCTTACCTGCTTTGCCTGATAAACCTAACCCAACACTGCAGGGTAAACCAGCCCTTAAATGTAATTCTAATCATCATTCAATTATGATTATCTATATAGGTCACTAAGTGTGTTAGTGGCTTGGTGACCTGCGCTACATGGCAGACTAGATGGCACTCACCAGCACCGTAACCGTTGGCACCAGCGCCATAGTTGGTCCCGTAGCCTGTTGAGAAGGTGGAACACACGTTTAAAACATTTCAAAGAGAGAGAAAATGACATCTCAAACCAAATAGAGTTCAACCACTGCACGGAGCTCTTTTTTCTCCATTCGAC
>NC_140178.1:31064476-31139476 GCF_963971535.1 Notolepis coatsorum
GTCTCCAGTCCATAAGCCTGGGCACCCAGAGCCACCCCAGCGTCCCCTTAGAGAGACAGCCAGATGAGCAGGTCCAAAGACACAGTAAAAGTAGGTCAGATTTTAGAGAGCAATAATGGTCACACACAGCTATTCACACGTGTACAGTAACTTAACTTACAAACTCTCTCTCTCTTGTACACTTTACATAAATACACAAATAAGCGCTTCATTCTTACCATATTTGCTGGCAGATTTGCCCCCGTCAGCAGGCAGGCCAAGTTGTTGAGCTGCATAGCCATTACCTGGGTGGATGGATGACGAATCGAGATGATGAATCATGCTTGTGTTTGTTTACACAGTGGTTATAAATGTGATCATGCACAGATGTGCAAGCCTGCACACAAAACATGTACCCACAATAATAGCAGATTTGCAATATACTGTATGTATAATACTATATACATAATAGCATACTATGTATAATAGAACTTGTTGACACAGGAACACGTTTGTTTATGTGAAATATGGGGACATTACATAGACTTACATGCATTCTGTAACTAACCCTAAGCTTATCCCTAACCATAACCTAACCATAACCATAACCCAATCATAAACATAACCTAATTTGTGTTATGGGGACACCCAAACTTGTCCCCATAATATCTTTGGTACCCATTGGAGTGTGTAAACAGGTCAGTGTCCCCTGTAGTATAGAAATACAAGTACTATTCAAACACATACACACACATACATACTGGCTGAACTCAAACTAGAAAGAAACAGACTAAGAAATGACGTAAACTCCATGATCAAAACTGCTAAAAAAAAATTCATCAATGACAAAACCGAGGAAAACAAAAATAAACCACGTGAACTTTGGAAATTACTCAACAATCAACTAGGCTGCAGTAAAAAACCTCAAAACCAGGTTCTCAAACATAAACATAAAGATGGACAACACGCTCATCACAGACAAGCTGGATGTAGCCAATTACTTAAACACTTTCTTCACAAACATAGCCACAACACTGGTAAACAAACTACCCTCCCACTCAGGGCAGTATGGGGTAGAACACATAGTAGCATACTACAAGAACCTAGGCGTCCACAAAGACGACTTCAAACTGGAAATAGTAACTACAGATGAGGTACTCAAAAAACTGAGCGCCCTCCAACCAAACAAGGCCACTGGCCATGACAACATCCCCTCCAAATTCCTCAGAGACTCAGCAGCAGCCATCACCCCAGTCATCACACACATAATAAACCTCTCCATAAAACAGGGACACGTCCCCAAGGACTTCAAAATTGCGAGAGTAACACCCCTGCACAAAAAGGGCAGCAAATTAGACCCGGGTAACTACCGCCCTGTTTCTATCCTTACATCCATCTCGAAAGTCATGGAAAAAATAGTATACGAACAGATCGAAAAGTACCTCGCGGAAAAAAATCTAATCTACGAATTCCAATCTGGCTTCAGAACATCCCACTCCACTGACACATGCCTTCTCTACTTGAACGACCACATCAAACAAGAGGTGGACGCGGGCAAATACTGCGGCATGGTCATGCTGGACCTACAAAAGGCCTTCGACACTGTCAATCACACCATTCTGATTGACAAGCTAAAAGCAATTGGTTTTGATAGTTTATCAGTGAGCTGGATACAATCCTACCTGGAGGGGAGGGAACAGATGGTGGAAGTAAACGGTACACTATCCCCCCCCCTCACAGTGAGCTGTGGTGTTCCACAAGGAAGCATACTAGGACCGCTACTATTCCTAATTTATGCAAATGACATGTCGTCAGCTTGTGACTGCAACTTGTTCCTGTTTGCGGACGACTCAGCCCTGCTGGTCTCTGACAAGAACAAGTTACAGGTTGAAAAAGCCCTCAGCTCGGAACTAGGCAAAATCTGCATATGGCTCGCCGACAACAAACTATCATTACACATGGGCAAAACAGAGTCCATTCTCTTCGGTTCAAATAACAAACTCAGCAAGACCGACGGCTTCTCGGTTACAGTGGGTGACAATATTATCACAAGGAAAGATGAAATTACCTACCTGGGTTCCATCCTAGAGGCTAATCTTTCCTGTGACAAAATGGCATCCAATGTAATAAAAAAAGTCAACCAACGAACGCGATTCTTGTACCGGATCTCCTCTCTGGTAAACAAGAATACCCTGAAGACTCTAGCAGGAGCACTCATTCAAGGGTACTACGACTATGCTTGCACCTCATGGTACCAAAGCACCTCAAAGGCACTAAAAAACAAATTACAAACATCTCAAAACAAGCTAGTCAGACTACTACTTGACCTGACTCCTAGAACCCACCTCACCCCTGCCCACTTTGACAACCTAGGATGGCTTAGAGTAGACGACAGAGTACAGCAACTTGCAATGGGCCTGGTCTACAAGATACACTACGCGACCAAGGTACCCATGTACATGTCAAAATACTTCCCAAAGGTCAGTGAATACCACGATCACAACACCAGAGGGAGCTCCACAAATCATGTAAAACCCAGATTCGGATCAAACAAGGGACTAAACACGTTTCGCAATTATGCCACATCAATGTGGAACGCCCTGCCTAAAGCTGTAAAGGAATGTGAATCACTACCCACCTTCAAAAACACTCTCAAAAAACACCTACGTGAGACTGCAATTCGAAACTGGCCCCTACAAATGTCCTAACCTAGTTGTACAGTAAATGACCAAGTAAGGCTTTGTCAATATTCAAATGTACAGTGTAAAATGTGTGTGTGTCCCCTTCCCAACCCCCCCCCCCCCCCCACCTCCAATGTACAGCCCTCACCCAACCCACCCAACCCCACCCCACCCAACCAACCTCCTCCAATGTACAGTTTCTATGCCAAATGTATATACACTCCTTTTCTGGACACTTTTGTATCACAAACAGTACTGTATTTGCAAATCTGATATGTCATAAATGTATAGATGTAGCAGTACTGTCTATCTGTATGTCATGTATGTCATATATGTTATGATGAATTGAAAATGGGGGACCCTGATGTAAACAAGTCGAAAGTCTTTCTCTGGTCTGCATCCCCTTAACAATTGTATGTATTGAGCTGTACTGTACTGTACCCATTCTGCAATCTGTTAATAAACTTTTCAATCAATCAATCAATACAGTTCTTCTTACCATCCATTCCAGTAGATACCGCTGGAGCCCGACCATAAGGAACTTGACCGACTCCTCCCCCTGCAGGAGAAAAGAGAGAGGTACATGTCATTGACCTCATATCCTCTCTAACGCAATAGCTCTGTCTGTGCTATCAAAAAAGTATGACTTATACATAATTAAATTTTTTTCTTTTTTTTCTATGTTTTAGCTGAGATTAACTGAATGTATACCATGATACGATTACAACTTGCTTACTGTTGATATCTGTAGACATACTGACTCCTGTAGAGGTGTATGTCAGTGTGCTTTTAAAATTGCGCTCACCACCTACAAGGCTTTAAAGGGTGAAGCCCCAAGCTACATTGCTGAGCTTATAACCCCTTACTGCCCTAATAGGGTTCTCCGCTCTTCCGACCAAGGAGAGCTCGTCGTCCCCCGGACCAAACTAAAAACCAAGGGTGACCAGGCTTTTTCAGTCGTAGCACCCAAGCTATGGAATCAGCTACCTTATGAAATCAGGTCTGCTGTTAGTGTGGAGTCTTTTAAGCAAGGTCTAGAAACCTTTTTATACAGTGAGGCTTTTAATTGATCATGTATGTGGTATAACATGTGTGTATGTGTGATTGTATTTAAATTGATTTATTTTTGAAGTATTCTACAATCTTGTATGTGATGAAACATGTGTGGTTATTCTATTCTGATTAACCTTTTACTGCCTGTAAAGCACTTTGTGATTTTAATCTGGAAAAGCGCTATATAAATAAAATGGACCTTACCTTACCTTAAACCTGTTTTTACCTCTTGTTAAAATTGTGTTTTTATATACTGTACATATTTTATTACCCTCTTTCTCTGTTTATGTTATGGTTTGACAACAATTTCCCCCCTGGGGATAATGTTTGGTCTTTTCTTGTCTTAGGACCGTCTCTGCTCACCATACTTGCCACCAGCTCCGTCCTTTCCTCCACCCAGTGCTCCTGAAACAGGACACATTCAGAGTTACATTCTGAATAAATTAAACGTCTATTAAAGGTAGAATCTCTAATGCCGTCAAACAGCGACCTTTAGGCAAAACGACCTCTGCTTGGTATTTCTTAACTTTTTTTGGTTTTGGTCTGACGTGTGGGTTGGAGTTGAGTTACTTATGATAATGTGACTTTCTCCAGATGTCTCTTGGCAGAGCCTGAGGTGTTGTGGCCAGCAATAGCAACCCCTCCCCCTTTACCCACTGAAATATAAACCAAACATCAGACAAAAAGAAAGAAAGAATTTAAGCAATGCGCAGTACCCCAGACGGGCTATTTTGCCAAGAGGTCACTATTTGACAACATTAAAGATTCCACCTTTAATCAATAAACACATTTTTACAGACTATACAGATTTTGTCTCCAGCCTGAGGTATAGAGCCCTCCCCTCTTGCTACATAGCTTCACTTCTCTGTTGTCTCACTTTACAACTTCTCCTATTTCTCTATTCTTCCTCTATTTCTCTGTCTTCATCCATCTCCTTTTTAGTCTAGTCTAGGCTCCGAGACAATTTCATTCCATTGACTTTCAGATACCCCTATCTGAGAATACTTTTCAGTGTCTGGATTTGATTTAGCAGGTTATTTCTTTGATTTTATTTGAGATGAGATGGGGGTGATAAACCCTTCCGTCAATAAAATGTAATATATAATCAAAATGAACTATCCTTCACTTTCTCAGTGACGTTAGGTTGAGAACAGCTGCTCTCCAGGGCGGCTACGTGGTGCAGTGGGCAAGGCGCTCACCACGAATACTGGAGACGCTGGGTTCGCCTGTTCGAGCCCAGCGCTCCACATTGCTTTCAGTTTAGCTGGTCGTCCGTACTAATACACATTGGCAGTATTAGGGGGTGGAAACTGATGGGTGGGGATCGGGCGTTGTGGACAGTGACTCCTACAGGTCGGTTGGTGCACCTGCGCAGTAGAATCAGGAAGCGATGGGGGCGGCGCCCCTCCAAAGCGCAGACCCCTGACGCTGAAAGATCGCGCCGCGCAGGTGAAAAGATGCGACTGCTGTTACCTCGAGTATCGGAGGGGACTCGTGCCATGTATGAAACAGCGTTCGAGACAGGGGAGGGTTGAATTGGATGATACGAAATTGGGATGGGAGAAAAATAGAAAATGGGAGAAAGAGTGGATAAAAAAAAAGAACAGCTGCTCTCCAGCCTACATAATGCATTTACCCATGCCAGCGTCAGGCCCCAGGCCCTGAGCACCGTAGGGTCCCACGCCGTACGCGCCCGGCTGCATCTCCGGCCCCAGCCCCGCTGGGACCACCGGCTGGCCCCCGTAGGGCAGGACACCACCGGGACCAGAACCTGCATGAAGGACCATTCAGGATTACGGAGAGTAATTGAAAGTTTTGTGCTCATTTTATGCCTGTCTTCTTTTCTTTCTTTTTTTAACTGGTGTGAAGCACTTTGAGCTGCAATTCTTGTATGAAAGGTGCTATACAAATAAAGTTTATTAAAAGTTTATTAATACAAAGACGTGATGCCGGGACACATAACGAGAGAGCTAACATTATCAATCAGAGAAGAGGTGCCACCTCATACCAAAAACGGAAGAGTGCAAAGGAAGAGCCAAAAAAACGACTTTCTACTAGAAATCTCGTTTTGTAACGACTGTTTCAATGTTATAACCCTAATAGATCAACTTGTAATTGAAAGGGTGGTGCTCATCTTCCTCTCCTTGTGACTATGGTGCCGCTGGCATGTTATCTAAAAAGGAATGTCTTCATACAGTAGCATCCCATCACAGGCCTCTCATTCTGCAAACAACAGGTGTGGATTTTAATCGGCTCGCAGGTGATCGTATTGAAATGACAGCCACGGCCAACGGCATTGAGCCGCACTGGTTAGCGAGATATGTCAGATTAAGATTAAGATTAAGGATACTATGAATGAGTATGACCAACACATGACATGAGTATGGTGAAATATCTTGTGAGTTCTATGAGGTATCACTAGAAATATTGGAGTTAGAAATCATCTCTATGATGTCAAGGACTCTGTCGCAGAGTTGTTTACACACACCTGCAACTGGCACCCAGCCTTTTAACTGTAATTTTACTGTTTGCTTCATGTATTACATACCTTGTCATTTGATTTGGTGGTTTGTTTGATATGTGTTTTAATTATCTCCCTTACCTCTGTGATGTATGTATCGTTTGTCTCTTTTCTATGTTATTTATTTGGTTCCCTGTTACCCTTCGAGAGTAGCTTTTGTCCTCTAACCAGGCCATCATTGCAAATAAGAATTAGTTCTTAATTGACCTGCCTGGTTATATAAAGTTTAAATCAAATAAAAAATAAAATCATGTACGTTTTGGCATTGATAAAAGTATGCAAAGCATACATTTCCTACATGCCTGTTCTGCCTTTGCTTATTTGTTGGTGTGTTATACAGTGTATTGGAGGGAAACATGAAGCTGTCGTCCACTGTTGCTCCATCCTTGGCTAACTCACCATATGCGCCCTGGCCCTGGTTGTAGCCTCCTGCACCAAGACCTAGAAAGTCACGTGAGCAGAAATGTGAGGTCATACACTCTTTCACTTCATAGAGCATTGTGATAAACACGGTTGGGAAGCAATGTAATGGGATTACAGTAATCCGATTACAAAATAACTTTCATCCCTTATAGATGAAAGATTTGTACTCAAATATCAATTGATTGTGGTTTGTCTGTAGTGTTGTTGCTGTAAATGATAATAACAATACTGAAATTGAAATAAATCGAAAATGAAATGAAATTGAAATTAATTGGATGTTTAGCTTCATATTTTCTTTTTGATTTTACATTTACATTTAGTCATTTCGCTTTTATCCAAAGCGACTTACAAGTTCTGTACAACAAGTCAGCAGGAAGGGTACAACTCTGTAAGTAAGATTGTTCGTCAAACAGTGTTGACAGTTTGGAAGGAAAGCAACTGTTGTAATACAATGGATTGCATTAGTGATGACTATTTTAAGCACGTCATTTGTCATTTGTCATCTGTATTGGATAAAATGGCCGCCGTTTAGAGAAGTTGATCACTCTGGGTGTTTTTGACCATGTATAATAGATCAAACAATACAATGTACAGTTCCCCTCCCCCACCCCACCTCCAATGTACAGTTTCTTCCCCCTCAAATGTATATACTCTCTTTTTAGACTATTTTTGTACTCTGGTATGTCATAAATGTCTAGATGTAGTCAAGTCAAGTCAAGAGTTTTATTTGTCACGGCATACAAGTATACAATGAAATGCGGGTGGTCTTGCCCGCAACGATGTGCAATACAGTAGTAACAACATATAATAGAATCCAATAAACAACATTGTGCAATAAACAAGTAACATAGTAGGGCATATCGGTATTTGTACATAGTTATTTACATATTTTATACAATCTCAGGTTATGCTATACTATTTTTAAAGTGACCTGTAACAGTACTGTCTACCTGTATGTCATGTATGTCATATATGTTATGATGAATTGAAAATGGGGGACCCTGATGTAAACAAGACGAAAGTCTTTCTCTGGTCTGCATCCCCTTAACAATTGTGTGTATTGAGCTGTACTGTATTGTACCCATTCTGCAATCTGTTAATAAAATGTTCAATCAATCAATCAAAACATGGCTGAGGCATGGATTAGCCAACCCCTCAAAATAACAGACAACAACGACATCTAGTGGATAACCTCTCCAATTAAATCTGTATGGCAGTGCAGGCATCTTTCCCATTTGTTAAGAATCTATAGATTAGTGTTATCATCAGTTTGGGCTATGATGACATGCAATTACCCGGCAAAGCAGTTTTTCTTTACTTTCCCTTACCTGCTTTGCCTGATAAACCTAACCCAACACTGCAGGGTAAACCAGCCCTTAAATGTAATTCTAATCATCATTCAATTATGATTATCTATATAGGTCAGTAAGTGTGTTAGTGGCTTGGTGACCTGCGCTAGATGGCAGACTAGATGGCACTCACCAGCACCGTAACCGTTGGCACCAGCGCCATAGTTGGTCCCGTAGCCTGTTGAGAAGGTGGAACACACGTTTAAAACATTTCAAAGAGAGAGAAAATGACATCTCAAACCAAATAGAGGTCAACCACTGCACGGAGCTCTTTTTTCTCCATTCCACCGTTTGGCGGCGGCTGTGGGCTCTTTTACGGACGACCGTTTGTGTAGCTAACGTGATGGAACATTTTAAAAGTAAGAGAGGGAGACAGACAGACAATAATCATACCGACACCCCCAAACACCCGTGGGCAGGGGCGTAGCTGGGGGGGGGTAGCTTAGGATGATTCCAAGGGCCCAGCACTGAGAGGGGCCCCCAAAAAAAAAAAAAAAAAAAAAAAAATGTTTTTTACTAGACATCACTCAGGTGTATTATTGATGCTCTCATTGATACTATGTTTGTTTCTGAAGTGTGTGTGTGTGTGTGTGTGTGTGTGTGTGTGTGTGTGTGTGTGTGTGTGTGTGTGTGTGTGTGTGTGTGTGTGTGTGTGAGATATATAGAGAGAGGGGGGGGGCTTTGGTAGACCATTGCATTGGTCCATTCATTGAAGATGAACGCAATGCGACATCCTTTACTAGGCTCACCCACCAACAGTGCAGGTGCTGAACTGCTGATCCGAATGTATAGGTAAAAACCATATTATGCGTTTTCATCAATAAAAAAATGGCCAAAAAAATTCGTCTCGCGCGCTTACGCGCGCTTGCATTAACTGGGGGCCTACAAATACATTCTTTCATGGGGCCCAGAATCTGGAGCTACACCCCTGCCCGTGGGCACTGCTTTGGCACCACCAGCTGTGCCGTAATGAGAACAGATGGGAGGTCACTTCCTGTCAAGTGAGAATATGTCCGTTCTAATTGAGGATCATTCGTCCCGTTAACGGAGGAGAATGGATGGAAGACGACTTGCAGAGGACGATGCAGAGGACCTCTGTCAGGAGTCTCATACACCGCTAATCCCTTGACATTCTTGGTATATCTATATGGTTCTATGATCTGTTCCCCACTCGTGTTTCACAGCAGAGAGGTTTTGCCTCTCTGTCCTCTGTCAAATGGGAAGAGACTCCCAGCTGATCTTCCCACACTTGTTACTGCTGGCATCGAAAGGGTTGCTTCCTACAAATATCTAGGCATTACAGTGGACGAGAACCTTACGTTTAAATCTCACATAGACAAACTTGTGTCAAAGCTGAAGCTTAAACTCGGCTTCTTTTTCAGAAACAGGACCTGTTTTTCACTTAAAAGTGAGAAGTCACCTGATCTCGACCACCTTCTTACCACTACTCGATTATGGTGACTTACTCTATATGTATGCACCTGATCAGTACCTTAGAAAGCTTGATACTGTGTACCATTCTGCCTTACGCTTTGTCACGGGATGTGGAAATCGAGTGCACCATTGCACGCTATATACCATTGCAAGTTATCCATCTCTACAAATACGGCGATTTTCTCGATGGCTCTCTCTGGTGCACAAAGCTCTGCTTAAACTGGTTCCCTCGTACCTAAGTGTGCTTCTGTGCACAAAGCAATATAAGTATGCCCTTCGTTCTCAAGCTGTTCTAACACTGGAAGTTCCCCATATGAGAACTGAATTGGGAAAAAGGGCTTTTAAATATGCTGCTCCTTCATCTTGGAACAAGATACAGGAGGACCTAAAATTACCAGGACTGGTCACCCTCGGAGAATTCAAAGCCATTTTAAAATCCTACGAACTCAGTTCCCTTGGTCAGTGCAACTGTGTTTGATCATTTGCCTGAAATTGGAGCTTGATGTAAATGTTTTATCTGTATTTTATTGTGATGTTCTTTTTTATGTTGAAACTTTCTGCTGCCTTGCTTGGCCAGATCGCTCTTGAAAAGAGATTTTAATCTCAATGATGCTTATCTGGTTAAATAAAGGATTTGATTGATTGATTGATTGATTGATTGATTGTCCCGAATTTCAGGGCATCAATCTTATCTTATCTTTTTTTTTATCTACTTGATTTTTCTCCCATCCCAATTTACCTCTTGTGCCAATTCTCCCTCCCCCTCCCCTGATCGTTGCTCGCATGTGCCCCCCACTGGCCAGTCGTAGAGAGGATAGAAGCCTTGCATCACGTGTCCCCCTCCGATACATGTGGAGGCAGCCAGTCCCATCTTTTTCACCTGCCAGCGCAGACTCTCATTGGCGAGGAGTAACGTGTAGGTGGCTCACACTGCCCCCCGCCCATTTTCCTGTCTTTGCTGTGCAGGCGCCCTGACCGACCTGTAGGAGTCGCTGTTTACAACGACCAGACTACCACCATCGACTCTCCTCCCGCTGACTCTGTCCCAATTGAGTCAGTATGACGGCCGGCCCCAAGCCGGAGGCAACGCTGACAGCCGGATTCGATACCGGTGTCTCTTGCGTTGGTGACGAGCGCAATGTCCGCTGCGCCACCGCCCCAATCTTATCTTATCTTAAGTGTTCCTTGACCACATGGGTTCTAACTTCTATTTAAGGCGGTATTTCCTCAAACTCTGGTTCAAGGATCAGAGCCCAGGCCCACGGATATAAATATTTGATTTAAGTTCATAGTATAGATTATGGTAAGTAGTATCTGATTGAAAGTGCAATAAGGGGACACTATTTACAGCAAGAGAGAGAGAGAGAGAGAGAGAGAGAGAGAGAGAGATAGAGAGAGAGATAGAGAGAGAGAGAGAGAAAGAGAAAGAAAGAGAGAGTGAGGGGGAGACAGAGAGACAGAGAGAGAGTGAGAGAGAGAAAGAAAGATTGAGAGTGAGAGAGAAAGAAAGAGAGAGAGATGTGAGAGAGAAAGAGAAGGGGAAAGAGAGAGAAAGAGAAAGAGTGAGAGTGAGAAAGAGAGTCAGAAAGAGAGAAAGAGAGATGGTGAGAGAGAGAAAAAAACGAGAGAGAAATAAGTTAAAATAAGCAGTAGCGTAAAAGAGATTTATTATAACCCCTTTGAGATGAGAAATAATAAGAGAGAGAGGGAGAAGAGAGAGGAGAGAGAGAGAGAGAGAAATAAGTTAATAAATAAGCAGTAAGGGTAAAATAGATTGAAGTATAAACCCTAAGATGAGAAATAATAACAGAAAGAAAAAATAAATAAAACTTGATTCCTCACCTCCTGCTTTGCTGGCTCCTTGTGGGTATCCTCCCTGTCCCAGACCAGCACCTGAGAGAGAGAGAGAGAGAGAGGAGAGAGAGAGAGAGAGAGAGAGAGAGAGAGAGAGAGAGGAGAGAGAGAGACGAGAGAGAGAGAGAGAGAGAGAGAGAGAGAGAGAGAGAGAGAGAGAGAGAGAGAGAGGAGGAGAGAGAGACGAGAGAGAGAGAGAGAGAGAGAGAGAGAGAGAGAGGAGAGAGAGAAAGAAGTTAAAATAAGCAAGTAGGGTAAATAGATGAAGTATAAAACCTAAGATGAGAAAGTAATAACAAGAAAGTAAAATAAAATAAAACTTGATTCCTCACCTCCTGCTTTGCTGGCGCCTTGTGGGTATCCTCCCTGCCCCAGACCAGCACCTGAGAGAGAGAGAGACGAGAGAGAGAGACGAGAGAGAGAGAGAGAGAGAGAGGAGAGAGAGAGAGTGAGAGAGAGAGGAGAGAGGAGAGAGGAGAGAGAAATAAGTTAAATTAGCAGTAGGTAAAATAGATTGAAGTATAAACCCTAAGATGAGAATAATAACAGAAAGGAAAAATAAATAAACTTGATTCCTCACCTCCTGCTTTGCTGGCTCCTTGTGGGTATCCTCCCTGTCCCAGACCAGCACCTGAGAGAGAGGAGAGAGAGAGAGAGAGGAGAGGAGAGAGAGAGAGAGAGAGAGAGAGAGAGAGAGAGAGAGAGAGAGAAGAGAGAGAGAAATAAGTTAAAATAAGCAGTAGGGAAAAATAGATCGAAGTATAAACCCTAAGATGAGAAATAATAACAGAAAGGAAAAATAAATAAAACTTGATTCCTCACCTCCTGCTTTGCTGGCTCCTTGCCCTCCCTGTCCCAGGCCTATGGATCACGCAGTACATCACCACATGTTACCTTACTACATCCTCACTTCTTACTATATATTTTAACCAGTTAACATGGATGCTTGTTAGTTTTCACATATCAATGTCCAACTTTACCTGCTCCATAGCCTCCAGGACCTAGGCCTGCTCCAGGATAGCTTCCTGCTCCCTAATAAGTTAAATGTCCCATGCATTGCTATTCCTTGCACTATTTGGGCAACACAATTCCTGTGAGTCTATGGAACACATCTGTTTTTTTTTATCCACTTTTTCTCCCATTTTCTATATTTTCTCCCATCCCAATTTCGTATCATCCAATTCAACCCTCCCCTGTCACGAACGCTGTTTCTTGCCTCCCACAAGCGGCTGCAATGTGGACTAAGTCATACATAGCACAAGTCCCCTCCGGTACTTGAGGTAACAGCAGTCGCATCTTTTCACCTGCGCAGCTCTATCTCTCAATGGCGAGGAGTAACGCGTGGGAGGCTCACGCTGCCCCCGACACTTCCTGATTCTACTGCGCAGGCGCACCAACCGACCTGTAGGAGTCGCTGTCCACAACGCCCGATCCCCACCCATCAGTTTCCCACCCCCTAATACGGCCAATGTGTATTAGTATGAACGACCAGCTAAACTGAAAGCAATGTGGAGCGCTGGGCTCGAACAGGCAAGCCCAGCGTCTCCGTCATTCGTGGCGAGCGCCTTGCCCACTACGCCACGTAGCCGCCCTTCTATGGAACACATCTGTAAAGTTATTTTAAAAAAAATTCATGGTTTTGTATTTATAATGAAGTAGTCAAAAGGAAAAATGTTCTAGTTCAGGATTTCAGGCTTTTCTTGGATGGGCTCCGCCCATAAGCACTTTGAGTGACAGTCACCCACAGTCTGCACTGGCACAGAGAGAGAGATAGAGGTCAGGTTGTGTGTAAAATGCATGTGTTATGAGCGTGCTCCGGGAGAAGTCCCTCCACATGCGGTCAGGTTGTGTGTAAAATGCGTGTGTTATGAGCGTGGTCCGGGAGAAGTCCCTTCACATGCGGTCAGGTTGTGTGTAAAATGCGTGTGTTATGAGCGTGCTCCGGGAGAAGTCCCTTCACATGCGGTCAGGTTGTGTGTAAAATGCGTGTGTTATGAGCGTGCTCCGGGAGAAGTCCCTCCACGCGCGCGGTCAGGTTGTGTGTAAAATGCGCTTGTGTTATGAGCGTGCTCCGGGAGAAGTCCCTCCACGAGCGCGGTCAGGTTGTGTGTAAAATGCGCGTGTGTTATGAGCGTGCTCCGAGAGAAGTCCCTCCACGAGCGCGGTCAGGTTGTGTGTAAAATGCGCGTGTGTTATGAGCGTGCTCCGAGAGAAGTCCCTCCACGAGCGCGGTCAGGTTGTGTGTAAAATGCGTGTGTTATGAGCGTGCTCCGGGAGAAGTCCCTTCACGAGCGCGGTCAGGTTGTGTGTAAAATGCGTGTGTTATGAGTGTGCTCCGGGAGAAGTCCCTTCACGAGCGCAGCCAGGTTGTGTGTAAAATGCGTGTGTGTCGGCACCCGAGCACAGAGCGAATGGTTGCGCTACAACCATAGAGGGGGCGTTACTGCAGATCAGCTCCTTGCTACGTAGGATAGCGAGTCAAATCAGAATGGCTTAGTTGAGTGAGGGAAGATCTTGTGAACTCGAGACTAGACTGATGAGTCAATATGATAATTAGAGACACAGACCACATTGATAGAATCCCCCATTGCTAGGAAACAATGCTAAACACTGGAAAAGGCCATTTATAATGCATGGGACCTTTAAAATAAGCAGTAGGGTCAAATAGATTTAAGTATAAACCCTAAGATGAGAAATAATAACAGAAAGGAAAAATAAATAAAACTTGATTCCTCACCTCCTGCTTTGCCAGCTCCTTGCGGGTATCCTCCCTGTCCCAGACCAGCAACTGAGAGAGAGAGAGAGAGAGAGAGAGAGAGAGAGAGAGAGAGAGAGAGAGAGAGAGAGAGAGAGAGAGAGAGAGAGAGAGAGAGAGAGAGAGAGAGAAATAAGTCAAAATAAGCAGTAGGGTAAAAGAGATTTAAGTATAAACCCTTTAACTCTTTGGACGCCAGACCCGAGGATAGTCGGGTTATCTCGCCGACCGTTCAGCGCCAGACCTGAGTATAGTCGGGTTTTCATCGTTATTTCTTTTATTCGATATTTCCATTCATTACAGGCACACGGACTTGGGGTTAACATGGGGAATCATCCTGAGCTATCAACACATCCATTCGTAAAGATTATTGTCCGCCATCTTGGTTTCATTTCTAAAAACTCGAACTGGCAGAGTGATTGTAATTCGGTTGTGGGATCACAAGCGTGTGTTATGAGAAATAACCACGTCTAACTTGACTGTTTCAGCCAATCAGAATCAAGGAATTTGCATGCCATTGTATAATACCTATTATACACATTTGATTTGGAAATAGCAGCATGTCCAGGCGAAAAACGGCAACACTTTTAGTGAAATTCATGTTTTGCTGCATATCGTCGTTTTCTGGGATTAGACAGGATCACTCTAAAACCATACTTATATTCACCACGGTATAACACGCGAACGTATTGATGGAAAATTATATTCTTTTTCACATATTGAACAATAGATACTTGATGTCAAATGGGCCATAGTATTGTATCCATAGCTATAATATAGAATATATATATATAGCCCTGCAAACACCGCCACTTATTCCTATCTTTTAGAGCGTTGGCGTGGTAGGAACTAAGATGCTCTAGGCCTCCGGTGCTCAAAGAGTTAAGATGAGAAATAATAACAGAAAGGAAAAATAAATAAAACTTGATTCCTCACCTCCTGCTTTGCCAGCTCCTTGCGGGTATCCTCCCTGTCCCAGACCAGCAACTGAAATTGAGAGAGAGAGAGAGAGAGAGAGAGAGAGAGAGAGAGAGAGAGAGAGAGAGAGAGAGAGAGACAGAGAGAGACAGAGAGACAGAGAGATATACATAAGTTAAAATAAGCAGTAGGGTAAAAGAGATTGAAGTATAAACCCTTTAAGATGAGAAATAATAACAGAAAGGTAACATTTATAAAACTTGATTCCTCACCTCCTGCTTTGCTGGCTCCTTGCGGGTATCCTCCCTGACCCAGGCCTATGGATCACGCAGTACATCACCACATGTTACCTTACTACATCCTCACTTCTTACTATATATTTTAACCAGTTAACATGGATGCTTGTTAGTTTTCACATATCAATGTCCAACTTTACCTGCTCCATAGCCTCCAGGGCCTAGGCCTGCTCCAGGATAGCTTCCTGCTCCCCCACCGTAGCCTGTGAAATAAAGTCAATACTGCCTGAGCAAAAGTCCCTGTGATAGGCTGTGATGCTGAAGGGGCATCTACTTAATCAGCACTGCTACTAACCTGTTGACTGAGGAGAAATGGGGAAAAAGAAAAAAGAAAAGAAGAAAAAACACGCCAAGTGCCAATGACACAAGACTGCCTCTGGCTCAGAGCCTAAGCAGATACCGTATAACATCCATGCAAATCACACATTGTGACAGCTTGTAGACACACAACATCCATGCATCACACGTAACTGCGTGGGCGGGAAACAAAGCCAGCTGTAGTGAGAGACGAGGGGATCGTCCGGGGATCGGGGTGGAAATCAACTCGACAGCTTTGCCGTTTGCCCCCCCCCTCGCTTGAAGTCAGCAGTCAAACACAGATGGTGAAAACGTGAAACCGGGCTCCATTGACCATGTTCACACGGCGGGCCATCTTTGTCTCATGTCATGCTTATAGATGGGATTCCTTTCCACCGTACACTATGGTTAATAGAGTATGAACCAAATCAATGCGGAAACAAGACTGACAAATCATTCAGAGACATGATCATCAACCCTCGGCATGCGGTGGTTTCCGTTGATACGGAGTGATCGCTATCAAGGCCAAGAGTGACTGGTGCCACATGCAGCCGGAACACGAAACAGAGACACTACTCCTTTCTACAGTTACGTCTTTACCAGCTTTGGACGCTTTAGCGGCACCGTTTCCATCGGGAAGTCCCCCTCCTGGACCCAGTCATGAAACCAAAAGACCACAGGCAGATACTAAACATCAAACGGGGATTTGATTTGAAATACATGTTGTATGTGATGAGGTGAAAGATGCCCCATGCATGAAGAGTCTCAGACAGACAAAAGACAAAGAGACACACAGATAAGTTTGGTGGCTTTGGCTTTACCGTTGTTCTGGGCACCATTGGGCACACCGGCATTAGGGCCGTTTCCTAGAACCAAAAATATTGTTACTGAATTTAAAATGACCCCCTACAAAATGCCACCGGTCGATATGGTATCCGACTGTAGGTACTGTGTAAGGTGTGAAGAATGACCAGTCTTATTACATACTGTGGTATCAAACATCTCAAACCAACACGTACAATGCAGATTGTTCAACTTTAAATTGAGTTCAATAATACCAGTACTGTCAAGTCCTCTGGATTAACATGCATAAAGGACAGTTTCAGTTTACCATTGCCATTGGCTCCCTTGCCATTTGGGACCCCAGCTCCTTGGCCATATCCTAGAGACCCAGAACATTACTAGTGTCATATTGGATAAATGCCTAAAGGAACACACCAACATTATGGGAAATGCACAAATTAATGGTAGTGGATACGGATCATCCTCTCGCCTAGCTGTTGGCCAAAAACACCCCTCCCTGAGTTTTAAACTAGGCTAGCTGATCTGTATCCACTTCCATACATTTTTGCTAACCTAGACTAGCTTGCAGCTGGATAGCTTTCTACTCAACGTATACAGAGAGGAAATCTATCTTCTTGTCTGACTCTGGAGAAGACGGTAAGCGCATTTCTCATAATGTTGGAATGTTCTTTTCATGCTCATGTAGTTGCTATAATTTTTTTTTTAATAATGATATTCATCCGTTTCCAACAGGCGATCATACACATTACCAGATGCTTAATTGACAATTCCCTACCGACCAGCACAGCTGTTAAGCACGTTGGGCATTCACCAGTTCATATTATTGTGTCAAAACACACCAGTAACTCCAGAGTCATGCACTGATATATTATACATTCTAAGATATTCCTTTGCTCTGGTTTGTTACATGGTTCTGTTTAGTGCACTTGTACAGTGCCTGCTCTTAAATGGACAAAAGTAATGAACATATAATTGATGTATCTCAAGCACCGTCCTCTTTTCTTGATCGTCCAACTGTACCTATGCACTTAATCCCCAACTCCAAACATATAGGCTACATACATAGTCCTTAAACTACTCTGTAGCCAAACAGCTTCAGTTCACCATTGCCCGGCAGGCCTAATGTGAAAAGATCCTAAATGCAACACAGACTCATCTACAGCATGATATTATTTCATTTTACTTTTGAGTAAAAGTTGATAAATAAGTCAGATAAGTTTACCATTGCCTTTGGGTCCCTTTCCGTTTTGACCTCCATTGCCTGGACCGTAGCCTGGAGACCACAGCACTGATTATTAGTACTGAAGCAATCATCCTCAGAGGTTCCGTCAATTTCTGATTCATGTTAACTTTTTTTTTTACTGAAGAACACTGTACAATAATTTCCCACAAGGGCCATTGTACGGACCATACATCTGGCTCATAACCACAAATCAATAATCGCACAAAACACATGCTTCTGTCATTTACCTAAAAAACATTCACATTTAGACACATCTAGTTAAGCTCGATCCAAACAGCAGTTTGTTAACTCTTTCTGATCGCACATCTCCTGTTGTTCATTACCAAACATCATGCAATGTGATGTTAATTTTTATATTGTTGGGGGGAAGGGGGGGGGGGGGGGGGTGATGCCACAAGACAGACAGGGATACAGGGAATAGGTTTGTCATTGCTTTCAGCATCTGAAAGCGCTCCAGCAAAGGGCCTATAGCCTGGGAACCGACAACCCTCATTTAGTCCTAGGAACTGGAATGAACCAGATCAAAGTTTTGGGGGATAATAAGCATGCTGAAATGCTTTTGAACCCTGTCATCACCACTTCTGTTATTCAGCTTTTGACAATGCAACATTACTAAATTACATGCAACACAAACGTGATGCTCATTTGGACGAAGACGGATGCAACAATGCTTGGCGGACATGCGGACAGTCGAGATTTACCGTTGCCCCCAGCTGAGGCGCCTCCATTAGCTGGACCATATCCTGGAGAACAACAACACTGATTAGCAAATGAGCAGGTCCATTGAGTGGCCCAGATCCTGCACCTTATCCCAGAGACCACAGCTACTATCATTACCATACTATTTACATACAACATCCCGTTAGAGATTTGACAGGTACAGAAACACTAGCAGGTGCTTACCGTTGTTTTTAGCACCAGAAGGACCTCCTGCACCTGGGAACCAACACCAGCTCTTATTCAATACCAGACTATAATCAAACTCATGCCAGATGTTGACAAATGAATCAACCGTTATTCAAAATTATCATTTGCATCTGATTATTAGACATGCCACAATGCTTTTATCATGTGAATCATTCTCATCGTCTATTCCATGGTTGCTTGGAAATGACAGGGACTCTTGTTTTGTGGAGCGGTCACACACAGACTTGCTGGCAACAATTTGTCTTTGGCTCCACCACACAGTGGGGGCCTCCATTAGCTGGACTGTGTCATGGAGACCACTGATTACTGCTCTCATCAACCATCTATCAAACACTTTGTACTCTCAAAGAGACATCATACAACACTGCTGAACTATGACCTACTGGAAACAAGATTATGCTAAGCTAACAACTAATCCAACTCATGCTTGCACACAATGCATTGGTCAGTAGCCTCATTTTTCAACATGCTCATTCCCAATTGACGACAGACAATGCTTCGATCATATATGTTGTTCTAAAGATCCGCTCTCTAGTTCCTTTCTAACAGATGTTGACTTTCACTTTGTTACTGTAAAGACAAAAGATTAGTAGAGCAGTCACACAGACATGCTAGCAGCAGTTTACCATTGCCTTTAGCTCCACCACCATTGGGACCTCCATTAGCTGGACCATATCCTGGAGACCAGAACGATGATTACTGCTCTCATCAACCATCTATCAAACACTTTCTTTGTAGACTCTCAAAGAGACAGTGTTAATGTTGATGATTGCTGTGATATTATTACTTCCATACAAACGTGAAACTATACAAGTGAACCATTCCATATGCCAAGAGTAGTGCTCAGAAGGGCTGAGAGATTGTTTACCATTTTTAGCACCATTGGTCACCCCAGCAGGGTCTATAGCCTGGGAACCGACAACCCTCATTTAGCCCTAGTTAGGAACTGGAATTAACCAGATCAAGGTTTTGGGGGATAATAAGCATGCTAAAATGCTTTTGAACCCTGTCATCACCACTTCTGTTATTCAGCTTTTGACAATGCAACATTACTAAATTACATGCAACACAAACGTGATGCTCATTTGGACGAAGACGGATGCAACAATGCTTGACGGACATGCGGACAGTCGAGATTTACCGTTGCCCCCAGCTGAGGCGCCTCCATTAGCTGGACCATATCCTGGAGAACAACAACACTGATTAGCAAATGAGCAGGTCCATTGAGTGCCCCAGATCCTGCACCTTATCCCAGAGACCACAGCTACTATCATTACCATACTATTTACATACAACATCCCGTTAGAGATTTGACAGGTACAGAAACACTAGCAGGTGCTTACCGTTGTTTTTAGCACCAGAAGGACCTCCTGCACCTGGGAACCAACACCAGCTCTTATTCATTACCAGACTATAATCAAACTCATGCCAGACGGTGACAAATGAATCAACCGTTATTCAAAATGATCATTTGCATCTGATTATTAGACATGCCGCAATGCTTTTATCATGTGAATCATTCTCATTGTCTATTCCATGGTTGCTTGGAAATGACAGGGACTCTTGTTTTGTAGAGCGGTCACACACAGACTTGCTGGCAACCTTTGTCTTTGGCTCCACCACACAGTGGGGGCCTCCATTAGCTGGACTGTGTCATGGAGACCACTGATTACTGTTCTCATCAACCATCTATCAAACACTTTGTACTCTCAAAGAGACAGTGTTAATGTTGATGATTTCTGTGATATTATTACTTCCATACAAACGTGATACTATACAAGTGAACCATTCCACATGCCAAGAGTAGTGCTCAGAAGGGCTGAGAGATTGGTTACCATTTTTAGCACCATTGGTCACCCCAGCTGCTGGACCATAACCTAGAGACCACAAGAACCGTTACAAAATTACCATACAAATAAAATGTTATGCAACGTGCAATGCCTGTGAGTGGCCAACTGCGTGAGGAATGAGTGAGTGACTATCTATCAAACCACTCCATCATCAACCATCTATCAAACACTCCATTTGTACTCTCAAAGAGACATCATACAACACTGTTTGCCACTTGATTGGGGATAGACAGGTAGACGTTTAAAATAGATTTTAGCACCCAGGGAGCTCCTGCAGCTGAACTATGACTGCTGGAAACAAGATTATTCAAAGCTAATAACTAATCCAACTCATGCCTGCACACAATGCATTGGTCAGTAGTAGCCTCATTTTTCAACATGCTCATTCCCAATTGACGACAGACATGACGCAATGCTTCGATCATATGTTGTTCTAAAGATCCGCTCTCTAGTTCCTTTCTAACAGATGTTGACTTTCACTTTGTTACTGTAAAAACAAAAGATTAGTAGAGCAGTCACACACAGACATGCTAGCAGCAGTTTACCATTGCCTTTAGCTCCACCACCATTGGGACCTCCATTAGCTGGACCATATCCTGGAGACCAGAATGATGATTACTGCTCTCATCAACCATCTATCAAACACTTTCTTTGTAGACTCTCAAAGAGACAGTGTTAATGTTGATGATTGCTGTGATATTATTACTTCCATACAAACGTGAAACTATACAAGTGAACCATTCCACATGCCAAGAATAGTGCTCAGAAGGGCTGAGAGATTGTTTACCATTTTTAGCACCATTGGTCACCCCAGCAGGGTCTATAGCCTGGGAACCGACAACCCTCATTTAGCCCTATAGTTAAAAACTGGAATTAACCAGATCAAGGTTTTGGGGGATATTAGGCATGCTAAAATGATTTTGAACCCTGTCATCACCACTTCTATTATTCAGCTTTTGACAATGCAACATTACTAAATTGCATGCAACACAACGCGATGCTCATTTGGACGAAGACGGATGCAACAATGCTTGACGGACATGCAGACAGTCGAGATTTACCGTTGCCCCCAGCTGAGGCGGCTCCATTAGCTGGACCATATCCTGGAGAACAACAACACGGATTCATCTAACTGTTACAGCATGATATTATTTCATTTGACTTTTGACTCAAAGTTGATAAATAAGTCAGATAAGTTTACCATTGCCTTTGGGTGCCTTTCCATTTTGACCTCCGTTCCCTGGACCGTAGCCTGGAGACCACAGCACTGATTATTACTGAAGCAATTATCGTCAGAAGTTCTGTCTGATTCATGTTAACCTTTTACTGAAAAACACTATACGAGAAGTGAAATCCTCCACAAGGGCCATTGTAGGGACCCACATGCTAACTCCTACTGTTGGACAGGATCAGATTATTACTCCGCATGCAGCCAGACTCAGATCTTATGGGAGCTAAGACTATACTACCCTAGCATTGCTTTTAGAGGCTGAGGATCCCTGAGCCATAACCTGAAGATCACAACAACTGTTACTGAACAACTAGTTTTAATACAAATACAATACAGAGAGACTAGCGGGACTGTAGCATTGTTTCTAGCACCTGAGGGCCCATCAGGCACAGCACCATAACCTGGAACCATCAACAGAAGATAAAGTATGTTCGCTATCACAGAGTGCCTCTGCATGCAGCATTCAGTGCCCATACTGGTCTGATAGAGGAACAGGACCTATACCACATATTCCAGCATCCAAATATCCCAAATCTGGCCCATAACCACAAGTCAATAACTCCACAAAACACATGCTACTGTCATTTACCTAAAAACATTCACATTTAGACACATCACATCATTTTCAAGCTCGATCCAAACTGCACCTGAAAGTGCTCCAACAAAAGGGCTTATAGCCTGGGAACCGACAACAACCCTCATTTAGCCCTAGTTAAGAACTGGAATTAATAAGATCAAAGTTTTGGGGGATAATAGGCATGCTCAAATGCTTTTGAACCCTGTCATCACCACTTCTGTTATTCAGCTTTTGACAATGCAACATTACTAAATTACATGCAACACAAACGTGATGCTCATTTGGACGAAGACGGATGCAACAATGCTTGACGGACATGCGGACAGTCGAGATTTACCGTTGCCCCCAGCTGAGGCGCCTCCATTAGCTGGACCATATCCTGGAGAACAACAACACGGATTCATCTAACTGTTACAGCATGATATTATTTCATTTGACTTTTGAGTAAAAGGTGATAAATAAGTCAGATAAGTTTACCATTGCCTTTGGGTGCCTTTCCATTTTGACCTCCGTTCCCTGGACCGTAGCCTGGAGACCACAGCACTGATTATTACTGAAGCAATCATCCTCAGAAGTTCTGTCTGATTCATGTTAACTTTTTACTGAAAAACACTATACGAGAAGTGAAATCCTCCACAAGGGCCATTGTAGGGACCCACATGCTAACTCCTACTGTTGGACAGGATCAGATTATTACTCAGCATGCAGCCAGACTCAGATCTTATGGAGATAAGACAATGTATACCCTAGCATTGCTTTTAGAGGCTGAGGATCCCTGAGCCATAACCTGAAGATCACAACAACTGTTACTGAACAACTATTTTTAATACAAATACAATACAGAGAGACTAGCGGGACTGTAGCATTGTTTATAGCACCTGAGGGCCCATCAGGCACAGCACCATAACCTGGAACCATCGTCAGAAGATAAAGTATGTTTGCTATCACAGAGTGCCTCTGCATGCAGCATTCAGTGCCCATACTGGTCTGATAGAGGAACAGGACCTATACCACGTATTCCGGCATCCAAATATCCTGAATCTGGCCCATAACCACAAGTCAATAACTGCACAAAACACATGCTACTGTCATTTACCTAAAAACATTCACATTTAGACACATAACATCATTGTCAAGCTCGATCCAAACTGCACCTGAAAGTGCTCCAACAAAAGGGCTTATAGCCTGGGAACCGACAACAACCCTCATTTAGCCCTAGTTAAGAACTGGAATTAATAAGATCAAAGTTTTGGGGGATAATAGGCATGCTCAAATGCTTTTGAACCCTGTCATCACCACTTCTGTTATTCAGCTTTTGACAATGCAACATTACTAAATTACATGCAACACAAACGTGATGCTCATTTGGACGAAGACGGATGCAACAATGCTTGACGGACATGCGGACAGTCGAGATTTACCGTTGCCCCCAGCTGAGGCGCCTCCATTAGCTGGAGCATATCCTGGAGAACAACAACACGGATTCATCTAACTGTTACAGCATGATATTATTTAATTTGACTTTTGAGTAAAAGGTGATAAATAAGTCAGATAAGTTTACCATTGCCTTTGGGTGCCTTTCCATTTTGACCTCCGTTCCCTGGACCGTAGCCTGGAGACCACAGCACTGATTATTACTGAAGCAATCATCCTCAGATGTTCTGTTTGATTCATGTTAACCTTTTACTGAAAAACACTATACGAGAAGTGAAATCCTCCAAAAGGGCCATTGTAGGGACCCACATGCTAACTCCTATACTGTTGGACAGGATCATTATATTACTCAGCATGCAGCCAGAATCAGATCTTATGGAGCTAAGACAATGTATACCCTAGCATTGCTTTTAGAGACTGAGGATCCCTGAGCCATAACCTGAAGATCACAACAACTGTTACTGAACAACTAGTTTTAATACAAATACAATACAGAGAGACTAGCGGGTCTGTAGCATTGTTTCTAGCACCTGAGGGCCCATCAGGCACAGCACCATAACCTGGAACCATCGTCAGAAGATAAACTATGTTTGCTATCACAGAGTGCCTCTGCATGCAGCATTCAGTGCCCATACTGGTCTGATAGAGGAACAGGACCTATACCACGTATTCCGGCATCCAAATATCCTGAATCTGGCCCATAACCACAAGTCAATAACTGCACAAAACACATGCTACTGTAATTTACCTAAAAACATTCACATTTAGACACATCACATCATTGTCAAGCTCGATCAAAACTGCACCTGAAAGTGCTCCAACAAAAGGGCTTATAGCCTGGGAACCGACAACAACCCTCATTTAGCCCTAGTTAAGAACTGGAATTAATAAGATCAAAGTTTTGGGGGATAATAGGCATGCTCAAATGCTTTTGAACCCTGTCATCACCACTTCTGTTATTCAGCTTTTGACAATGAAACTAAATTGCATGCAACACAAACGTGATGCTCATTTGGACAAAGACGGATGCAACAATGCTTGACGGACATGCGGACAGTCGAGATTTACCGTTGCCCCCAGCTGAGGCACCTCCATTAGCTGGACCATATCCTGGAGAACAACAACACTGATTAGCAAACGAGCAGGTCCATTGAGTGCCCCAGATCCTGCACCTTATCCCAGAGACCACAGCTACTATCATTACCATACTATTTACATACAACATCCCGTTAGAGATTTGACAGGTACAGAAACACTAGCAGGTGCTTACCGTTGTTTTTAGCACCAGAAGGACCTCCTGCACCTGGGAACCAACACCAGCTCTTATTCAATACCAGACTATAATCAAACTCATGTCAGACGATGACAAATTAATCAACCGTTATTCAAAATGATCATTTGCATATTATAAGACATGCCACAATGCTTTTATCATCTGAATCATTATCATCGTCTATTCCATGGTTGCTTGGAAATTACAGGGACTCTTGTTTTGTAGAGCGGTCACACACAGACTTGCTGGCAACGATTTGTCTTTGGCTCCACCACACAGTGGGGGCCTCGATTAGCTAGACTGTGACATGGAGACCACTGATTACTGTTCTCATCAACCATCTATCAAACACTTTGTACTCTCAAAGAGACAGTGTTAATGTTGATGATTGCTGTGATATTATTACTTCCATACAAACGTGAAACTATACAAGTGAACCATTCCACATGCCAAGAGTAGTGCTCAGAAGGGCTGAGAGATTGGTTACCATTTTTAGCACCAGTGGTCACCCCAGCTGCTGGACCATAACCTAGAGACCACAAGACCCATTACAAAATTACCATACAAATAAATTGTTATGCAACGTGCAATGCCTGTGAGTGGCCAACTGTGTGAGGAATGAGTGAGTGACTATCTATCAAACCACTCCATCATCAACCATCTATCAAACACTCCATTTGTACTCTCAAAGAGACATCATACAACACTGTTTGCCACTTGATTGGGGATAGACAGGTAGACGTTTAAAATAGATTTTAGCAACCAGGGAGCTCCTGCAGCTGAACTATGACTGCTGGAAACAAGATTATTCAAAGCTAATAACTAATCCAACTCATGCCTGCACACAATGATCAGTAGCCTCATTTTCCAACATGCTCATTCCCAATTGACGACAGACATGACACAATGCTTCGATCATATATGTTGTTCTAAATATCCCCTAGTTCCTTTCTAACAGATGTTGACTTTCACTTTGTTACTGTAAAAACAAAAGATTAGTAGAGCAGTCACACACAGACATGCTAGCAGCAGTTTACCATTGCCTTTAGCTCCACCACCATTGGAACCTCCATTAGCTGGACCATATCCTGGAGACCAGAATGATGATTACTGCTCTCATCAACCATCTATCAAACACTTTCTTTGTAGACTCTCAAAGAGACAGTGTTAATGTTGATGATTGCTGTGATATTATCACTTCCAGACAAACGTGAAACTATACAAGTGAACCATTCCACATGCCAAGAGTAGTGCTCAGAAGGGCTGAGAGATTGTTTACCATTTTTAGCACCATTGGTCACCCCAGCAGGGTCTATAGCCTGGGAACCGACAACCCTCATTTAGCCCTAGTTAGGAACTGTAATGAACCAGATCAAGGTTTTGGGGGATAATAGGCATGCTAAAATGATTTTGAACCCTGTCATCACCACTTCTGTTATTCAGCTTTTGACAATGCAACATTACTAAATTACATGCAAGTTGCAACACAACGCGATGCTCATTTGGACGAAGGCGGATGCAACAATGCTTGACGGACATGCGGACAGTCGAGATTTACCGTTGCCCCCAGCTGAGGCGGCTCCATTAGCTGGACCATATCCTGGAGAACAACAACACGGATTCATCTAACTGTTACAGCATGATATTATTTCATTTGACTTTTGAGTAAAAGGTGATAAATAAGTCAGATAAGTTTACCATTGCCTTTGGGTGCCTTTCCATTTTGACCTCCGTTCCCTGGACCGTAGCCTGGAGACCACAGCACTGATTATTACTGAAGCAATTATCGTCAGAAGTTCTGTCTGATTCATGTTAACCTTTTACTGAAAAACACTATACGAGAAGTGAAATCCTCCACAAGGGCCATTGTAGGGACCCACATGCTAACTCCTACTGTTGGACAGGATCAGATTATTACTCTGCATGCAGCCAGAAACAGATCTTATGGGAGCTAAGACTATGTATACCCTAGCATTGCTTTTAGAGGCTGAGGATCCCTGAGCCATAACCTGAAGATCACAACAACTGTTACTGAACAACTAGTTTTAATACAAATACAATACAGAGAGACTAGCGGGACTGTAGCATTGTTTCTAGCACCTGAGGGCCCATCAGGCACAGCACCATAACCTGGAACCATCGTCAGAAGATAAAGTATGTTTGCTATCACAGAGTGCCTCTGCATGCAGCATTCAGTGCCCATACTGGTCTGATAGAGGAACAGGACCTATACCACATATTCCAGCATCCAAATATCCCGAATCTGGCCCATAACCACAAGTCAATAACTGCACAAAACACATGCTACTGTCATTTACCTAAAAACATTCACATTTAGACACATCACATCATTGTCAAGCTCGATCCAAACTGCACCTGAAAGTGCTCCAACAAAAGGGCTTATAGCCTGGGAACCGACAACAACCCTCATTTAGCCCTAGTTAAGATCTGGAATTAATAAGATCAAGGTTTTGGAGGGTAATAGGCATGCTCAAATGCTTTTGAACCCTGTCATCACCACTTCTGTTATTCAGCTTTTGACAATGAAACTAAATTGCATGCAACACAAACGTGATGCTCATTTGGACAAAGACGGATGCAACAATGCTTGACGGACATGCGGACAGTCGAGATTTACCGTTGCCCCCAGCTGAGGCACCTCCATTAGCTGGACCATATCCTGGAGAACAATAACACTGATTAGCAAACGAGCAGGTCCATTGAGTGCCCCAGATCCTGCACCTTATCCCAGAGACCACAGCTACTATCATTACCATACTATTTACATACAACATCCCGTTAGAGATTTGACAGGTACAGAAACACTAGCAGGTGCTTACCGTTGTTTTTAGCACCAGAAGGACCTCCTGCACCTGGGAACCAACACCAGCTCTTATTCAATACCAGACTATAATCAAACTCATGTCAGACGATGACAAATTAATCAACCGTTATTCAAAATGATAATTTGCATCTTATAAGACATGCCACAATGCTTTTATCATCTGAATCATTATCATCGTCTATTCCATGGTTGCTTGGAAATTACAGGGACTCTTGTTTTGTAGAGCGGTCACACACAGACTTGCTGGCAACGATTTGTCTTTGGCTCCACCACACAGTGGGGGCCTCGATTAGCTAGACTGTGTCATGGAGACCACTGATTACTGTTCTCATCAACCATCTATCAAACACTTTGTACTCTCAAAGAGACAGTGTTAATGTTGATGATTGCTGTGATATTATTACTTGCATACAAACGTGAAACTATACAAGTGAACCATTCCACATGCCAAGAGTAGTGCTCAGAAGGGCTGAGAGATTGGTTACCATTTTTAGCACCATTGGTCACCCCAGCTGCTGGACCATAACCTAGAGACCACAAGAACCGTTACAAAATTACCATACAAATAAATTGTTATGCAACGTGCAATGCCTGTGAGTGGCCAACTGCGTGAGGAATGAGTGAGTGACTATCTATCAAACCACTCCATCATCAACCATCTATCAAACACTCCATTTGTACTCTCAAAGAGACATCATACAACACTGTTTGCCACTTGATTGGGGATAGACAGGTAGACGTTTAAAATAGATTTTAGCAACCAGGGAGCTCCTGCAGCTGAACTATGACAGCTGGAAACAAGATTATTCAAAGCTAATAACTAATCCAACTCATGCCTGCACACAATGCATTGGTCAGTAGTAGCCTCATTTTCCAACATGCTCATTCCCAATTGACGACAGACATGACACAATGCTTCGATCATATATGTTGTTCTAAATATCCCCTCTCTAGTTCCTTTCTAACAGATGTTGACTTTAACTTTGTTACTGTAAAGACAAAAGATTAGTAGAGCAGTCACACACAGACATGCTAGCAGCAGTTTACCATTGCCTTTAGCTCCACCACCATTGGGACCTCCATTAGCTGGACCATATCCTGTAGACCAGAACGATGATTACTGCTCTCATCAACCATCTATCAAACACTTTCTTTGTAGACTCTCAAAGAGACAGTGTTAATGTTGATGATTGCTGTGATATTATCACTTCCATACAAACGTGAAACTATACAAGTGAACCATTCCACATCCCAAGAGTAGTGCTCAGAAGGGCTGAGAGATTGTTTACAATTTTTAGCACCATTGGTCACCCCAGCAGGGTCTATAGCCTGGGAACCGACAACCCTCATTTAGCCCTAGTTAGGAACTGGAATGAACCAGATCAAGGTTTTGGGGGATAATAGGCATGCTAAAATGATTTTGAACCCTGTCATCACCACTTCTATTATTCAGCTTTTGACAATGCAACATTACTAAATTACATGCAAGTTGCAACACAACGCGATGCTCATTTGGACGAAGGCGGATGCAACAATGCTTGACGGACATGCGGACAGTCGAGATTTACCGTTGCCCCCAGCTGAGGCGGCTCCATTAGCTGGACCATATCCTGGAGAACAACAACATGGATTCATCTAACTGTTACAGCATGATATTATTTCATTTGACTTTTGACTAAAAGTTGATAAATAAGTCAGATAAGTTTACCATTGCCTTTGGGTGCCTTTCCATTTTGACCTCCGTTCCCTGGACCGTAGCCTGGAGACCACAGCACTGATTATTACTGAAGCAATTATCGTCAGAAGTTCTGTCTGATTCATGTTAACCTTTTACTGAAAAACACTATACGAGAAGTGAAATCCTCCACAAGGGCCATTGTAGGGACCCACATGCTAACTCCTACTGTTGGACAGGATCAGATTAATACTCAGCATGCAGCCAGACTCAGATCTTATGAAGATAAGACAATGTATACCCTAGCATTGCTTTTAGAGGCTGAGGATCCCTGAGCCATAACCTGACGATCACAACAACTGTTACTGAACAATTAGATTTAATACAAATACAATACAGAGAGACTAGCGGGACTGTAGCATTGTTTCTAGCACCTGAGGGCCCATCAGGCACAGCACCATAACCTGGAACCATCATCAGAAGATAAAGTATGTTTGCTATCACAGAGTGCCTCTGCATGCAGCATTCAGTGCCCATACTGGTCTGATAGAGGAACAGGACCTATACCACGTATTCCGGCATCCAAATATCCTGAATCTGGCCCATAACCACAAGTCAATAATCGCACAAAACACATGCTTCTGTCATTTACCTAAAAAACATTCACATTTAGAGTAGACACATTTAGTCAAGCTCGGTCCAAATAGCAGTTTGTTAACTCTTTGTGATCGCACATCTCCTGTTGTTCATTACCAAACATCATGCAATGTTATGTTAATATTGATATTGTTGGGGGGGTGATGCCACAAAACAGACAGGGATACAGGGAATAATTGTATCTTTGCTTTCAGCACCTGAAAGCGCTCCAGCAAAGAGGCCCTAGTCAAGAACTGGAATGAACCAGATCATCTGTTATTCAGCTTTTGACAATGCAACATTACTAAATTACATGCAACACAACGTGAAGCTCATTTGGACGAAGACGGATGCAACAATGCTTGACGGACATGCGGACAGTCGAGATTTACCATTGCCCCCAGCTGAGGCGCCTCCATTAGCTGGAGCATATCCTGGAGAACAACAACATGGATTAGCAAACGAGCAGGTCCATTGAGTGGCCCAGATCCTGCACCTTATCCCAGAGACCACAGCTACTATCATTACCATACTATTTACATACAACATCCCGTTAGAGATTTGACAGGTACAGAAACACTAGCAGGTGCTTACCATTGTTTTTAGCACCAGAAGGACCTCCTGCACCTGGGAACCAACACCAGCTCTTATTCAATACCAGACTATAATCAAACTCATGCCAGACGATGACAAATTAATCAACCGTTATTCAAAATTATCATTTGCATCTGATTATTAGACATGCCACAATGCTTTTATCATGTGAATCATTCTCATCGTCTATTCCATGGTTGCTTGGAAATTACAGGGACTCGTCACCAATGCAAGAGACTCCGGTCTCGAATCCGGGTGTCAGCATTGCCTCCGGCTTGGGCCAGCCATCATACTAAATCAATTGGCAGAGTTAGAGGGTGGAAGTTGATGGGTGGGGATTTGGACGTTGTGTACAGCGACTCCTACAGGTCGGTTGGGGGACGCCTGCACAGCAAAGACAGGAAGTAGCGGGGGTAGTGTGATCCTCCCATGCGTTACACCTCGCCACTGAGAGTCCGCGCTGGCAGGTGAAAAGATGTGACAGGCTGCCTCCTCGTGTACCGGAGGGGACACGTGATGCAAGGCTTCTATCCTCCCTACAACCGACCAGTGGGGGGCATAGTCGAGCAACGTTCAAGACAGGGGAGGGGAGAATTGGAAACACGAAATTGGGCTGGGAGAAAAAATAGAAAAATAAGGAGAAAAAGTGGATAAAAATATATATATATATCTAAAAAAATATATTGTATATAGTGCTTTTATCCAAAGCGCTTTACAAGTAATGCTTCACATTCACCCATTCATTCACACACAGACGATGAAGACAACCATATATACTATACAAGTGAACCATTCCACATGCCAAGAGTAGTGCTCAGAAGGGCTGAGAGATTGTTTACCATTTTTAGCACCATTGGTCACCCCAGCCACTGCACCATAACCTACAGTAGAGACCACAACAACCGTTACAAAATGACCAATCAAATCAATTACAAACACTGGTTATCAACATGTGTCAAAACGTCAAGATACACACAGCAATTTCATTGGTCACAATGTAACACCCCCCCCCCCCACACCCCCTCCTAATAGACAGTCTCCTCCCCACTGTATGTATATATTTTCTCCAACCCACCCCCTCCTAATGTACAGTCTCCTCCCCATCATATGTATATAGTTTCTGTTAGGATCTCTGGGTAACAGTACAATATACATGTATGTCATGTATGTCCCTATGCCATAAATGTCATGATGTCATGTATGTTGTGTATGTCATAAATGTCACTATGAATTGAAAATGGGGGACCCTGATGTAAACAAGACAAACGTCTTAGTCTGGTCTGCATCCCCTTAACAATTGTGTGTATTGAGTCGTACTGTATTGTACCCATTCTGCAATCTGTTAAATAAAGTTTTCATTCATTCATTCATTCATTCATTCATTCATTCATTCATTCATTCATTCAACATCAGTAGAGAAACCAGTGCTATAAGCCCCTTTCACACATGGCCCATTAAAGCCGGGATTTGTACCACATTTTTTGACATACAATTTCACTGTTTCAGGTAATGATTGAGTTATGAAGGTTTACCGTTGTTTGGACCACCCTGTCCATTGGGCAAACCACCGGCTCCCTGGCCATATCCTGCTGACGACAACAGCAGTGAATCAACACACAGGACACAACATGAGCTACAGTATCACAAAATGATGAAAACAGCCAAAAAACAAATACACTTTGATGAGAGTCTTTCCTCTACATATAATCTCTGTAAATAACACGGTGCAATGGATTCATTTACACCCATGTCTTGGTGGCCCAGGACACAGACACAACAGACATAACATTTTATGCAGCATGTTGCCGTCTTCAGGTATAGTAAAATTGGCTGGTTGGTTTCGTCCAAGCTTCTGTGTGGAAGGGACATCCCGGCATAGCGGGATAGGGTGCACCACCACGCACAACCAACCCGTGCACATGATATAATAATAATAATAATAATAATAGGCTACATGTTTTATGTGTAATGAAAATAATATGCAATGTGAGACACAAAAATGTATCTAACTCTCAGTTGTCGCATGGAAAGAACAAAGGCTGACCACATGATACAATAAGAAGAAGAAGAAGAAGAAGAAGAAGAAGAAGAAGAAGAAGAAGAAGAAGAAGAAGAAGAAGAAGAAGAAGAAGAAGAAGAAGAAGAAGAAGAAGAAGAAGAAGAATTGGTCAGTAGCCTCATTTTTCAACATGCTCATTCCCATTTGACGACAGACATGACGCAATGCTTCGATCATATATGTTGTTCTAAAGATCCGCTCTCTAGTTCCTTTCTAACAGATGTTGACTTTCACTTTGTTACTCTAAAAACTAAAGATTATAAAGAAATCTAAAAAAAAATTGTATATAGTGCTTTTATCCAAAGCGCTTTACAAGTTATGCTTCACATTCACCAATTCATTGACACACAGACTATGAAGACAACCATGCAAGGTAACAACCTGCTCATCTGGAGCAGTTAGGGGTTAAGTGTCATGCTCAAGGACCCTTTGACATGCTGCTGGGAGGAGCAGGAATCAAGCCGGGAACCTTCCGATTACCAGATGACCACTCTACCTCCTGAGCCACTGTCGCACTAGTAGAGCAGTCACACACAGACATGCTAGCAGCAGTTTACCATTGCCTTTGGCTCCACCACCATTGAGACCTCCATTAGCTGGACCATATCCTGGAGACCAGAAAGATGATTACTGCTCTCATCAACCATCTATCAAACACTTTCTTTGTAGACTCTCAAAGAGACAGTATTAATGTTGAGTAATATGATATTACATTTACATTTACAATTACTTCCATACAAATGTGAAACTATACAAGTGAACCATTCCACATGCCAAGAGTAGTGCTCAGAAGGGCTGAGAGATTGTTTACCATTTTTAGCACCATTGGTCACCCCAGCCACTGCACCATAACCTAGAGACCACAACAACCGTTACAAAATGACCATACAAATAAATTACAAACACTGGTTATCAACATGTGTCAAAACGTCAAGATACACACAGCAATTTCATTGGTCGCAATGTAACACCCCCCCCCCCCCCCCCCCTCCTAATAGACAGTCTCCTCCCCACCGTATGTACCGTAATTCCTCTAATAGTAACCCCGGCTTGTATTTGTTTCAACTGTAGCGGATACCAGGCTTGTATTAGGAGGAGGCATGTATAAGAGAGAGGCCTATATTTCTAATTTTCAAACAGATCATAATGAATAAATCAACATTTTGTGTCAGTTTGAACCCAGTAAAATGTACTGGGTTCATTTATTGAAACCAAGTACTGTATGAAATACGGTAGTAAACAGTGCAATTACAGGTGGTCAAAAAAAGTTAAATAAAGTAAAATAGTGCAATCACAATACTGGTATAATAATAATAATAATAATAATAATAACTTCGTTTTATACAATTCTGAGGTAGGCTTACTCTCTTGGTAAACATTAACACCATACCATTATATGGTATTTACTGCACAGCCAGGCCAGCATATAACAACAATAACAAAATATATTGCCTATGGTAAATCCGTTGAGGGAAATACTGTAATTCCTCTAATATACATGAAACCCGGCTTGTATTAGGAGGCCGGCTTATAATTGCTTAGCTCAACAGCGCACCCGGTCATTAATAGAGACCCGGTTTTTTATTGAATACCGGTTACTATTAGAGGAATTACGGTATATAGTTTCTCCCACCCACCCCCTCCTAATGTACAGTCTCCTCCCCATCATATGTATATAGTTTCTGTTAGGATCTCTGGGTAACAGTACTATATACCTGTATGCATAGACGCCTGCGCAATAGAGCATGCGGAGCATTTGCTCTACGACTATTGAACATGGGGGGGCAAACGTCTGGTTTTGCTCCCCCACTTTTTGATCATATGAAAAATATGATATACCCCCCCCCCCATATATAAATCTAACCATAACTAAGTAATTTCAATCAAATTAATAATACGCAATGACACTTAATAGCAAGTTTTTAAGTTTCCAAAGATTGTGTGACCCCCCACTTTAATGGTTTGATCCAGTGCCCACGGGCCACGGTTTGTCGGCATGACGTATACGACATGTTGGGGGAGGCGGCTTTTTCTAAAGCCCTTGAAAAATTCAGGCTGGATATTGGATAACATTGTGAGGATTATTCTTCGGCGTTTACATCAAAATGGAGCAAATCATCACGTAAGTCGAACACTGTGACTGTATACTAAATGCGCAAACAGATTGAAACTGAATATTTCTCGTATGGTGAGCCTCGGCGCTGCACCGAGTGAATCCAGAGATACAGGATGGTGCGCAGGCGCTGTGATCACCCAACGGCGGAAATAATGCCGCTTTGAGCAGTTTATAAAAAAATATTAAAAATATTTATTAGCAACGCCGAGCTTTCAAACCATCCTGTATCTCTGTGCGAACCCCTCGTGCAACTGTGAGCACCTTTGTAATGTCTCTGTGATACTTGTATAACGAACGGTTCGGCCAGAACCAGTCCTTCATGGTAAATCTAGGTTGGTTTCCCATTGAGGAGCAAGTGACTGTGGATTCACTCGGTGCAGCACAGTCACGAAAGGGGTTAACATGGACCCTGATGTAAACAAGACAAACGTCTTTCTCTGGTCTGCATCGCCTTAACAATTGTGTGTATTGAGCCGTACTGTATTGTACCCATTCTGCAATCTGTTAAATAAAGTTTTCATTCATTCATTCAGCCGCCGCGCTCACTGGGGCTATTGATAGCGTCAATTAGTTGTTGTTGTTGTTGTTGTTGGGACTGCGCTGCGGATGTGAACGGGGCCGGAGGGGCTTTGGGAGGATGGGAAAGTTATTATTATTATTATTATAATAGTAATTGGCTATCATACGTGCCTAGCTAGCGTTAGCTAAAAGAGCCCTCGCAGTGAAGTTATTATTATTATAGCTATCATACTGCAATATAAACTGAGTTTTATAGTGAAAAGAGCAGCTTTATTTTGGTCAAGATTGAAGGCTCTATATTGCAGGAAATTGCACATACAGGTGTTCATTAAATGTTAAAAAATCTGCCGTGGAGGGGTCGTGCCGGACCCCCTCCAAACCACCCCTTGCAAAAAAAACAAAAAAAAGGTAAAAAAAAAAAGGTAAAAAAAAAAAGGTAAAAAAAAAAAAAAAATGCACCCCCACTTTCAACTATAACTAGGCGGCCATGCCTGTATGTCATGTATGTCCCTATGCCATAAATGTCATGATGTCATGTATGTTGTGTATGTCATAAATATCACTATGAATTGAAAATGGGGGACCCTGATGTAAACAAGACAAACGTCTTTCTCTGGTCTGCATCCCCTTAACAATTGTGTGTATTGAGCCGTACTGTATTGTACCCATTCTGCAATCTGTTAAATAAAGTTTCCATTCATTCATTCATTCATTCATTCATTCATTCATTCATTCATTCATTCATTCATTCATTCATTCATTCATTCATTCAACACCAGTAGAGAAACCAGTGCTATAAGCCACTTTCACACATAGCCCATTAAAGCCGGGATTTGTACCCAATTTTTTTACATACAATTTCACTGTTTCAGGTAATGATTGAGTTATGAAGGTTTACCGTTGTTTGGACCACCCTGTCCATTGGGCAAACCACCGGCTCCCTGGCCATATCCTGCTGACGACAACAGCAGTGAATCAACACACAGGACACAACATGAGCTACAGTATCACAAAATGATGAAAACAGCCAAAAAACAAATACACTTTGACGAGAGACTTTCCTCTACATATAATCTCTGTAAATAACACGGTGCAATGGATTCATTTACACCCATGTCTTGGTGTCCCATGACACAGACACAACAGACATAAAATGTTATGCAGCATGTTGCCGTCTTCAGGTATAGTAAAATTGGCTGGTTGGTTTCGTCCAAGCTTCTGTGTGGAAGGGACATCCCGGCATAGCGGGATAGGGTGCACCACCACGCACAACCAACCCGTGCACATCATATAATAATAATAATAATAATAGGCTACATGTTTTATGTGTAATGAAAATAATATGCAATGTGAGACACAAAAATGTATCTAACTCTCAGTTGTCGCATGGAAAGAACAAAGGCTGACTACATGATACAAGAAGAAGAAGAAGAAGAAGAAGAAGAAGAAGAAGAAGAAGAAGAAGAAGAAGAAGAAGAAGAAGAAGAAGAAGAAGAAGAAGAAGAAGAAGAAGAAGAAGAAGAAGAAGAAGAAGAAGAAGAAGAAGAAGAAGAAGAAGAAGAAGAAGAAGAAGAAGAAGAAGAAGAAGAAGAAGAAGAAGAATTGGTCAGTAGCCTCATTTTTCAACATGCTCATTCCCATTTGACGACAGACATGACGCAATGCTTCGATCATATATGTTGTTGTGAAGGGCCAGATTAAATTGAATATATATATTTATTTATATATATATATTTAATTGTATTTGTATATTCTCTAATATTCCCTGATATCCCTTGTATATTCCTTGTACAATATGCATTGAATATCCATTCTAGCCTACTGAACATCCCATAATAGTCTCCATTCTACTATTGGTCGAGACCTTGGTGCCAGGCTGCCATACCCCTCAGACCCAGTTCAAACGTACCGCTCAACATGTACGAACAAGTCCTAGTTCCGCGTAGGAATCTGGCTACCGAACCACTAATGGGACTATTTGTTCATAGTGCGTATATATACTGCGCTACTAAAGTAGGACTTTCTTTTCAGTCCAGTTTCTTACCCTCCAATAGAGTCACAGACGTAAAGCCTCCCCGCGACGCCACGTGTGGGAGTAAGGCCAAGTTCGCCTACCATCGGTATTGAGACATCGTGTATATTAATATTTGAATAGTCATATTTGGCACTATATCGTCGAGTTGGACGTAGTCTATTAAGTTAATAATAGTCTGTTAATATATAGTGCTTCGTGCGGTGAGAATACTACCGTAGTCAGTACCCCATCGTTTCGGGCAGAGAACTGGCTGCTTATCCAGGGTGGTTGACCCCACGTGAAGCTGCACCCGAGGAGCCCCAGAGCCGACGAGCGAGTGGACCTGTATACCGGATTATTCTACCGACGACAGCCCGCCTTCCCAGGCACGGATTATGCTTTGTATACTTTGATTATTCCATGGATAAAGACCCCCGACACTGCCGTGTGTTGGAACCCCCCCCCCCTGGAGAGGACGCAAGGTGAGGAGACGCTCTGCAAGACGAGGTCGCTTCACGTCTCTCCCCCGTGGACCGGAGAGAGCCGGCCCACAAAGAGTCCACATTGAACGGCACTACAGTGGGTTCACCTGGGATACCCTTGGCCGGATGAGGCAGCCGGATTCTACCCCCCCCCCCCCCTCCTACTCCTGTCGGCTTACAAGCGACCGGATTAACCCCCCCTAGTGTGTCCAGTATATAATCATTAAAGTATCATTGCTGTTATTCCTTAAACTATTCCAGGTCGTATATGTACCACCTGCGCCTTCAGAGATTGGACATTCTCTATTGATATACCGACGAATACTCTTGCCATAAAAGTGCATACTAATTCCATTCATAAATGTGATTGATTTGATTAAGTGCTTGCTCTACACACCATCGCTGTGTAGAAATAAAGACCTATTTCTAATTCGTACATTTGTGTTGGATCCGTTTCATCTACGTGACAGTGTTCATCATAATATATTTATGCCGTGTACTGGGTGGCCGAATATTAAGTACAAAGGTAGTGGTAGTAAGTATCATATCTAGTAATACAGTCAGGGAATTGTACCCCTCAGTTACAATTGGTCCTTCGAGCCGGATGGTAATTAGTGTAATATTAATATAGTGTTATTAATATTGAAATGGCCTATGATGAACACTCCACGAAACGATCCTCCTAACCAACGCCCGCAGCGCGAACGACGGCTCCCTCAGTACTTAGAGGCTTACGCTGTCAGTCAACAACCTAGTCTTCTACTAACAGTAAACGCGGTAAAACTAGAAAGTAAAAGTATGTCTAACCCCAACGCCCAGACTACCCCGACCATAGAGGCCCCTACGGGTTCTAATGTAACTGACCAAGTTCACGGTGGGGACCAGTGGGAACCAGACATGACTTCACACCCCGCCAGTACTGAAGAAGTAGTCCCCGATGAGTCCCGGGAGGAATACAACGCTACCGAGAGAGAACTCGGCACGGAAGAAGACGGGGAGAGCACCGTGGAGATAGAGCTCCAAGGCTCCGCAAGGAGTACCCCGAGGGAAGGCTCCCCTATACAACCGCCTTCTCCCAGCGAGGCAGAGAGGACCCTACAGCAGGCCTTCCTCATCAGCCTGAACGCCGCTGCTGAACGCGACCGACTGCAGATCCAGCAGCGGAGCGAAGAAGAGCATATACGTCTAGAACTAAGACGCATTCAGAGAGAAGAGAATGTGGCCCGAGACCGAGCAGACAGCCAGCGAGCAGCTGCTGGTGCTCTACGGGACGCAGAGCGCGACAGACAGCAAGCGCAACTAATAGAACAGCTGATCAGACGGACAACACCCTCTCCCTCCGCCAGAGGCTCCAGGAACTCGTCTAGACACACCTCCAGGGCGGCATCCCCTAGCCGAGTAAACAACCCTGAACTTGACCAACAGACGAGGTCTATACCCCCCACAGACCACCTCCCCCCACCGGTCCAAGCGAGACCTAGCAACCGGGAAGGAGCAGCATATCCTGTGGAGAGGCTAAACCAGAGACTACAAGCACTGGATGACCTAACTGAAGACGAAGAGGAAGAGGAGGAGAACCACGCCCGACGACAGCACAGTACTCTACCGGACCAGGAGGTCCGGTACAGCCCAGGCTATACTCCCGCGGAGCTGCGCTACAGACCCCCGACTCTATACACGGGTGAGCACGACGCACGACCCGCACCGAGGAACAGCACCTGGACAAGCGGGCCATGGTACACTGCCGGTACCAGCCCATACCAAGGAGCGGGAGGAGACTCGCCTAGGAGGCCTCTCCCCCAACGCTCGCCGATGTATCCACAGTCAGCGTCATACATTGGCACGCCTATGGTACCCGACTTCACCCAAGAGAACCGGGCCCAGTATACAGAACTCCGCATGTGTCTGGAGACCATGTTGGTGGATGTATTGGATGAACGCCATAAATACGCCATCCTACTGAAGCACTTAAAGGTACCCCGCGCACATAATATAGCGCTCGCCTACGCGACTTCCACCACCCCATACACAGCAGCGCTGGTAGCATTGGACCAGAGGTATGGGCGCATATGGGATTACGTGATCCAGGAGATCCGACACATCGACCGCTTACCCCCAGCAATAGACAATCGAGCACTGGACGACCTGTCCATCAGAGTGCAGTCCCTGGTAGGGATGTTGGGAGCGCAGAGAGAGAAGGGGAGGCATGAACTTTACGCCAACTCAAATGTGGAAAGGATCTTGGAGAAGCTGCCGCCCGCTCGACAGGAGCGTTTTAGGCGACAGAGGGACCACCGAGACCCGAATGGCCCCGAACCTCCTCGATCTAGCAGACTTCCTGGCGAGAGAAGTCAGCAGCCTACGGCTAGATACATTCGGACGGAGCACCCCTGGCTCCAGAGAAGGAACCAGACGACTAAATGATGGAAGAAGATCGGTGACTGTGATGCACCAATCGGAGTCAGTACCGAGCAGCAGGAGCCACAGTACCCCCTCCAGAACGGAGAAGTGGAAGATAGTGTGCCCCTACTGTGAGAAAGAACACTGGCTAGCGCAATGTGACTCCTTCCCCAAGCTGAACGCGGAGGAAGCAAGTCAATGGATAAAGTCCAACAAGCGCTGTTTTCGCTGTGCGCGCTCACACATGGCAGCCGAATGCCGCTTAAAGAAAAGGTGCACCAAGTGCGATGGAGCCCATCTGGACATACTTCACGACAGTAACAGACGGCGCCCTTCACCCGCACCATCCAGCAGCAAAGCGAGCGTCATGTACATCGATCCCGCCAGCAGCAGTGGAGCCCGAGTACTCCTAAAAGTAGTGCGTGTGACACTAAGCTACCAGAATAAAGTCCTGGACACTTACGCCGTCCTCGATGACGGGTCAGAGAAGACCCTTCTGCTCGCCTCCGCTGCGGCCCAGCTAGGGCTGCGGGGAAGCGAAACCCAAATGACAATTCGGACAATAAGACGAGATTTGAAGACGATAAAGGGCGAGAATGTCTCATTCTCTATCGCAGCAAGCGGCCAGCCTGAGCGACGGTACCAGATTACAGACGCTTTCACCAGCCAAGAAATAGGACTGTCGCGGTACACATACCCCGTCGCCAAGCTGATGGAGAAATATGCACATCTGCGCAAGTTACCGATCCCGCTCATAGACAATGCTATGCCGACCCTGTTGATAGGCTCCGACCATGCAGACCTCATTGTCCCGATAGACCGGGTTCATACCGGACCCCGAGGCTGTCCTGCAGCAGTCGAGACCCGTTTGGGATGGACTCTCCAAGGCCCGCTCGCCAAATCTCTCAACCGAAGTACAGCCACTAGATGTCTCCACTCCCGAGTCACAGAGGGAGAAACCGCACTCCTGCAACACGTAGAGCGGCTATGGACCTTGGAACAAATGCCCTTTAAGAACGGAAAGAAAGACATTCGCTCTAAAGATGACATTTACGCCATTCACCTCCTCGAGACAGGGACCAAGAGAGTCCCGGTCAACGGCGTGTTGAGATACGCCACGCCACTCCTGCGGCGAGAAGGAATGCCTACTTTCCACGCCAAGACAGACGCCACAGAACGGTACCTGCTGAACACGGAGCGGCGCTTAGCCAAGAACCCCGCCCAAGAGAGCGTATACCGCGCTGAGATTGAGAAGCTCATCACAGCGGGACACGTCACAAAGATGGACATTAAAGAGGCTGACCAGACCACTGAATCGTGGTACGTGCCTCACCACAAGGTCCATCACAACGGTAAAGACCGCATAGTATTTAACTGCAGCTACCAGATCGGATCCCAAAATCTGAATAAAGAATTACTGCCCGGTCCCACACTCGGCCCCTCCCTACTCGGCGTTCTACTCCGCTTCCGCCAGGAAAAGGTGGCCATCAGCGGGGACATTAAAGGAATGTTCCTGCAGGTGAGATTAATAGAGGAGGACAAGCCCCTGTTACGGTTCCTATGGAGAGAGAAGCCAGGAGATGAGCACCCAGCCATCTACCAATGGGAAGTCCTCCCCTTCGGAACGACGTGCAGCCCCTGCTGTGCTACATTTGCACTACAGAAACATGTAGCAGAGGACCCAGCAGCGGACGAAGAGGTCCGACACAGCGTAAAGAACAGCTTCTACGTAGACAACTGTCTACAAAGCCTTTCAACCCAGGAAGAAGCCGAGGCTCTCCTGATTAAACTCCGCGCCTCATTGATCAAAGGCGGCTTTGATCTCAGGCAGTGGGCCAGCAGCGATCCGCAAGTACTGCGCAGCCTCTCCTCCGAGGACAAGGCAGCCAGCAGCGAGACCTGGATGGCTACAATCCCGGGAGAAGCCCAGGAGATGACCCTGGGATTGGTGTGGCGATTCAAAACAGATTCGCTTCACTACAGACACAAGCCCCTGACTACGGAGCAGGGAAGGCCGGCGGCGGCGCCGACCACCAGACGGAGTGTGTACACAACACTCGCCCGACAATATGACCCGCTAGGATGTATTCTACCGTACACCACCAGGGCAAAAATGATTGTACGAGCATTGTGGGACAAGGACCAGGGCTGGGACGACCCCATTCCCGCACACCTTGCATCCACCTGGAGAGAGTGGGAGATGGAGCTCCACTCACTCCCAGGCGTTAATATGCGCCGAAGCTACTTCCCACCCACGGTGAGGCCAGAGACATGTAAAATGGACTTACACGTCTTCAGTGACGCCTCAGAGGTCGCATACGGATCAGTAGCCTACTTGCGGGCCCAAGAGAAGGGGGGAGAGATCTACACAGCATTTGTCCTCGCCCGCTCGAGAATAGCCCCACGCAAGCAACAATCTATCCCACGTCTAGAGCTCTGCGCAGCCCTAGCCGGAGCGCACCTAGCCACGCTCATCCAACGTGAGCTCACCATACCGGTGTCTAGAACAATCCTGTGGTCAGATTCCACGACAGTACTCGCCGGGATCAAATCGGACTCATGCAAGTACAAAGTCTTCGTGGGAGTCAGAGTCACCGAGATTCAAGACTTAACCGAAGAGTTAACCGGAGAAACAGAGTGGCGCTACGTTGATACAAAACAGAACCCAGCTGACGTCATCACCCGGGGGATGCCCCTGGATGACCTCACCCGTCGCAATGTCTACAGTGACGGCCCAGCATTCCTAAAGCTCCCGGAAGGAGAGTGGCCCACGCCTATCCCGAGGGAAGCCAGTCAGGAGGAGGCTGAGAATAAGAAGCCTGTGTTCTGTGGATTGAGCACTGTTATCTCCGCAGACCCCAACACACTCCTGATGGGGCGGCTAGATCCTGCATTACCCCAGACAATGTACCGGCCTGAAGAAGCGAACGGCCGACGAATGTGGAGGTACAGTCAAGTATTAGCCGACAAGTTTTGGAACAGTTTCCTACTGCACTACCTACCGTCTCTACAGACCCGCCAGAAGTGGGTAAAGGAGAGAGACAATTTGACAGAAGGAACAGTCGTCATGATTATTGATCAATCACTGCCCAGAGCTATGTGGCCGGCCGGCCGCGTAAGCAAAGTGATCACCGGTGCCGACGGCAAGGTCCGAGCAGCTGAAGTGCTCGTCCAGGGTCGCACTTACACCCGTCCCGTGGCGAGGCTCATAGAACTGCCCCGACTCCCAGACACAATCGATGATGACCATGACCCTATAACCCTATGACTTTGTGAAGTTGACTGACCCCTACAGCAAACCCTTATGTGTAAATAGACAACGCGATTAATCTGTCTCTGTTTAACTGATTAGGTCTGGGACCAATCAGGGGGTGGCTGTTGTGAAGGGCCAGATTAAACCGAATATATATATTTATTTATATATATATATTTAATTGTATTTGTATATTCTCTAATATTCCCTGATATCCCTTGTATATTCCTTGTACAATATGCATTGAATATCCATTCTAGCCTACTGAACATCCCATAATAGTCTCCATTCTACTATTGGTCGAGACCTTGGTGCCAGGCTGCCATACCCCTCAGACCCAGTTCAAACGTACCGCTCAACATGTACGAACAAGTCCTAGTTCCGCGTAGGAATCTGGCTACCGAACCACTAATGGGACTATTTGTTCATAGTGCGTATATATACTGCGCTACTAAAGTAGGACTTTCTTTTCAGTCCAGTTTCTTACCCTCCAATAGAGTCACAGACGTAAAGCCTCCCCGCGACGCCACGTGTGGGAGTAAGGCCAAGTTCGCCTACCATCGGTATTGAGACATCGTGTATATTAATATTTGAATAGTCATATTTGGCACTATATCGTCGAGTTGGACGTAGTCTATTAAGCTAATAATAGTCTGTTAATATATAGTGCTTCGTGCGGTGAGAATACTACCGTAGTCAGTACCCCATCGTTTCGGGCAGAGAACTGGCTGCTTATCCAGGGTGGTTGACCCCACGTGAAGCTGCACCCGAGGAGCCCCAGAGCCGACGAGCGAGTGGACCTGTATACCGGATTATTCTACCGACGACAGCCCGCCTTCCCAGGCACGGATTATGCTTTGTATACTTTGATTATTCCATGGATAAAGACCCCCGACACTGCCGTGTGTTGGAACCCCCCCCCCCTGGAGAGGACGCAAGGTGAGGAGACGCTCTGCAAGACGAGGTCGCTTCACGTCTCTCCCCCGTGGACCGGAGAGAGCCGGCCCACAAAGAGTCCACCTGCTTTCATCTGTGGTCCAAGGATCGCCGGCGCATTGAACGGCACTACAGTGGGTTCACCTGGGATACCCTTGGCCGGATGAGGCAGCCGGATTCTACCCCCCCCCCCCCCTCCTACTCCTGTCGGCTTACAAGCGACCGGATTAACCCCCCCTAGTGTGTCCAGTATATAATCATTAAAGTATCATTGCTGTTATTCCTTAAACTATTCCAGGTCGTATATGTACCACCTGCGCCTTCAGAGATTGGACATTCTCTATTGATATACCGACGAATACTCTTGCCATAAAAGTGCATACTAATTCCATTCATAAATGTGATTGATTTGATTAAGTGCTTGCTCTACACACCATCGCTGTGTAGAAATAAAGACCTATTTCTAATTCGTACATTTGTGTTGGATCCGTTTCATCTACGTGACAGTGTTCATCATAATATATTTATGCCGTGTACTGGGTGGCCGAATATTAAGTACAAAGGTAGTGGTAGTAAGTATCATATCTAGTAATACAGTCAGGGAATTGTACCCCTCAGTTACATATGTTGTTCTAAAGATCCGCTCTCTAGTTCCTTTCTAACAGATGTTGACTTTCACTTTGTTACTGTAAAAACAAAAGATTATAAAGAAATCTAAAAAAATATATTGTATATAGTGCTTTTATCCAAAGCGCTTTACAAGTTATGCTTCACATTCACCCATTCATTCACACACAGACGATGAAGACAACCATGCAAGGTAACAACCTGCTCATCGGGAGCAGTTAGGGGGTTAAGTGTCATGCTCAAGGACCCTTTGACATGCTGCTGGGAGGAGCAGGAATCAAACCGGGAACCTTCCGATTACCAGATGACCACTCTACCTCCTGAGCCGCTGTCGCACTAGTAGAGCAGTCACACACAGACATGCTAGCAGCAGTTTACCATTGCCTTTGGCTCCACCACCATTGAGACCTCCATTAGCTGGACCATATCCTGGAGACCAGAACGATGATTACTGCTCTCATCAACCATCTATCAAACACTTTCTTTGTAGACTCTCAAAGAGACAGTATTAATGTTGAGTAATATGATATTACATTTACATTTACATTTACATTTACATTTAGTCATTTAGCTGAAGCTTTTATCCAAAGCGACTTACAAGTTCTGTACGACAAGCCATCAGGAAGGGCACAACTCTATCAGCTGAGCAACAATGTTCATCAAAGTGTTGAGTGCTACAGTGTAGGTTAGTTTATTAGGACAAGTGCATGACAGTACGGTTAGTTAGGGTTAGATTTTTTTTTTTTTTTTTTTTTTTTTTTTTTTTTTTAATTCAGATAATGGTTGAAGAAGTGCGTCTTTAGTCGACGGCGAAAGATTGGACGTGATTCGGCTGTCCTAACTGGGGTGGGTAGTTCATTCCACCATTGTGGGGCAAGGACTGAGAATAGGCGACTTCTCTTTGATGACCCTCCCGGAGCTTGGATAGGAGTAGGTCTGAGGCGGCCAGAAGATGCAGAGCGTAGGGGTCTTGAGGGTGTGTAGTTAGAGACCATTGACCGGAGGTAGGCGGGAGCGGTTCCCTTTGCCGCACGGTATGCTAGGTCGAGGGCTTTGAAGCGGATTCGTGCAGCAATGGGGAGCCAGTGCAGGTCCCTAAGAAGTGGGGTGACATGGGCCGACTTCGGTAGGTTTGAGATCAGGCGGGCCGCTGCGTTCTGAATGAGTTGAAGAGGCTTAGTGGCAGTGGCCGGGAGGCCAGCGAGCAGTGCATTGCAGTAGTCGAGGCGGGAGATGACTGTTGATTGGACGAGGAGTTGGGTGGCTTCTTTTGTCAGGAAGGGGCGTATCCTTCTGACGTTGCTCAGGAGGAATCGGCAGGTTCTGGTCGTCGCTGCGATGTGAGCAGAGAAGTTCAACTGGTCGTCGAGGACAACACCAAGGTTCTTGGCGGTCGGGGACGCAGTCACAGCTGCATTCTCGACTGTGATTGAAAGGTCGGTTAGGGGGGAGGATTTGGCCGGCAGGTGGAGCAATTCTGTTTTGCTTAGGTTCAGTTTGAGGTGGTTGGACGTCATCCAGGCTGAGATGTCGGACAGACAGGCCGAGATCCGCACAGAGACGTGGATATCTGAGGGAGGGAAGGAGAGGAAGAGTTGAGTATCGTCGGCATAACAATGGTAGGAGAAGCCATGAGACGTGATAATGTTACCCAGTGATTTAGTGTAGAGGGAGAAGAGAAGGGGTCCTAAAACCGAGCCCTGGGGGACACCCGTCCGCAGGGGGCGGGTGGCCGACAGGGTCCCTCTCCATGACACTTGGTAGGAGCGGTCATTGAGGTATGATGACAGCCATGTCAGCGCAGAGCCAGCCACTCCCATTCCTGCGAGGGCCGCAAGGAGGATCTGGTGGTTGACTGTGTCGAAGGCTGCAGATAGATCTAGGAGAATCAGGACAGAGGAGAGGCCTTTCGCTTTTGCTAAGTGAAGTGCCTCTGTGACCGCAATGAGGGCTGTCTCTGTGGAGTGACCAGTCCTGAAGCCTGACTGATTAGGGTCTAGGAGGTCATTCTGTAAGAGATAAGTAGTAAGTTGGTTGGATACAGCACGTTCAAGTGTTTTAGAAAGGAAGGAGAGAAGAGAGACAGGACGGTAGTTGCCTATGACAGTTTACAATTACAAATTTACAATTACTTCCATACAAATGTGAAACTATACAAGTGAACCATTCCACATGCCAAGAGTAGTGCTCAGAAGGGCTGAGAGATTGTTTACCATTTCTAGCACCATTGGCCACCCCAGCCACTGCACCATAACCTAGAGACCACAACAACCGTTACAAAATGACCATACAAATCAATTACAAACACTGGTTATCAACATGTGTCAAAACGTCAAGATACACACAGCAATGGGCGGCTACGTGGCGTAGTGGGCAAGGCGCTCGCCACGAATGCGGACACGCTGGGCTCGCCTGTTCGAGCCCAGCGCTCCACATTGCTTTCAGTTTAGCTGGTCGTTCATACTAATACACATTGGCCGTATTAGGGGGTGGGAAACTGATGGGTGGGGATCGGGCGTTGTGGACAGCGACTCCTACAGGTCGGTTGGTGCGCCTGCGCAGTAGAATCAGGAAGTGTCGGGGGCAGCGTGAGCCTCCCACGCGTTACTCCTCGCCACTGAGAGATCGAGCTGCGCAGGTGAAAAGATGCGACTGCTGTTACCTCAAGTACCGGAGGGGACTTGTGCTATGTATGACTTAGTCCACATTGCAGCCGGCTTGTGGGAGGCAAGAAACAGCGTTCGTGACAGGGGAGGGTTGAATTGGATGATACGAAAAAATTGGGATGGGAGAAAATATAGAAAATGGGAGAAAAAGTGGATAAAAAAAAAAGATACACACAGCAATTTCATTGGTCACAATGTAACCCCCCCCCCGCCCCCCCCACCCCCTCCTAGAAGACAGGCTCCTCCCCACCGTATGTATATAGTTTCTCCCACCCACCCCCTCCTAATGTACAGTCTCCTCCCCATCATATGTATATCGTTTCTGTTAGGATCTCTGGGTAACAGTACAATATACATGTATGTCATGTATGTCCCTATGCCATAAATGTCATGATGTCATGTCCGTTGTGTATGTCATAAATGTCACTATGAATTGAAAATGGGGGACCCTGATGTAAACAAGACAAACGTCTTAGTCTGGTCTGCATCCCCTTAACAATTGTGTGTATTGAGCCGTACTGTATTGTACCCATTCTGCAATCTGTTAAATAAAGTTTTCATTCATTCATTCATTCATTCATTCATTCATTCATTCATTCATTCATTCATTCATTCAACACCAGTAGAGAAACCAGTGCCATAAGCCCCTTTCACACATGGCCCATTAAAGCCGGGATTTGTACCCAATTATTTACATACAATTTCACTGTTTCAGGTAATGATTGAGTTATGAAGGTTTACCGTTGTTTGGACCACCCTGTCCATTGGGCAAACCACCGGCTCCCTGGCCATATCCTGCTGACGACAACAGCAGTGAATCAACACACAGGACACAATAATGATGATAATAATAATAATAATAATAATAATAATAATAATAATAATAATAATAATAATAATAATAATAATAATAATAATAATAATAATAATAATAATAATAATAATAATAATAATAATAATAAAAAAAAATAATAATAATAATAATAATAATAATAATAATAATAATAATAATAATAATAATAATAATAATAATAATAATAATAATAATAATAATAGGCTACGTGTTTTATGTGTAATGAAAATAATATGCAATGTGAGACACAAAAATGTATCTAACTCTCAGTTGTCGCATGAAAAGAACAAAGGCTGACCACATGATAGAAGAAGAAGAAGAAGAAGAAGAAGAAGAAGAAGAAGAAGAAGAAGAAGAAGAAGAAGAAGAAGAAGAAGAAGAAGAAGAAGAAGAAGAAGAAGAAGAAGAAGAAGAAGAAGAAGAAGAAGAAGAAGAAGAAGAAGAAGAAGAAGAAGAAGAAGAATTGGTCAGTAGCCTCATTTTTCAACATGCTCGGCCTCATTCCCATTTGACGACAGACATGACGCAATGCTTCGATCATATATGTTGTTCTAAAGATCCGCTCTCTAGTTCCTTTCTAACAGATGTTGACTTTCACTTTGTTACTGTAAAAAACAAAAGATTATAAAGAAATCTAAAAAAATATATTGTATATAGTGCTTTTATCCAAAGCGCTTTACAAGTTATGCTTCACATTCACCCATTCATTCACACACAGACGATGAAGACAACCATGCAAGGTAACAACCTGCTCATCGGGAGCAGTTAGGGGGTTAAGTGTCATGCTCAAGGACCCTTCGACATGCTGCTGGGAGGAGCAGGAATCAAACCGGGAACCTTCCGATTACCAGATGACCACTCTACCTCCTGAGCCGCTGTCGCACTAGTAGAGCAGTCACACACAGACATGCTAGCAGCAGTTTACCATTGCCTTTGGCTCCACCACCATTGAGACCTCCATTAGCTGGACCGTATCCTGGAGACCAAAATGATGATTACTGCTCTCATCAACCATCTATCAAACACTTTCTTTGTAGACTCTCAAAGAGACAGTATTAATGTTGAGTAATATGATATTACATTTACATTTACAATTACTTCCATACAAATGTGAAACTATACAAGTGAACCATTCCACATGCCAAGAGTAGTGCTCAGAAGGGCTGAGAGATTGTTTACCATTTTTAGCACCATTGGTCACCCCAGCCACTGCACCATAACCTAGAGACCACAACAACCGTTACAAAATGACCATACAAATCAATTACAAACACTGGTTATCAACATGTGTCAAAACGTCAAGATACACACAGCAATTTCATTGGTCACAATGTAACCCCCCCCCTCCCCCTCCTAATAGACAGTCCCCACCGTATGTATATAGTTTCTCCCACCCACCCCCTCCTAATGTACAGTCTCCTCCCCATCATATGTATATAGTTTCTGTTAGGATCTCTGGGTAACAGTACAATATACATGTATGTCATGTATGTCCCTATGCCATAAATGTCATGATGTCATGTATGTTGTGTATGTCATAAATGTCACTATGAATTGAAAATGGGGGACCCTGATGTAAACAAGACAAACGTCTTAGTCTGGTCTGCATCCCCTTAACAATTGTGTGTATTGAGCCGTACTGTATTGTACCCATTCTGCAATCTGTTAAATAAAGTTTTCATTCATTCATTCATTCATTCATTCATTCATTCATTCATTCATTCATTCATTCATTCATTCATTCATTCATTCATTCATCCATTAATTCATTCATTCATTCATTCATTCAACACCAGTAGAGAAACCAGTGCCATAAGCCCCTTTCACACATGGCCCATTAAAGCCGGGATTTGTACCCAATTTTTTGACAAACAATTTCACTGTTTCAGGTAATGATTGAGTTATGAAGGTTTACCGTTGTTTGGACCACCCTGTCCATTGGGCAAACCACCGGCTCCCTGGCCATATCCTGCTGACGACAACAGCAGTGAATCAACACACAGGACACAACATGAGCTACAGTATCACAAAATGATGAAAACAGCCAAAAAACAAATACACTTTGACGAGAGACTTTCCTCTACATATAATCTCTGTAAATAACACGGTGCAATGGATTAATTTACACTCATGCCCTGGTGTCCCAAGACACAGACACAACAGACATAACATTTTATGCAGCATGTTGCCATCTTCAGGTACAGTAAAATTGGCTGGTTGGTTTCGTCCAAGCTTCTGTGTGGAAGGGACATCCCGGCATAGCGGGATAGGGTGCACCACCACGCACAACCAACCCTTGCACATGATATAATAATAACAATAATAGGCTACATGTTTTATGTGTAATGAAAATAATATGCAATGTGAGACACAAAAATGTATCTAACTCTCAGTTGTTGCATGGAAAGAACAAAGGCTGACCACATGATACAATAAGAAGAAGAAGAAGAAGAAGAATTGGTCAGTAGCCTCATTTTTCAACATGCTCATTCCCATTTGACGACAGACATGACGCAATGCTTCGATCATATATGTTGTTCTAAAGATCCGCTCTCTAGTTCCTTTCTAACAGATGTCGACTTTCACTTTGTTACTGTAAAACAAAAGATTATAAAGAAATCTAGAAAAATATATTGTATATAGTGCTTTTATCCAAAGCGCTTTACAAGTTATGCTTCACATTCACCCATTCATTCACACACAGACGATGAAGACAACCATGCAAGGTAACAACCTGCTCATCGGGAGCAGTTAGGGGTTAAGTGTCATGCTCAAGGACCCTTTGACATGCTGCTGGGAGGAGCAGGAATCAAACCGGGAACCTTCCGATTACCAGATGACCACTCTACCTCCTGAGCCACTGTCGCACTAGTAGAGCAGTCACACACAGACATGCTAGCAGCAGTTTACCATTGCCTTTGGCTCCACCACCATTGAGACCTCCATTAGCTGGACCATATCCTGGAGACCAGAAAGATGATTACTGCTCTCATCAACCATCTATCAAACACTTTCTTTGTAGACTCTCAAAGAAACAGTATTAATGTTGAGTAATATGATATTACATTTACATTTACAATTATTTCCATACAAATGTGAAACTATACAAGTGAACCATTCCACATGCCAAGAGTAGTGCTCAGAAGGGCTGAGAGATTGTTTACCATTTTTAGCACCATTGGTCACCCCAGCCACTGCACCATAACCTAGAGACCACAACAACCGTTACAAAATGACCAATCAATTCAATTACAAACACTGGTTATCAACATGTGTCAAAACGTCAAGATACACACAGCAATTTAATTGGTCACAATGTAACCCCCCCCCCCCCGCCCCCCCACCCCCTCCTAGAAGACAGGCTCCTCCCCACCGTATGTATATAGTTTCTGTTAGGATCTCTGGGTAACAGTACAATATAAATGTATGTCATGTATGTCCCTATGCCATAAATGTCATGATGTCATGTATGTTGTGTATGTCATAAATGTCACTATGAATTGAAAATGGGGGACCCTGATGTAAACAAGACAAACGTCTTAGTCTGGTCTGCATCCCCTTAATAATTGTGTGTATTGAGCCGTACTGTATTGTACCCATTCTGCAATCTGTTAAATAAAGTTTTCATTCATTCATTCATTCATTCATTCATTCATTCATTCAACACCAGTAGAGAAACCAGTGCCATAAGCCCCTTTCACACATGGCCCATTAAAGCCGGGATTTGTACCCAATTATTTACATACAATTTCACTGTTTCAGGTAATGATTGAGTTATGAAGGATTACCGTTGTTTGGACCACCCTGTCCATTGGGCAAACCACCGGCTCCCTGGCCATATCCTGCTGACGACAACAGCAGTGAATCAACACACAGGACACAACATGAGCTACAGTATCACAAAATGATGAAAACAGCCAAAAAACAAATACACTTTGACGAGAGACTTTCCTCTACATATAATCTCTGTAAATAACACGGTGCAATGGATTCATTTACACCCATGCCCTGGTGTCCCAGGACACAGACACAACAGACATAACATTTTATGCAGCATGTTGCCGTCTTCAGGTATAGTAAAATTGGCTGGTTGGTTTCGTCCAAGCTTCTGTGTGGAAGGGACATCCCGGCATAGCGGGATAGGGTGCACCACCACGCACAACCAACCCGTGCACATGATATAATAATAATAATAATAATAATAATAATAATAATAATAATAATAATAATAATAATAATAATAATAATAATAATTATAATAATAATAATAATAATAATAATAGGCTACGTGTTTTATGTGTAATGAAAATAATATGCAATGTGAGACACAAAAATGTATCTAACTCTCAGTTGTCGCATGAAAAGAACAAAGGCTGACCACATGATACAAGAAGAAGAAGAAGAAGAAGAAGAAGAAGAAGAAGAAGAAGAAGAAGAAGAAGAAGAAGAAGAAGAAGAAGAAGAAGAAGAAGAAGAAGAAGAAGAAGAAGAAGAATTGGTCAGTAGCCTCATTTTTCAACATGCTCATTCCCATTTGACGACAGACATGATGCAATGCCAGATAACCGCTCTACCTCCTGAGCCACTGTCGCACTAGTAGAGCAGTCACACACAGACATGCTAGCAGTAGTTTACCATTGCCTTTAGCTCCACCACCATTGAGACCTCCATTAACTGGACCGTATCCTGGAGACCAGAACGATGATTACTGCTCTCATCAACCATCTATCAAACACTTTCTTTGTAGACTCTCAAAGAGACAGTATTCATGTTGAGTAATATGATATTACATTTACATTTACATATTACTTCCATACAAACGTGAAACTATACAAGTGAACCATTCCACATGCCAAGAGTAGTGCTCAGAAGGGCTGAGAGATTGTTTACCATTTCTAGCACCATTGGTCACCCCAGCCACTGCACCATAACCTAGAGACCACAACAACCGTTACAAAATGACCATACAAATCAATTACAAACACTGGTTATCAACATGTGTCAAAACGTCAAGATACACACAGCAATTTCATTGGTCACAATGTAACACCAGTAGAGAAACCAGTGTCATAAGCCCCTTTCACACACGGCCCATTAAAGCCGGGATTTGTACCCCGTTATCCCAGCATGCTGCTCTGTGTGAGCGGAACGAAGGCGGAATGAGGGGGAAAATTGAATGCAGCATTTTGCCGTCTTCAGGTATAGTAAAATTGCCAGGTTGGTTTTGTCCCAACTTCTGATAGCGCGCATCACCACACACCACCAACCCGTGCAAATTATATAATAATAATAATAATAATAGGCTACATGTTTTATGTCTAATTAAGACAATATGCAACGTGAGAAAATGCAAAAACTACCAAGCCATGGGAATATTGCTTCATCTAACTATCAGTTGTTGCATGAATAAAACAAAGGCTAACATGATATAATAATAACAATAATAATAATAATAGCAGTCACACACAGACATGCTAGCAGCAGTTTACCATTGCCTTTAGCTCCACCACCATTGGGACCTCCATTAGCTGGACCATATCCTGGAGACCAGAACGAGGATTACTGCTCTCATCAACCATCTATCAAACACTCCATTTGTACTCTCAAAGAGACAGTGTTAATGTTCATGATTGCTGTGATATTATTACTTCGATACAAACGTGAAACTATACAAGAACTATACCATTCCACATGCCAAGAGTAGTGCTCAGAAGGGCTGAGAGATTGTTTACCATTTTTAGCACCATTAATCACCCCAGCTGCTGCACCATAACCTAGAGACCACAAGAACCGTTACAAAATGACCATACAAAGTCATAGATGTGAAGCAATTATTTACATACAATTTCACTGTTTCAGGTAATGATTGAGTTATGAAGGTTTACCGTTGTTTGGACCACCCTGTCCATTGGGCAAACCACCGGCTCCCTGGCCATATCCTGCTGACGACAACAGCAGTGAATCAACACACAGGACACAACATGAGCTACAGTATCACAAAATGATAAAAACAGCCAAAAAACAAATACACTTTGAATAGTCTTTCCTCTACATATAATCTCTGCAAATAACACGGTGCAATGGATTCATTTACACCCATGTCTTGGTGTCCCAGGACACAACAGACATGCGAGAATGAATTCCCCTGCATGCAATGCAGCATATAGTCTTGAACTCTGACCCAGAATATTATCACTAGATTAACTGAGGATGCAGCTAGCATATATTTTGTTTAGACTGTATTATAGCCAGTCAAGGGATAACCTCCAATTAGTGTGTGTCTGAATCTGAAGTTTGGTCAAGATGACATGTCTATAGCAGCATTGCCTAGAAATGTAAAGAAATGTAAAGACAAATGTATAGACACACACACACACACACACACACACACACACACACACAAATGTCATGATGTCATGTATGTTGTGTATGTCATAAATGTCACTATGAATTGAAAATGGGGGACCCTGATGTAAACAAGACAAACGTCTTTCTCTGGTCTGCATCCCCTTAACAATTGTGTGTATTGAGCCGTACTGTATTGTACCCATTTTGCAATCTGTTAAATAAAGTTTTCATTCATTCATTCATTTCATTCACACACACACACACACACACACACACACACACACACACACACACACACACACACACACACACACACACACACACACACACACACACACACACACACACACACACACACACACACACACACACACACACACACACACACACACACACACACACACACACACACACACACACACACACACACACACACACACACAAATAGCTAAGCACAAGGCTGAGTACAGGACAACAGTTTGACAATGCAGTTAGATTTATTTTACCATTGATGTGTACGTACTGCATAAAGAGAGAGGTTACTATACAAAGACATGACGTAACTTGAGAAGATAATAAGATCGAATACATGGATGGAAATATTCAAACACATTCAAAGAGAGACAAACACACAACATGCATACAAAAACGACCTTCATCCCAGTTGCCGACAGACAATGGGATGACTGGTGTAAGGGGAGTAACATGGATAAGACGCACATGGATCTCAGGATTGAGCCACAGAAGGAGACAACACACATATCTGACCAGGCATGACATCAATTAAATGAACCCAGTCAAAAAGAGAAAAGACATGGAATAAAAGACAAAACTTTACCCTTATTTGCTGCCTGAGAACTCTTCCCATTAAGCAGCGGGAGACCAAGACCTTTGGACCCTGTGCCATCTGGCTCCCCAGCTGGGCCAGCACCTGCATTTAGGACTCCCTGTCCGTCTGGCATCACCGGTCCATAACCTTGGGCGCCCTGTACTTGTGAAGTCGCAGGACTGAGACCTTTGCTCTCTTTCCCATAAGGCACCTGAGGTCCATAACCTTGGGCACCCTGTACTTGTGGAGTCGCAGCACCGAGACCTTTGCTCTCTTTCCCATAAGGCACCTGAGGTCCATAACCTTGGGCGCCCTGTACTTGTGGAGTCGCAGGACCGAGACCTTTGCTCTCTTTCCCATAAGGCACCTGAGGTCCATAACCTTGGGCGCCCTGTACTTGTGGAGTCGCAGGACCGAGACCTTTGCTCTCTTTCCCATAAGGCACCTGAGGTCCATAACCTTGGGCGCCCTGTACTTGTGGAGTTGCAGGACCGAGACCTTTGCTCTCTTTCCCATAAGGCACCTGAGGTCCATAACCTTGGGCGCCCTGTACTTGTGGAGTTGCAGGACCGAGACCTTTGCTCTCTTTCCCATAAGGCACCTGAGGTCCATAACCTTGGGCACCCTGTACTTGTGGAGTCGCAGCACCGAGACCTTTGACGCCCGTCACCTCCGACACACCGCCGACGCGTCCATAGTTTTTGGCTCCCTGGTGTTGTGAGCCATATGATCCGTAGCTCTTGGCCCCCTGAACTTGAGGAATCGCGGGACGTTGACTTTTGCTCTCTCCACCGACGGGCGTCTGTGGTCCCAGGCTTTCAGATCGTGGCATGTTTGGCACCGCAGGTCCATAGGTTTGGGCTGCCTTACCTTGTGGGACAGCGGGTCCATAGCCTTCCCCTCCCTGTACTTGTGGAACCGCAGGTCCGCGGCCTTTGCTTTCTTTACCAGTGGGTACCTGAGGTCCGAGACTCACTACCCTCTGTGATGACTGAACGACTTGGGCGAAACCTTTAACTCCTTTTCCAGGTGAGGACGCGGCCGGTCCGAGATTGCTCCCCGCCTGGGGATGAGGAGCAATGGGGCTGAGGTTTTTGTTTCCTCTCGCATCAGGTACCGCAGGTCCACGACCTTTGACCCCTTTCCCAGGGGTAGCGAGTCCTTGGCCTCTCCCTCCCGTTTGATCCTGAACAGCGTGGCCCTGTGGGGCCCTCCCAGCTCCATCTAAACCTGCTGTAGAGACACCTGGCAGAGGAATACCACCATGCATTCATGAGTTCTATAGGATCCGGAGACAGGGCCGCTTCTCTGTGCATAAACCACATGCCTTAAAGGCCAGCGTCAAGAAATATTTACCGTGATCAAGTAGATACTGTATATTGAATCAAACTAAATTCAATAACGTGGCTAGTTGGGTATATTTCAGAGCACTTAATATCATATAACACTTCCTTCAATGGTTAATAAACACGGAAAGACACGTACGACAACAGGCAACACTGACGATACAACATCCATTATGGGTTGAAAATGGCCCCCGTCAAAGGGCAGACTCATCGCCATAATTAGAGAGACTGAGACAAACAAAGAAGACAGATAAACAACCATAGCCCCTCAGGCAAATGGAACGACACAAAGACACTGTACTACTCACTGTTAAGACTAGACCACTGACTAGTCAAAATCCACATGTTAAAGACATGCTCAACAGGACAATGCCATCACAAGTTCATGGCACACATACACACACAAATAAAATACACCAACAGCACAAGACAAAGACACACAGTCCAATTGGTCAGCATCAGTGTGTTGCAAGCCCAACTGATGGATGTTGAGGTACGGAGACACAGAAGACACGAACACCGAGAATGAAACGTAAACACGTAACAAACAATAAACGGGGACAAAAAGACCTCCAGTGACACGTCCACATCATGTCCTACAAATACCATCACATGTTATGATCATGACATGGACCTGCAGTTCTATTACGTTGAAAAACATAAAGAAAGGAGAGTTTACCCGCTTTGGACGGTTTAGTTCCCTGTTCACTGAGTCCTCCAGCTCTGCCATTTTGTCCTGGAGACCACAATGGTTACTCAAATAAATTCTGCCTACTCAAAAACATTTATAATGGAGTCTCCGCCATTGCAATTCAAAGTATAATGTATTATGAATTACATTAAATAATAATGAATTAACTAGCTGAGTGAAACAGCTAGAATAGCTTGATCAAGCTTCGGAAGCGATTATCTCTTGATGGTAGCGGCGCCAAAACAAAGAGATAACTTTGTTACAATCTTACCACAATCGCAGCAGCACATACGTTTAGGAGCACATACATGTATCACATGAATATCCAGATCATGGGTTACCTTCTCAAACCATGCAAAGAACATAAGAACTGCATTTCTAAAACACTTCAACCAGCTGGTCAAAGCATTTTATGTTGCATGGGGCGGGGGTTGAGTCCCATTGTCCACTAACACAAGCAACCTCCAATATAGACTATACAATATATGAATTCATACACTGTGATTTATATTGGTATGGCGATATGAAACATGCATGGGATGCACTATGAAGCATCCCACTTTGTCACTCCCCGCATCGAGACATTAGGATCACAGACGTGGTTGCAGAGGTTTTACCATTGGGGTTGGAACCTGGGTCAGTGGGCCCCAGCGCCAAGCCCTGCAGACCACCACACTGGCTGACACCCGACACAACTCTCTGAGGTTAATACCACCGTTCCAGTGGAGGTCGAGGAACTCATGCCAAACACATGCAGACAATCCACAAACACGCCAACACCTCCTGTACACAAACACGCCAACACCTCCTGTACACACACGCACACACACACACACACACACACACACACACACACACACACACACACACACACACACACACACACACACACACACACACACACACACACACACACACACACACACACACACACACACACACACACACACACACACACACACACACACACACACACACACACACACACACACACACACACACACACACACACACACAAACCATCAATCCAGGGGACTCCTCATTGATTGAGGGTGCAGTTGATGATAATATTAGATATCTCATGCAAACAAACCCAACGTGCATTTACACCCAGGTGGACATTGGTGAATAACAAGACACTGATTTCACAAAGGTTACAGACGCGCCCAACACAGAGCGAGCACATAAACGCAGTCAGGCAAACAGAGAAACAAGCTTTTTACCAGGCTTCGGTCCTTTAGCCCCCTGTCCAGCGTAGGGGCCAGCTCCAGCACCTAGCGGCAGCAGATGGGGGGGGGGGGGGGGGGCTGTCATTGAAACGCAGTGAGCAGTAGAGGCACTGAGGCCGATTCGACAACTCCATGCAGGCAGCGCTGTATACTGAGATTAGCATCCTAGAAGGCCACAGTTAAAACACTTTGCAGTGGAAAGACGTGGGGGAGGCTAGGGTGACATCTTTCAACAGCAGCAGTTTCCTCGTTGATTAAAACCCATAAGATGTAGCAGTGCCAGTGTCTTTAGTAGGACACAGCCACTTGTAACCCGCAGCGATGACTGATAATGAATGACGGCATGTCTGACGTGTTTGCAAGAGGGGTTGTGAGAGAAGTTACTAGTTTTCACAGAAATATGGACCTTTCCTTTGCCAGGGGAACAGCGTTGGCTCCAGGTTATTTCCTGTCAGCTATTGTATTTGCAAACATTGCAACAGGAAATAAACAGGGGGCCCCATTTACAGAAAAGGTCTATAGACTGAATGAAAGGAGGATTGGGGGGGGGGGGGTCTTAAGGTCTGCTGATGATTGCTCACTTACCTGTTCGGGCTCCGTTTCCAGGATAGCTGCCTCCAGCCACAGCCCCGTATCCTAGCAACAAGGCAAGAGGCAAGGTCAGAGGACACGGGAAGCATACTAACTAACAGCTGTGGCTATCATCACAACCACCAGCGCAACGATGACATCACTACTAGGTGTTTTTCTTTAGTCCAAGCCAAGGTCACGCTATGTGTACTGTAGACTAATCTATCGGTTGAGAAGCAATCTGCTCCATCACCAGCTTAGATGAGATTAGTCTAGAAAACAAATAAGCATACAGGCTGAATTTAAGGTGCGGCAGTGTGTATATTGTAAATGGACTGCATTTATATAGAAGATTTTATCCAAAGCGCTTTGCAACTTATACCTCACATTCACCCATTCACTCACACATTCACACACCAACGGCAGAGGCGACCATGCAAGGTGCCAACCTGCTCATCGGGAGCAGTTAGGGGTTAAGTGTCTCGCTCAAGGACAAGACCCCAAAACTGCTCCCGACAAGCAGGTTGGCACCCTGCATGGTAGCCTCCGCCGTCGGGGTGTGAACGTGTTCTCTGACTTAGGCAAACAACACAAGCAAACTCTCCAAGCGAGACGGAACATACCTGGCTGAGTGCCGTAGCCACCGCCGTTATAGCCTGCAAATAAAAACATTCGCTTTACTGAGTGAAATTTGCGTATTGTCTGAAATGACAAAATGGTAAACGATCTCCACATTTGAAAGGTTCGCTCAGTAAGATTTTTGATTGTGCGGAACGAGAACCACGTGCCACAAGTGCCCACCCAAAAAAAAATTTAAATCAATCTTTTTTGTCAAATATGAACACTGGGTGTTGGTGGGTTAAGTGCCCTTTTGTAGCTTGAGCCCCTGCCCCCCACATTGTCTGTGCACGCCCCTGAGTGCATCTTTAAAAGTCCAGCTCACCTCCATTGCGCTTCGCTCCCTGGCCCTGGCCCATCCCTTGTCCGGTGCCAAGATTGGGTGCTGCAACCAGGATGAAGTATTAATATAATTATAGTAATATAATACACTAACAAAATATAATATCATATAATTTCACCAATCGCTTTGGTGTTGAGAAACTAAGCACCCTCTCACCAGGCCCAGATACAGTCCAATGGGACATGTGTTGGACTTCAAAACCACATGCATGTCCTTTTGCAAAGTAAGAAGCTCATATAAGCAAATGGGTCTTCATGTGTTCTACTGTGGAAATGGTTGCAAACTGGATATTGTATCAAAGGTTATAAGGTATCAAATGAGTTTCATAGGTCAATTACGCTTAAACTACTGATGAGTCGGTCGCAGTCAACCAGCACCTGTTAACAGGTCTGACACTTTAGCTCAGCTGGTTAGTTCGGCCTGTGGATCCTATGGTCCCAGGTTCAAATCCACTCTGGCAACTTAGATAACACAAGGCTTATGAAACTCATTATAATGTGCGGCTGGGTGGTGCAGCAGACATTGCGCTCGTCACCAATGCAAGAGACACCAGTATCGAATCCGGCTGTCAGCGTTGCCTCCGGCTTTGGCCGGCCGTCATACTGACTCAATTGGCAGAGTTAGCGGGAGGGATGTCGATGGGTGGTAGTCTGGTCGTTGTGAACAGCGACTCCTACAGGTCGGTTGGGAAGCCTGCACAGCAGAAACAGGAAAATGGCGTGGGCAGTGTGAGCCTCCTACACGTTACTCCTCGCCAAATGAGAGTCCGTGCTGGCAGGTGAAAAGATGCGACTGGCTGCCTCCACATGTATCGGAGGGGACATGTGATGGGGCTTCTATCCTCCCTACAACCGGCCAGTGGGGGGCACATGCGAGCAACGATCAAGACAGGGGGAGGGGAGAATTGGCACGGCTAAATTGGGATGGGAGAAAAATAGAAAAAGGAGGAGAAAAGGTGGATAAAAAAAAGAAACTCATTATAATGTTTGATACAATGTACAGTTTGCAACCATTTCCTCAGTGAGAACATGAAGACACATGTGATTGTACTGTGTGAGCTTCCTATTTTGGAAAAGGATATGTACCGTGGTTTATGAAGGCTAAAACACCCCGCTGTATTGTATAAGATGGTATACGTTTGTCAATACTAACGTGCACAGTGAAAAGATGGTCTTTAGTCAACATCATGCGAGACAATATATAAATATAGAAAATCGAAATAAAATAAAAATAAAAAAATAAAGTGAACCTCTCCTTTAAAGGAACACGCCAACATTTTGGGGAATTAGCTTACCATCTTCTCCAGAGAGAGACAAGAAGATAGATACCAGTTTCCTCTCTGTGCGTTCAGTAGAAAGCTATCTGGCTGCACGTTAGCCTAGCTTAGCACAATGAATTGAAGCGGACAGTGCCGGTTAGCCTTCGGGAGAGGTGTTAGTTGGACAATGAAGACGGTAAGCTAATTTCCCAAAATGTTGGCGTGTTCTTTGAACATTTTACATCTCCTTTTCTTATGATGCTAATCAATAATTAGGTGAAATTGAGGTGAAACGGTACCCAAGGTCTTGATAACCAGGAGTTTAGTGAGAGATTAAAATCACCTCCTCCGTATCCTCCTCCTCCCAGGGCTCCATACCCGGCGCCTTGGTTCAGGCCCGCACTGGGCCCCGCTCCCACGCCTTTGTACGGCCCTTTGGAATAGACTACAAGGACTCATTCCACATGTACACTGAAAAGCATTGGCCTACACATACACATTTGACCATCCATAAAGAATTTAGATACAGGATTTTGCTCCTGTCCACTACTCACCTCCACCTCCACCTCCACCTCCCTGCGGAGCAGCACCGTAACGCCCACCTGAGAGTTCAAGCAGAACACAACATGACCGTGACTCACCCGAAGCCGAGAGTAGAAAACCACTGAGCTCACGTGCCTCCGACACCACCTGCAGCCTTACCGTTGCCTCTGCTTCCCATGGCCCCCAGAGCACCGGTGTTGGGACCTGAGGGGTCAAAAAAACAACAGCAGGGGTCAAAAAAACAACATCAGAGGTCAATGCCGTCATCAGGCCGCGCGGTGTTCGTCACAGGCCCCAAGCATACCATGTGAAACGTCTAATTTTAGGATTATCATTTTTCATTCAAGCTTTTCCAGTTCGTGATATACAGTAGGGAAGTTATATGTTTGGTTTTTTTGGGCACTGCTCTGCTCTGAATCTGCAATCACAAAAAGGGGGGGGGGGGGATATCAATAAACTGCTACTTTTGATTTACAGTTTCATGGCTATCATTGGGGGTTGGAAGAGTGTTGGGGTCCAGGTTCCCCCTAGGCCAGGGCATTTAACATTTATATTTCCTTAATTGTATTTAATCTCTTTTCCAAGTGAGCCCTGACCGAGGAAGCAGCACGATGCACAGATCAAATAAACAAGGCCACAGTACCTTGAGAATAATGAGAGTGAGCAAGAGTAAGAGGACAGAATCCTAAAGTTGTGAACTCAGGCTCAAGGACACAGACACAGTGTGCAGTGTACACGCACATTTGTAGACACACACACACACACACACACACACACACACACACACACACACACACACCATCAATCATTGGGTAAAATCAATCAATAGCGGTTGTTCTTACCCCTGTTTGGCATCATTCTGCCCATGCCGCCACCCTGAGGCCTAACCCCTGAGACGTGAGAAAACAAACAACAGTTCTAACCATTAATTAAACAGATCAGCATTCAGGTGCCATATACAGTAATAATTAAACAGATGAGGAGGAGGCCGCAGCTAGACTTGACATTGCAGACATCAAGGCATTTGATCATCTCCTGCTGCACGGAAAACACTGACATTTGGCAAAGTACCCGGAACACCTTTGGAGAACTTTACAGCTGATTAAACACGAGATGACGTCAAGTCGGATGGCCGGCACAAAATCTCACAGGTGTCCCACACAGACCCCGCGCCGACTGAGCGGCCCGACGGAGACAGACACAGGCATCCATTGATGGGACGAAATGGAGAGACTGTGTGCAGGTTGTAAAGTCTCCTCTCACGTCGGGCTGTCAGATTTTGACTGCCTCCGCCACCCCTTAGAATCCTATGCGTTGATTCTAAGCAATCGGCTGATACAAAGTACAGATGCTTGGCTGGATCACTGGACTTGGAGCAGATCCAGAGGTCTCAGCTACAGGACCCACCGTCCAGAGGGGGTTTCCCCCCTCCCCCTCCGATCTGACATAGTCATCAGATATTTGACGTATAAACGGGAATGAGTCAGATAGGTGGTTTATCCATCAGAGCTCCACATTAAAGCTGATCTTCAAATTGCTTTTGCCATGTCGCTCCTTTGATTTGAGTTGGACTTGACACCTGATATGTCACACATACATCAAGCTCAAGCCAAGAACCAAAGATCAGTATCGGGGTGTTCCCTGGACTGCTATACACTAATCTATTCATCTCTGTGGAAACCATTCAACTATAAGCATATCTGATTTGATTTGATCTGATATATAAATGATTTTAAACATATCAAACTTCTAATCAAATGGCATATCCTCACAGGACAAAGCGACAAATGTTATAGACTACAAACGTAATATATTGCAAAAGCAAAAAGATGTCATCCATATTTCATTCAACAAAACAGATAATAACTTACATTTTAACTTCATTAGGTTCTTAGGTTCGCATAACGTTTTACTATATGCTTTTTAACAACCTGCACTTGAAATGAGGCCTACCAACAACCTCAGAGTGATGTATGATCTACTATTTTCTCAAGTTCTTATACATCTCTTAATTTTCTTTTAAATTATTCTTAAACATTATATACAGCAATAAATTAAACTTCTCTCTCTCTCTCTCTCTCTCTCTCTCTCCCGACATCATCATCATCAATCTCACTCCGTCTACACGAGCAGTCCTGTGTCTCTTACCGCCTTGGAGGGTGAGCTGTGCCAGCCATAGCACCAGTGAAGTCTGAAGAGCAGCTCGTACCAGCATGGTGCAGGAGATCAGACAGGAAGACAGACAAGGAGAGAGACTGGCCAGCTGGACAGGGGTAGAGCTCAACTAGACAACTCATGTCATGTGAAGATGTTTTATATATGGTTGTGTCTGTGATACACTCCCCTCCCCCCGATCGGTCCTGCCCTCTGCCATGCAATTGGGCATGTCTGAAGCCCAGCACCTGCCCCCTGTGCCCTCCTCCATGTGGCCAAAGACAGGAGGAGGTGAGGCCCACTTCTGTCCATCCAAAGACTTGATCAAGGCGGACCGCCAGGGCCAATATATTAGCACTGAAATGTAATGTGTTTCTGTGGACCTGGGTATAAGACTGAATCAAGGATGTGATAGGTGTGAGATCATGGTTGAGCGGGTAAGGAAAAGGCTTGAGACAGAGGAGCATTGTGTGAAGTGAACAGGGTGTTGGCACACAGAGAGCTGGAAAAGACGACATCACTTGATGGTGGTAGCTTGCCGATCGCTGTCAAGATACATACATTCATCAGGAAATTCTCAAACGGCCAAAGATTTTGCCAGCATATGAAAGCATATCATAATCAATGACTCGTGAAAATCCATTTTAAGAAGGTGTCACACATTGTCATCTTTTCTTGCCCGGTCTCATGATCTATTAGAGCCACATCATCTTTCAATTAATCTGATTGTATAAAAAAAAAATTATAAAGAAAAGCCCTGAACCCGCCTGAACTCCCTCCAATTCCTACCCTGCCAAAGACATTCAGTGATGCCGAGACATGAGATCACAATGGCAATTTACAGAGACAACATCACTAGACAGTGCATCACTACTTTACTGCAGGCTGCCCCAATAAAATCATCAGATTTATAATGTGAGATTTAGGGGGGCAGTTCAACTGAAGCTGGTGGCCCAGCATCTCCTGTGTTATTTTAGAAATGACATGTTCTGTGATCTATCAGTATTTATCTAAGACAATTTCACTGGTATGACTGAATCTGCCCCAAATTCTCAAATGGTTTTGTCACAAAAGGGAGAAAAGGTTTTCATACCTTTGCTGATTTGAAACATTGGGCCATTGATCTGGCTTTCCCAAATTTAGGATCAGATCTGATAATAAAGGAACACACCAACATTAGGCTATGGGAAATGCACTCACTGTCTTCTTCAGAGTCAGACAGACAAGAAGATAGATAGGCTACTGTAGCAATTTCCTCCCTGTGCGTCCATTAGAAAGATATCCGGCTGCAAGCTAGCCTAGCTTAGCACAAATGGAATGGAAGCGGATAAGGATAAACTAGCCTAGCCTAGCTGTTGGCCAAAAACACCTCTGCTGGACTTTTAAGCTATATAGGCTAGCTGAACTGGACATGCTTCCATTAATTTGTGCTAAGCTAGGCTAGCTTGGAGCCGAATAGCTTTGTACTGAACACACAGAGAGGAAATAGCTATCTATCTTCTTGTCTGACTCTGGAGAAGACAGCAAGCACATCATTTTATCGTGTTGCTTTATGATGATGGCAAGTTGAAAAATTCCAAATCAAACTAAAATCATATAATCATCCAACTGCACCAATCACACAGCAAATATGCATCTTGCCTATATAAGCTGTCATTGACCAGCTCACAAGAGCAGCTTGATGTTTGTCCTTAAAATAAATAAAACATTGTATTAACCCTATAATTCTACTCTAAACATCAGGACATGGACAGACAACTCAGATTTGCTAAATGTTGGGGTCTCAATATCTCCTGACTTCAAAATGGCGATGCCGGGTTGAGAAGCGGTACATGAACAGACACGGAGAAATGGAGGAGAGGGGAGACAGGCTGGTTAAAAAGGCTGAGAAAGACTATAGGAGCCAGGAAGGACATTCTTCTCAGTGAAGAAGGCGCTGAGGATGCTGCCCAGAGCAAACACCCAGTTTGTCTTTCTGTGACGTCTCCACCACTTAACTGCACTGTTTGCAGAGAGGGCTGGAGAAGAGGGGGGAGGGGGTCCCGTGTAACATACATAACCACACACACACACACACACACACACACTTGCACGCATAAATATTTCGATTTCTCTCTTTGGCATTCTCTAGCTCTCTCTCACTACACTAACACACAATCCTCAAAAATGTAAAAAAAAAATCAGCCAACGGGTACAAAAGTGAATTCGAGACAGAGAGCTAAAGGCGCTTGAGACCTTTTCACGGAAAACTCGAGAAACCTTTCCACAGGTGGAACTTAAACTGAACACACCTCTTTGTGTTCCAAACAAAACCGACTGAGAGTCGAGCGACTTGTTTTTCGCCAAACATGACACGACTTTATAAATATGCCTCCTGAAAAACAGCTACGGGAAAAGAATGAGAACAAGCAAACAGAATGTCTGAAATTCACGTAAACAGACAAGCGGAGGGGGGGAAATGGCCTGTAAATTACAGAATAAATATGACATCATTTGGGGGGGGGGGGGGGGGTATTTCTGCCAGCTACTGCGGAGCTGAGTGAAAAACAGGCTAGAATAAATGTTTAATGTGGAAGCCAGTGAGAGCAACTAAGGTAATTAGTATTTGTCAATGTTAGCCTCTATTAAAACACTAATTTCTAAGGATTTTCCACCCCTTTCTACAGAGGGCCATTGTAATCATAATGCTTCAAAACATGTGCGTAGGTTTAGTCTGTGAACAAGAAGCGTTGGCCCGTGGCCCTATTGACACCACAGGTTCCAACATCTTCCCATCTTATGTCGTGGGAGGTCCTAGTAGCACCGAATATGAACCATATTCCCTCAAGACGTCTAATTCATCACAGAACGTTTAAGTTGAACTTAATGTCCACAGCTACAGATACTGCAGTCCTCAGTGGATCAGAGATCCACCTTTAATGGCTATAAAACCATATTATTTTAAACTTAAAATAAAAGAAAAAAAGAAAAAAAGAAAGAAAGAAAGAAAGAAAGAAAGAAAGAAAGAAAGAAAGAAAGAAAGAAAGAAAGAAAGAAAGAAAGAAAGAAAGAAAGAAAGAAAGAAAGAAAGAAAGAAAGAAAGAAAGAAAGAAAGAAAGAAAGAAAGAAAGAAAGAAAGAAAGAAAAAGAACACTACGCTACTTATTTTCATAGCACCTTAAGACACAGAGAGAACACATGCAGACCACCATGTCGTCCTCCATGGTGGTATTGAGAATAAGACAATAACACCACCCACGTGTTAGTCATCACTGGTAAGAATGTACTTCATCATCCATGTTTTACCTATAAACATTTATTTCTGTAAACATTTAAGTCATCTCTTAAAAGAAATAGACCAAGCACACATGCAGCACACGGAATTATTCTGGAATATTAGTCACCAACTAAAGGAATTCTTAGATTAATTCTAAGTTTAATTTTCTTTTAGACTAATCTAACAGTGTATGTAATCGACAACTCTAGAATAGTTTTCCCCATGTTGTTGTCCTGTCATCTAGACATGTAAAATGACCTCTTTGGATCTAGTGGTTATCAAAAAAATAGCTCTGCCAAAAACAATACACAAAAGTAATACATATAAATATGTTATAAATATATAATTTTGAAAATATATATACATTTTTTTATTTAGATTTAGTTGATGTTGATGAACAGTACACAGAGATGGGGTGACAACAGTGGGAGACTGAAAGCTATAGTTACCGTTCTCAATATACAGTATATATATATATATATATATATATATATATATATATATATATATATATATATATGAGTATATATGTATGTATATATCTACACACACAACTGTACAGAATATACATATCTGTGACCGTGCCTTCACCATAAGGACCCGAAGCTTTGGAATGACCTACCCAAGGAAATCAGCCAAGAATCCTGTTTACTTGAATTGTATTTATTTTATTTCTAATTTCTTTCCATCTTGCACTCTCCTTTTATTCCACGTTTTAAACTCTGTTTTTATTACTAAGTTATTATTATTCATATTATTTATCATTATTATTATTATTATGGCAGGGATGTTCAAATCATTTTCCAGATATTACACATAAGATGAAAATCATTAATAATAATAAAATAAAATAAACATGGACTACAAAGATTTTGATTTGATTAAAATCTAATGACAACTAACTGACAAGACATTTTCATAAGGAGACATAAGCGTTGACTTGAGGACGTACTGGAAGGCCTGTGGTCCACGGAACAGGGAGGTACATCATGCTGCCATGACACCTGAATTTCCCCCAAGGCGATTAATAGAGGAACACTTGACTTGACTCTAAGACAGAGGTAGCACTAGACAGTGTTGGCCCATTGGCCCAGAGGAAGGGAGAACAGGGCTTGAACTGCGTGGAGACATCTGGGTGGATATTTCAGTGTGGTGAGCCATATGGAAACACTGTTTGCCCCCAAAACCTACAGACGAGACTGAAACAAGGAGGGCTAAAACACATATGGTGAAAATCCTATTCTCATTCTTCACTGTGTGTGTGCATGCGTGTGCATGTGTGTGTGTGTGTGTGTGTGTGTGCATGCATGCATGCGTGTGTGTGACCATGTGTGTGTATGTGTGTGTGCGTGTGTGTGTGTGTGTGCATGCATGCATGTGTGTGTGTGTGTGCGTGTGAGTGTGCGCGTGCGTGCGTGCGTGTGTGTGTGTCCGTACAGCTGGATGGATGCCTAGGAGGACATGTGTACCACCTGTCTACATCTGCTCTGAGTCTTAATAATAGCTGAAATAAGAATACATTTTAAAGAAACTACAGTCTTTTACTATCCATGCTACTAAATAATCCTCCTTGTCTGTATTACTACTACCTACTATGCTAATATGTCTTTACTACTATGCACTCAAGACTGTAGCACCCAAGTTCAACACATTGTTACTTAGCTGCCAGAGTTGTACCCTTCCTGCTGACCTTTGGATAAAAGCTAAATGACTAAATGTAAATGTAGTAGCCCATCTCCTAACAACCCTGATAACATGAATTTTCAGAGACTAACATGTGCTCCAAGGCATTGTGTTTTAGTTTAAATAACTCTGGTCTACAGTTCTGTCACGTGCAGCAGGGGCTGGAGTTGTAATGATTTCATTGGTATCGTCGGTTTCGTTGGTTTCATGCTCTTCAAATATCACGCTGCTTCCAACGTGTAAGTTGCTGCACGGCCACCTCTGGGGGTCTTAATATTAGTGTCCCGCTCTGCGTAGCGTGTCCTAAAGAGTGGACACAAAGCGCTACAGAGAGACCGAAAACCGACAGATGTGCTCCGTCCCAGACCTCTCTGTCGCCCCGCGCAGGTGTTTTGGTCTGGACCTGGCACGGTCCATGTGACGTGAAGCCTGCTAACAGTAAAAACAGCAGAGCACAGTTTGTGTTCTGGGAAAAGAGACATTTATGACGGCCACTAAAATGATGAACAACCCAAACACAAACTGGCGTTCCAATCAGCGTGGCCAAGAATGAGCTTCAACAACATTACCCAGAATGACCTCTCAGCGAGGGGACGGGGGAGCAGCCACGAGGTCAGTGGGAGCGGGGACGCCAAGTGGCGGAGGCTGTCGAGTGGCGAAGGGGCTGAGTAAACACCCTTATGGAATTCAGTCTGGTGAAGGAGATTGAGAGAGGCAGGAGGGAGAGGCACATACAGACAGGCGTGGCTGCCATACTCTGCCAAACTCTTGGAGACAGAGAGAATGAGAGAGGGAGAGAGAGAGAGAGAGGGGGAGGGAGAGAGAGAGTTTGGTCCAGTCTGGTGATGTACAGCTTCCTGGGGCAAAGAGGCGACAGTGAGGTATATTATCACTGGCTATCAGTGAAGTAATTACAGAGGAATCCAATCCTCTGGCATATTGGGACAATTAATCTTGATGGGTCGGCGTTCTGAGATCACTTCATGCCTCTGCAGTGTGTCTGACTCTTACCACCTAACCTGCACAGACTACACCATAATGTAGGACGTACTGTATATCATGCCAGTTAGGATACCTTACATATACTGTTTACTTTACTTATTCATAGTATATATTCAGATTCTAAATGTTTTATTGCCCATATTTATTGTAACGTATAATATAACTAATAGGGCATACATACCCTTATCTGCACGTTTGATTACACTGTTTACTTGCTCATATTCTTATATTCAGAGTTAATTATATTGTTTACACTGCTTATTTTTATCTTTACTTTTTTTTATTGCCTATTATGTATCATGCCCATACCTGTACCTCACCTCCGCCCTCCATGTTGCTATGACACCCGAATGGCCCCAAGGTGATCAATAAAGTTTTTTATCCACTTTTTCTCCCATTTTCCATATTTTCTCCCATCCCAATTTCGTATCATCCAATTCAACCCTCCCCTGTCACGAACGCTGTTTCTTGCCTCCCACAAGCCGGCTGCAATGTGGACTAAGTCATACATAGCACAAGTCCCCTCCGGTACTTGAGGTAACAGCAGTCGCATCTTTTCACCTGCGCAGCTCGATCTCTCAGTGGCGAGGAGTAACGCGTGGGAGGCTCACGCTGCCCCCGACACTTCCTGATTCTACTGCGCAGGCGCACCAACCGACCTGTAGGAGTCGCTGTCCACAACGCCCGATCCCCACCCATCAGTTTCCCACCCCCTAATACGGCCAATGTGTATTAGTATGAACGACCAGCTAAACTGAAAGCAATGTGGAGCGCTGGGCTCGAACAGGCGAGCCCAGCGTCTCCGCATTCGTGGCGAGCGCCTTGCCCACTACACCACGTAGCCGCCCTGGTGATCAATAAAGTTATATCTTATCTTATCTAAGACAGTGTTAGGGATTGTGTTGGCAGAGGACCCAATCGCAAACCCAATCAAAACGGGGACAGAGGGCCGATGAGGGGGTCGAGGGCAAAGGGGCGAGGGTGACAGGCCCGGAGCAGGACCCCGGACGGGGGACCCTCCAGGCGCCAAACTCGGGACCGGACACAGAACCCCGGACGGGGTTCCCTGCAGACGAAGACCACGGCGTAGAACACGGCATATACCATGGCGTAGACCACAGCGTAGGACTGGACCAGACGAGGAGCCGGGACCAGACGAGGAGCCGGGACCAGTCGAGGAGCCGGGACCAGACGAGGAGCCGGGACCAGATGAGGAGCCGGGACCAGACGAGGAGCCGGGACCAGATGAGGAACCGGGACCAGATGAGGAGTCGGGACCAGACGAGGAGCCGGGACCAGATGAGGAGCCGGGACCAGACGAGGAGTCGGGACCAGACGACGAGCCGGGACCAGATGAGAAGCCGGAGGCAGGTGACTCCCCGGGGACAGGAGCAGGAGCACGACCTGGACTAGACGTCAGGGTCTCCCCGGGAACCGGAGGAGGAACAGGGGCAGCTAGAGCTGCTCTAGCAGGGGCTAAACTGGCAGTAGAAACTGGGTTAGCTACCTGGCTAGTACTAGCTGCAGGGCCTGTACAAGCTGCGGAGGGTGCACTAGCCGGTGGGGCTAAGGCGCTAGCAGTAGGAACTCTAGCGTGCGGAACTGAGGGACTAGGCGTAGGAACCCTAGCAGACGGGACTGAAACACTATTAGCAAGAGCTCTAGCGGACAGAACTAAGAGGCTAGCAGCAGGGGCTCTAGCGGATGAGACTGAGGTGCTAGCAGCAGGGGCTCTAGCAGACAGGACCAAGAGGCTAGCAGCAGGGGCTCTAGCGGACGAGACTGAGGTGCTAGCAGCAGGGGCTCTAGCAGACGAGACTGAGGTGTTAGTTGGAGTAACATGGATATAACCCATCCTGAGAACTGAAGGGGCAGTCCTAGCAGGATAGTTAATACTGGCTGGAGGGCCAGACCAAGGAACCGAGACCAGAGAAACAGGGGCCATAGGGAACGAGCTAGCTGACGGGGCAGTCCTAGCTGTTGAGGCCTGGTTAGCTGCAGGGGCTAAGCTAGCCTTCCTAGACTTTCTAGCTCTCCGTGACTTGTTAGCAGTAGGAGCTAACGGGGTAGCTGTCGAAGCTACAAGGGCTAGGCTAACCACAGGGCCCTTGCCGGCCGACAGAGCGGTCTCAGCATTAGAGGCCCCGGTTGCTATAGGGCCTGAGCTGGGTGCCTGGGCAGAGAGAGCTGCGGGACCTATGCTAACTGCTACAGGGGCAGGGTTAGCTATCGGGCTTGTGCTAGCTGCCTGAGCAGTGAGAGCTGCGGGGCCTATGCTAACTGCTACAGGGGTAGTGTTAGCTATCGGGCTTGTGCTAACTGCCTGAGCAGTGAGAGCTGCGGGGCCTAAGCTAACTGCTACAGGGGCAGTGTTAGCTACTGGGCTTGTGCTAGCTGCCTGGGCAGTGAGAGCTGCGGGGCCTATGCTAACTGCTACAGGGGCAGTGTTAGCTATCAGGCTTGTGCTAGCTGACGAAGCTACGCTAGCAGTAGGGACTGGACTAGTAGTAGAAATGCTAGAAGTTGAGACCATGCTGGTGGTAGAGGCCTTACCAGCAGTAGAGGCTTGACTGGAGGCTGGAGGCTGGAATAGGCACTTTATCCAGTGTCTGCCATACTCCTCCAGCTGTGGGGCCAGCTCAGGGTGCCACTCCCTGAGAGAGTAGAGAAGACGTAAAATATCCTTCCTCTCCTCCAAGGAGGAGGAAGGAAAATCCCCCAGTCCGAACGCCTCCAAGGCGCTCAAAGCCTCCCTCGTTCTGTTCGCTGGGTCCAAACAGGGTCGGTTCATTCTGTTAGGGATTGTGTTGGCAGAGGACCCAATCGCAAAAAGAGACGAGGGAGAGGTAGATGTAGATTGTCAATATGAGCACTGCTCCTTTAATTCGAGACACTTCGAGCCAGGGGTGAAGTGTAACAAAAATACTTCCAAGGCAGCAGCAAAACAAAACAAGGTATAGCTCAGCTAAGACTGGCAGAGGGCAAAATACAAAACAAAGAATGGTGGAACAAACAAATTGACACTGGGAAACTTACTATGAACACAGGAGAACAGCACATGAACAAGGACGTGGATATCAAACATGGAACCGAAACAATGAACCGACAACAAGAGTAGGGAACACACACCAGATATAGGGGGAACAATTAACACTAGAGAGACAGCAGGGCAATTAGCAAAACGAGACGCACATGAGGGAAAAGCAGAACATGAGGGAAAAGCAGAACTAACAGAACAAATAAATAACAATTAACAAGGGAACAAGAGACAATGTAGCAGGGGAAGGGCACAGAGAGACATGTAGACATTAAATATACACCAGTGCACCAGGAGGGTATGCATGAGGGAGACAAGGGGAAGTTCAGATGAACGTCCAGCAGGGGGAGGTACAGAATGAGGGGCTGGGAAAAGTCTGTGCAAAGGTGGGGGCTGTTGAGGAGTAGCGGAAAGTCTGTGCAAGGGTGGGGGCTGTTGAGGAGGATGGAAAGGGGAGAAAGATCCTGGGACAGGTGGACCCTTACAGGCCCTTAAACTGAGCAGGTACACTCTTAAAAAAGATGGGTAACACTTTATAATAACACTCAGTTATAAGACCTTTATAAGGTATTTGTAGATAATGAACTAATCATGAACAAATAATTTCTTTTTTTTTTGATCAATTTTTTATTATTATTACTTAACTTTGGCTGCCATGGGTTAAATTCATTATCAACCGTAGGTTGCCAGCGCTATTTGTCTATGGAGAAAGTCCCCTTCTTTGCAGGGCTATAACTTTTTAAATTCTATTGCTACATTGCCATTATTAGGGCCCATTCAAAGTCCTATATGTATTGTTCATTGTGTAGCAACGTTAAACTTTTTCATTCACATATTCATAGTAAAGTATGGTCTAATGTATAAGTATGTCTTCATCTCTTTCTGCAGCTTTCTCCAGAACGTGATATATAGCCCCAAATGCATTATATTGATGATGAAATACAGTTTGATGGCAATCGGCGCGATATAAAAAATTCCAACTGGACATGGTTCTAGAAGTTACTACACGTCATCTGATGTTGACCGGATGGCCGAGGGGGCATTTATAATTCCGTGGGCAGCGTTATACCATTCATCCAATGTGGGTCATATGTTCATCAGATCAGTTAGTATAGAAGACATTGAAAAATAACGCTGAATCTTACCGTATCTTCCTCGCGCCGTTGGGCGATGAGCGTGGAGTATACATTTTCCTATTATGGGATATATTTTTACCCGGTCCATCTCCAGCTTGTATAATGGTATATACGTCCAAATCATGTTGTTTATCGAGTTATTGCCAATCGATCACCGTGTAGCGTGACGAGCCAGAGTCACATGAACTATAGCGAGCGCCCGGAAGTACTACTGTAACTGAGGGGTACAATTCCCTGACTGTATTGATAAGTATGGTATCATTAAACCACTACCGCTTTATGTACTTTAATTACTGGCCATACAGTACACGATATATGAATATGATGAACACTTCCCACAATGAAATCGGTACCACACAAAGGTATAATCAAGTATTTAATGG